>NC_058493.1:25510331-25828386 GCF_020382885.2 Scatophagus argus
CGGAGAAAACAGTCTGTAGCCTGCAGTAACACAGTCCGATAATATAATATCCATAATCATAAACTGATTTTGTATTAAACCTTTTTGTTGCATTTTCAAGCAAAATATTTCAGAAAAAGAATCTTTTTTTTTTAAATAAAACTGACAACTGAAAACTTGGATCACTGATTACTTTGCAGCAATCGATGCACCACTGATGTGTGTAAGGTATTACATTGCACAGCCAGCAGGTGTAAGACACATATATTATATTTAGATTTGAGCTGCAAAAAAAGTTACTGGAACATGTAAAACATTAACATCATATATACTGTAATTTAAAATGTCAGTCATTTTCCATAGAAGGTTAAAAGCACAGCCTGCAGGTTTGCAAATCATCACTTATAGAAACAAATCATGAAACAAATAGAAACAAATCATGATGCATGTACAGTGGCAGACATACCCACTGTTAAAGAGGCAGCAGATCGTCAGAGTCATGATGCAGTTTCATGGTGGTATGATCAGTGCCCAGAGCTTGTCAAAAATGATTATAAAATACTGAAATAAATATAGAAGAAGCACCCATTACATAAATCAACACAGTATATACATAACCACGACCTAAAAGAAGAGTTTACAATCAAAATGAAATTATTTCACACTTATGTGTGAATTATGTGCAACTGCTACAAAATAAAGAAAATAAGATGAGAATGTAAAATTCCAGTTCTCGGGAAATATGGAGATTGTAGTGTTGTAGGTGTAAAAAAAAATAAGCTTTTATTAAAATATGTATTCAAGATATTTTAACTGATGAAGGCAAAGGAGAAAGAGAGATATATTTAAAATGTTTAAAAATGCTGTGGGATGAAGAGTCACATATTTAAGATTAAGAAGCAACAAGGTGTATATAAAAGAAAATGTGTGTTTTGTATGATTATACTGGGTATACAAAAATGAATACATTTTGAAAAGGAGTTGCAAAAGAAAACTGGATGAGTGTGAAACATAATATTATTGCTAAGTAAAACACCGCTAGGCCGATTAAATTAGCTTGGAGTTGAAAGTGGTAATAAAAGCATGAACTGAAAAAGAACAGAACAGCTAAGTAAATGCCATATTATTTTAAATATCTTATATTTTGCAAATTACGGCATTGGTGACAGGGAGGACCGTGGTGTAACAATAGGTGGCAGTAATGTTCTGATTTGTTGCAATTTGCTCTCAAAGTTTAGAAGCAAGAAGAAGAGAACGGGCCAATGAGAGACAGTCAAACGATGACGCGTAATCATCCAACACGGAAGTAGCATGCAGAGTCCCTTTTGACGCATTCATCTGTACTTTCAGACCCTCTTATCACATTAATACAGAGATTATAAGTCCAGGCGTTAGCTCTAGTAGATAAATCAGACGGAGGTTTGCGTGGTGCAGGTATGTCGTCCAGCGGAGAAGTAATTTTACGGGCCGTAGAGACGCCGTTGTTCTGGCTTGGTGCTCTGACCGCGGCCTGGCTGTCTGTGTGCTCCGTGTACCGGCTGCTGTCCGGGGTCAAAGTGTGGGTGCTGGGCAATGGACGGCTCGTATCACCCGCCAAACTGGGCAAATGGGCAGGTGAGACGAAGGAGAATAACTTTACTGTCGTCGGTTAAGATGGTTTATTTCCATTCGGTTTTGTTTTCTATTTAAACCATACAACGGCAAGCAACATTTGCAAAGAAAGAGCATTTTTAGGCATATACAATTCAAGACAAACTATCAAACAAAAAGGTCCAGCGTATTACTGTGACCGATTTGTTTTCTCTTAGCTATCTAAATACTTAATAGCACTTAGTACAGGAAAGCCATACTTGTAAAACTAAGGAAAATATTCCTGCTTTGAGGTTGTTCTAATTAGCTCTTCAGAATATGAATTCAAAGTGACCAGATATAAGAAAAAAATAACAAAAAGGTTTCTTTCTCTAATCCACAGGATTTACAAGAATTTGCCACCATAGCTTTCACTGGGTACATTCAGTAACCAAAAAATTTTTCCAACTTCTTTGCTACTGTTTTTTTAATGTATTTCATGACGTCTCACTTCTTTTAGCCTTAAAGGTATTCAGAGTGGCACTTTTAAAACTCTAAATCTCAAACATTTGTGTTACTGTGAAAGAGCAACTGACATCCAGCATTAAAAGCTCTGTTCACTGACCTCTTCTGGCTGAATATTATAGTCTGAACACATCCAATATTATACAGCTGATATAATCAGCAGCTCAGCTTTTACCAGCCTCTTACTGAATGTGGAAATAAAACTTAAATTTAGTTTTTGGTCTTAGATATATGTCAGCTATAGATAACAAGGCATTGAGCAATGAAGGCTTTGGACTAATGGACTTCTCACAATGGTTCTGTAATAGTGAAATAATGTCAAGGGAGGATAATTTAATGTTTTGCAGAACTGCACCTCAGAAATAAACACGTAGTTGAATTTACACATTTCCGACAATGTCAAAGAAAAGCTGGACATTAGAGACATTGTAAACGTGGGCCTTATGGTAGAGCAGTTGTTTTAGATCGCATGAGATTGTAAAGGTGTGGCTAATGAAGTGGCCATTGAGTACAAGCAGACACATTTTCTTTACTGAAGTCATTTTTGCCTCTTGATCTGAACATACAGTACTATGCTGTTGCACCATGTCACACCTGTCTTGCATAATGAGAGCAGAGATTGGGAAGTCTCCAGTCTTCTGATATGGCGTCAGGGTGGTACAGTATGGCTTCTTTGTCTCAGCAACAGCAGACCGCAGCTTTAGTTACTTTTAGTTACTTTCCACATGAAATAATAAGGAACGGGCAGGGAATGATCAGCCTTTTGTAATCGGCTGCAAACTGTAGTAAGTCTTGTGATTGGATTATTGCTCGAGGGGATTATCAAATCAGACTGAATACTGCCCATCTGTCCAGCTTGCTGACTGACTGAACCTTTGAACAGACAGCTGGGATTGCTTTAATGTTTGCAAGTCTGGTGTACAAGGTTCACAGCATAATAGGAAAAAAAGGCTGCCAGACGAAGTTTTCTGAGTTAAGAGCAATGTAAGAACATAGCAGTTTGGAAAGATATGGAAGTGTTTAGAGTATTTTTAGATACAGTTAAATTACATTGCATCCTGCATTTCATGCAGTGTGTATTTCCCACTTAAATTATTTTTCGTGTTTTCTGTCTGTTGGCTCCTCAGTGTTCTATAATTTTTGTCGGTCTTTCTCAGCCTTTGCAGTCACAGTCACATCGGTCTGCTTGAGCAACACAAATGTTCTGAGGGTTGCAAGCTGGAGATGCCTTTGATCTTTTTGTGTGCAGCTAAAAATGGAAATGTGTCAGATGTTTGTTTTATTTTTGGATCGCACGTTCAAAATGATTCAGAATATCCAATGGGGCAAAGGAACCCGTTGGCCTTGGTTCCTGCTTTCATTCACAAACTTTGTCTCGGTGAAGTGGACTCGATTGCGAAGACAGCCTGATTACGTAACAGGACTCGAGCCATTCATAAATGGGATGTGTGATCCTGGTTTCTGGTTCACTGGTACCAGCATCTCACTCTGTGTGTGTGTGTGTGTGTGTGTGTGTGTGTGTGTGTGTGTGTGTGTGTGTGAGAGAGAGAGAGAGAGACAGAGAGAGGGTGAGAAAAGGACAAAGACAGAGTCTGTGGTGGTATTACAGAATCTATTGTAGAGGTTTGTCTGAGACAGTGCTTCAGTTCTGAATAATACAGCTGACTCCTTATATTACAATGATAAGGCAGCTGGTTTGTAAATTAAGTTCTTCAGACCTTAATATGCACAGAAAAAGAAAGTTACGGCTAAATGTGAATTCCTCACAGTCTTGTCAGTGCTTGTATAATAACATCATTTGTCCACATACCATCTCATGTAAATTTATAATTCATTTGAAACCTAAAATATATACAGTGTAAATATATATTAACGCCACGCTGATTTTTCTTTAGTTACAGTGTATTTTTCACCAAGATGACAATCCAATAAAATACCTACACTGTACACATATGACATGCAATTGTGATATTTGAAAGGCTTTGGCATGAAATTTCTTCATTTAAATTATAGTTTATATTTGGGCTGCTCGATTATCAAGAATCATAATCACAATTAGTTCGGTCAAGCCTATTTGTGATATGACATAGCATCTGTTTAGCTCGTAAGGCATGGGGCACTGCTGTAGCTCCAAAATATGTGGACATTTCAGCGGTTTTCTTTGTTATAATAATCGTCCTTGTTGTCGTTTTAGAATTTTAGTAAATAAATGTATTATTTTGACTGTTCTAGTGGTGCACCATACAATTACATTGGGGCTGCAAGTAATTATACTAATTATTTTCATAATGGGTTAATCTGTGATTAATTGTTTTGTAGTATAAAATTGCAGAAAATAATCCAACATGCACAGCATGGTTTCCCAGAACTGAGGGTGACACCTTTTTAAATGTTTGGTTTTGTGTAAACAGCAGAACAGAATGCAGGACAAAAAAAAAAACAAACAAACAAAAAAAAACTGTTCTTTTATGGGAATAATCCATTATCAGAGTAATTGCTGATTAAATTTTCAGCAATTGACTGGTCAGCTAATTACAATAGCTTGATCAGTCTCTGCTACCAGACCAAAATTTTAGACATTTTGTTTCACACATGGTGGACACGGTGGTGCAATGGTTAGCAGTGTCACCTCACAGCAAGAGGGTTCCAGGTCCCTGTGCCTGCGTGGGTTTTCTCCGGGTACTCCGGCTTCCTCCCACAATCCTAAAAACGTGCACATTAGATTAATTGACTACTCTACATTGTCCCTCAGTGTGAATGTGTGCGTGTGTGGTTGTCTGTCTTTGTGTGTCAGCCCTGCGATTGACTCGTGACCAGTCCAGGGTGAACCCCACCTCTTGTCCGTAGTTAGCTGGGATAGGCCCCCCGCCCCCCCGCGACCCTGATGGATAAGTGGTGTGGAAAATAGATGGATGGATATCCACACATAGATTGCAGTTACTGGTAGAATGAATGAAACCTGTCCTCTGCTGATAATATTGGCGTGAATTTGCTCTTTACAAATGCATGTGCTGTTACTCCCACAGTGGAAAGAAAGGCAATCTGGAAGTAGGGCAAGACTTACGCTTGTCACAGATATTGATTATGTTGGGCAAATCCTCATTATGTCTTCTTTTAAGTGCAGAAGATTTGAAAAGGTGATTTATTCCCTCAATTATGTTCAGCAATAAAATGATGTTGGCTATCAAACTCAACACCCGAAAGGGGAGCACATAGTAGCGCTATCATCAGCCAGTCTAACCTACTTTTGTAGAAGACAGCAGTTCCTAAAATAGCCATTGCTTTATTTGACTGAGGGGAACATGCACTCAGCTGTAAAAGCTTTTTTTCCTGTTCCAACTGCAAAACATTTCATTCTTAAAACAACTAAAAATAACCCAGCCCATGTTTCCCTCATCATTGAGCCTGCAGACTCTCCATCCCTCTCCCCTCCTCTTCTCTGTGCTATTTTTAGTTGCCCCCAGGATCCCCCATGTTCGTGTTTGTCATTTTCTCTCCTCTTTCCTCCCCCATTCCCTTCTGTTTGGCTGTGCTGCAGCCCTAGAGGACGCTTGGCACCTCAGCATCATCTGTACTCAGGAAGATCACACAAAGAGGGCGATGGATACAGCAAAGGGCAGATAGACCGATGAGAAAGAGAGGGAATGAATAGCGTTGTGAAAATAACGAAAGTGTTTGCTTAAATTAAACTTTGTCGCCTCTGTGGAGATATTTGTATAAGACATTGCAGCAGCACAAACAACATTTCATGAAAATGGCAACGATCGGGTGTGTGCTTAACAATATGGCAGATAAAAAATTCCCATATATGAACAAAATCAGTCATGATATAGAAGATATCTATATAATGCTTCTCAAATAATAAAAAAAACAAAACAAAACAGAACATGCTTTGTAATAAAACAATTTGATTTGATTAGGGATATGCTAAGCCGACATGCCCGATTGGAATCTGCTGATACTGACCTTAATAAGTCTGTCATGATGGGCTGCCAACTCAGTTTATAGTTCCACAGCAATCCTTGGCCTCATCTAACCTTACATACAAATAATCTAACAGTAGTTTTAAAGAAAACAAGGGGACTAGTATTGGATTGGTGCTCTGTGTTGAGCAGATACCCCAAGTAAAGGGCATTAAATAATAAAACAAGAAAGACTAAAAACACCAGGTAGTTCTCGGTCTTCTAAGTCCAGATTCACACCGTTGTGAAACACACACACACAGTCCTCTCATTCGTTTCGATTAGACCGCTGAATCGGGGGTGTTGTTGCAGAGGGCTTCCTACAAAGTAAATTTGTAAGAGCCCTTATGCAGTCTTACAGTTGCGTGTTGTTTCAGGTAGTGGGATGAAAACAATTAAAAAGAGAAGAAGTAACACAAAAGGTGAGCCAGGTTCAACACTGTGGAGCGGAAACATTTAAAAAAAATCTATCCAGTTATTTGGACTGATAATGTAGTTGCAATATGATTTGTGATATTAGGAGATTTTTTACCCTCATCATTCTTATGTTCACTGAAAAACGTAAAACAATGTGTGATTTTGCTGTGATCTCTAACAAACAAAGTGGGCTTCTTCTGCCTGTAGAACTTGATGTGAAGGCCAGAACATCTCTGTAGCATAACACTATTGAATTTAAAATGGTATTGAAACACACACATCTTGCACCTCCTGTGATTGTGATTGATTCCTGTGACAGTTGCAGAAATACATATTGCCATTTTGATAAAATTTCAATTAATTGTTTAACTCTATGTCATTCCCAAATGAGAATTTTTTTCTGCCTTCTGTTTCGGGGATGCCATTTATTTTGTCAATAGTTTTCTAATCTTAAGGTGACGGAGGCTGGTCTCAGGTTGAACACTTGTTTCGAATAGAGATTGCACTTATGCTGGTGCACTTTGCATGTAGTATTTAATGACCGAGCGTAAAAGCCCTGCTAGTGGACCCCAGAGGCTGTGCTGCTCAGTGCACCCAGCCAGAGTGATGTGTTTTGGCCTAACCAAACCACCAATATTCCCATCTTAAGTGCACTCCCCTCTCATAGGTTTGTTCTACGCCACAATGCAAAGAATATCATAAAATAAGGACAGAACAATCATTACAATCAGCTAACACTCAAATGGAAAACAAAATGAGATGAGTGTCAGGTTACTCGGGGACACATTGTAATGCCCCAACTCTCCATCCCACTCCCCATCCACTTTTTGTTATATTTAGCCAGAGGTATGATGAATAGTTCCTTCTGAAAAATGGAAATCGCTAAAAATAGACTCCTGCTGCTGCTGCTGTTTGTGCCAGGCAGTTTCAGGGCATCCGTTCGCTTGACTGCCACTGATGACAGAGAGGACCTAACTCTCCCTCTTCCTCTCTCTCTCTTTGTCCTCCTTATTCACCTCAGATGCTCTCCATATATCCCATCCCGCAGTACGTCTTTCTCCACTTAAATTAGCCCTTTACCCTTGAAGGACAATTTTATTTTTCTAAAGCTTTTTGTACTCGGCCATTAGCGTTGATGTTGCGCTGCACTTTTCAGCCCCATCACTTGTCATTCAAACACTGCAGCTGACTTCTTCTGATTTCTGTATTGATGAAGTTCCTGGGGGGGGGGGGGGCACTCTTTATCTGTTCATCCATGGTTGCTGGTTCTGCTTCCCTTGGTCTTCTGTCATCATCTTTGTTTTACACCAAAGAAGAGAAAGAAAACAAATCTTTACTTACGAGTGTGCGGCTGCAGAGATAGTACATGTCTGGCCCCGGCTTTTACAATATTTCTCAGCTCAGGCTAACAGGCACATTTAAGACAACAGTTCGCTCAGATTTTGAAGGCGCGGTCTGACACTAAGCTAAAGCTCAGCACGAAAGTCACAGGAAGGCTCAGATTGAGGCTAAACAAAGATAAACATTAAACATTTAACTACTCCTTCATCACATGGTGGACACTCCTTTCCACATACTTTTGTCTAATTTTCATCTATGGTTTCAGAAAGGCTCCCAGCAGTTTTATATTCGCGTAAAGAAGCTATGGGAACAATGATTATGCAGAAGAGTATCTTACCTTTATGTCATTCTGTGTTTTCATATTTGATTTGGAGCAGTTTATAATTTTGTGCTGCCAATTAAGTCTGTGTCTCATCTTTTTTCCTTTCAAGTTGTGACAGGAGCCACAGATGGGATTGGGAAAGCTTACGCAGAGGAGGTAAGATTCCCCTGACTGGACGTTTTTGGACACCTGACTGCCTGTTAGTTTTGTCAGCTTAAACATTTGTTTTTGTAATTTCTGCTTTACACTGTTTGTATATTCAGGTCTTTACTTGCAGGTTTATTTTCTTGGGTCTGGCGTAAGTAAACTATTTGTGCATTCATATCCAAGCCTTCAAGCTTTATTTTTTTTCATCAGAAATTAGCCGCCCAACTTTGCCTAACTCTTAAAGCCCCATATCAAAAACTTTTTCTAAACTATTACTTTGAAAAGAAAAAAAAAAGTTAATATTACACAGCACACAGGAATGACCCAGTTTATGGAACTTATTGACTTACACGTGGATAGTGGAGGTGGAGCCTGAAAGAATCCACGATTATTCAGTTTGCCTTCCTGAGCGCAAACTGACCTGTTAGCGACTGACGGGATTTCCAAGCCAGTTGTGCTGTTTGTAGTCATTCCTCAGACACTGGTTGGCCAGAGGGTGAAATCCCACAGTCTCTTACATCCTTTTTGTTTCACACATTGTCACGCAAACAAATGTAAGCCTTGCACGGACAGGTGCTTATGAACAATTTTGCCTCATAGCTTTGAAATTAAGCTTGATCACATGATCTGAATGCATCATGTAAAACCAAGTTTACAGTAAGTAATATTTGAAACAGAAATTTCAGGTGTAAATCAATTGTAAACTTGCACACAGAAAGACCTGACGAAAATAGTACACCTACTTTCAACTGACTTTCTGAATATAAAAGTTGTTGTACACGTGTCTGCTTTGTTGACATGTTTTTGTGTTTGCAGCTTGCCCGCAGAGGCTTTGCCATCGTGCTGATCAGCCGCTCTCAGGAGAAGCTGGATGACGTATCCAAGGCGATCTGTAAGTCGTATGCATGTTAATTTTATTTATTTTTGAAACCTGCATGGTAAGTGCAGACAAAAATATTTCCAGACATTCTTATTTGATGAAGAGTGAAGATTTTTGTGGATAAGCTTCATGTAAATGTGGTTGAAATGCAGCATGTAGCTCAATAAACATCAGTTGAACTAATCCCTCATTTTAGAGTCAAGGGAAATTAACAGCACCTGTGGTCCAAAGGCACAAGACTAATATAGTGTTAAGTATGACAGCTGCAGACTGGAGTTCAGTCTTAATGATCCATGCAGTTATATGGCCTCATTTTGTCCCAAACCAGAAATGTTGCGTTCATATTGCACTGTGTGATAGCCCAACAGGGCTAAATGACTAACAGCTAAATTGTATTGCATTGAATTGGGTGTTTTTCACAAGTAGTCCTTTATTGAGTGGAGATTCAGCAGGACACTTATGCTTTTGGTTATGAGGCAGTAAAGCCTCCTGCTGGAGCTGAAAGTGAATCTGTCCAATTAAATGAAAGCTTTCTCTTTAGGGAAGGATATCCTCATTGATGATGAAGGATAACTTCAGGCTTTATCTTTTTTCCCCCTCCCCTCTGCTCATCTCTTTACCAGTGGTTCAGCAATATGTTTTGCTCAAGTGAGTTCTGCTATCTGTCTTTGTTTCCCATAAATGTATGCAAAATAACAAAGTTTATGCGTATTTGTGCCCTCAGCGAGTAAATGTGGTGTGGAGACCAAAACCATTGCAGCAGACTTTAGTGCTGTAGATATCTACCCCAAGATTGAAGATGGACTTGCAGGACTGGAGATTGGAGTTTTGGGTAAGACTGCAGCAGGTGCTCAGGCCACCTCAATTTTCACGACATTTAATTAGTTGGTCAGATGAGATGGTGAATTCAGTCTGAAGCGTGGTCTGCAGGAATCGGGAATGCTTTATAATGTGCTGTGATAAATGTAAGTCTTTCTTATAATCATAAAGGTTAATTTATCCAGGCTTCTTTAGCCCTTTGCTGCCCTCCTAAGACTGGAAAGAGGAATTACACTCTGAGATTCATATTACACAGAAATCATCTTTTCCTCCATCAGTTTGTCAACATTTTGAAAGTCACAGTGCTGTTATTTTTCTCTTACCAGTGAACAATGTTGGAATATCCTATTCCTACCCTGAATTCTTCCTCAATGTGCCCAATCTCGACAGTGTAAGTTAAAAGTTTATTCTCATTCTAATTGCCCTGAATGTATTTATATTTATATCAATGTTTGTAAAAAATTTTACAAGATTGTGAGGAATAGAAGTGGTCATAATAGCACATCTTCTAACATGTAGTTTGTGTATTTGTTTTTTATACACATCTTATTTGTAGCTCCATTATATTATTATTATTAACTGGATCCTTCTCCAGTTAAATGTCTTTGTGGCTTTGACTGAGTAAGACCACGTCAAATATTGTATTTTCACTTTAGCTGAAAAATAAAGCTATCTACTTAACATTAGCCACCATGAGCTACTGGTCATCATACCAGACCAAGTAAGTTTGTAGCAGCAAAACTTAATTGTTAGCTAATGGTGACCTTTATAGCTTAAGAGTGAACTTTTCTTTTCTTATTAAATATATGTCCTATTTCACCTTTCTGAAGTTAACACAGCCTTTTCTGAACACTATGTGTAAGTAAATCCACAAACACACTATGCAAGTCATAGTAAGGTTCCTGTCCTTGTCGTTTCAGTTCATCGACACCATGGTCAACATTAACATAACATCTGTGTGCCAGGTGAGTGTCATTATCTGAAAGCAGTAAAGTAATTGAGGCTTTTTGATCTGATTATCAAGAGAAGGATGTTTTCCTTTAAATGTGACAGAGAAGTCAGTCTTAATAATTGCATATGTATTCAGATAGATCAGCATTTGCGGGCACTTCAGGTTTTTTTCAATTGGTATTTGATGAACTGCTTCAAAAGTATTGAAAATTACATTATGTTTAAGAGGTGTGAAAGTGTACTAAAATACTCTTAAACAGTCTGTTATGAGACCCCTTTGCAGAGATTATCAGAAGTAAAAGTGTTTCAGTCTGTAGACATGACCATGCAGATGTTTGTCACATCTCATATGTCGTATGGTGTCCCAGTTGCCTTTGATTTAATAAGTTTGTTCAAGTAGAAACTGATGGCTGGTATGGTTTGCCGTCCTCTGTAGGTTGTCCCACACACACGTGCGCGCACACACACACACACACACACACACACACACACACATACACATACACATACACATACACAAAGCACAGTGACATAAAGCAAAGTAAGTCACTTCCGTCTTCTCCATGTTCATCAGTTCCCAGAGCAACAGCTGAAGTCCACCCACTCTCTTAGCACTTAATTTATGTCATTCAGTATTTCTTTAAAGTGCTCCCTGTGCTATCATTATCATTCCCTTCCTCTCTTTGTCTTCCCTCCACGTTCACCACTCCACGCACAACCCACGCACACACAATGTGGATGTGGATGCACACATCCACCCACTTGTCCACAGCCCACACACATTGATAGGTTTTGTTTTTTGTTCGTCTAATGCAATTACTGTGTTTCACAAGTCACATTTCTCTCTCTCTCTATCCCTCTCTGTCTGTCTGTCTGTCTCTCTCTCTCTCCCTCCCTCCCTCCGTCTCCCTCCCTCCCTCCCTCCCTCTCTACCCCCCCACCCTTTCTCTCTCTCTTTCTTTCCCCCTCACTCCCCCCTCCTTCCCTCTTCCACAGATGACACGTCTTGTTTTACCTGGAATGGTGGAGAGGTGAGTTTGTCTGACTTTTGTAGCAAGTGTCTGTGAATCTAAAGTAACACCAGCTCATAATTTCAAACACAGGAGGAGATGGTAGTAATCCTTAATACCTTTTGGAAGGCCCACCACATTAGGTTGATGAGATGCCAACCACCAGCAGATGTTAGGAACACATCATCACTTGTGTACCTCAGCCTCATCAGGTGCCTTTTTACTCACAACACACCCTCTGCTGAGGCAGGCCAACCACAGGCTGATCAGATCTGTGTGTGTGTGTTCTCAGCTCCTTCTTTTCTCCTTGTAGTCTCTTTCTCCTTTGTTGTCTGGCACAAGGCTCGGTCATGGATCCAGGATAATAACTCAAATTGTATCTCATTTCATCACATCGTTTCTATAAATTCTTTTGTGTAAAATTGGTTTGTCTAAATAATTGTTGTAGGTAGTTAAAGGAATAGTTTGGCATTTTGAAAAATAGGCTCATTTTTTTCTTAATTTGACATCTTGCTTCAATTTTTCTTCACTTCTTCGTTTCCTTCTGTTAAAAATGAAGCTGGAGCTGGGATGTGCTTAGCTTACAAACACTGAAACAGGGGAGAAACCGCTTGCCTAGCTCAGTCCAAAGTTAGCAAGAAAATCTGCCTACCAGCATCTCTAAAACTTACCAATCGACACGTTATGTCTTGTTTCTTTTATCCATATATAAACAGAAGTGTAGAAACAACACGCTGTGGTTTTTTACTGGCAGGATAGATCTGGGTGGGGGGAAGCGAAAAAGCATCACTTGCCCCTTCTTCATTACCACCTCTTGAGCAATGCCCTCAACACCAGCTGCTCCAGTGGAGCCACTCATCGGCCAGCAGATCAGACTGTTGTCATTCTCCCAGGCGTAAATGTGTGTGTAATTGTTTGAATTTGATCAGTGCGTGCTTGCAAGTGAAAATTCCCTGAATAACTAATAAAACCTCCCTGCACTCAGAGCAGCATGTAAAGAATCGTTTCATGACACGGGAACTGACCAGCTTATTGGATAAACATAAATATAAGCAAAGTTTATCGGCGGACAGCATCTTATTTCAGTCACAAATTGCACCTAACAAATCTACACTAAAATATGTGTCCATTAAATTTTTTATTTGATATTTGACACTCAGGTAGTTTATGCAATAGCAAATACATTTAATGAACAGGATTATTACTTTTGGGGAAATACAATCTCTTTCATGACAAATACTGCACCATTTATGCAAGTCAAAATGAAATATTGTATGAAAGCACTACAAGGAAAAACATCCTCAGATTGTAAATATTTAGGTGTTGATGTTACTGTATCTTTGATCTCAGGAATATCTACCAGCTTGTCTTTGATGTACAACAGAATCGGTTTTGGTTCAGCTTGCAGGCAGACATAGCACCATGTTCTCTTATGATTCTGGGATTGATCTCAGGCTGAAGTGTTTGTTGGTGTCTTGCCTTTCCTTTCTTTCATACATTCTGTTTTTCACCCCAGTACAAAACATTTTCTTATGTTTCTGTGTTTCTAGGAAGAAGGGGGCCATCCTCAACATCTCATCTGCCAGTGGGATGTATCCTGTTCCTCTCCTTTCTGTCTACTCTGCCTCCAAAGTAATCGCAGTACATGGTTTATGACCTTTTCTTCAGTTGTTAACTGAAGTGTTGTCTGTAGACTCTTTCCAGCATCATAAACACTTTACATCTTGTCATCTACAGCGGCCCATGAATGCAAATCCAGTTTTGTGCTCATGTTGTGAATTATTCCGTCTAATCCAGCAGCGTACATTGAGGCAAACCATATCTGCTGATGAAGCTGGATGTTGGTTTAGCCTTTATTTGTACACAGGCATAAAGGGAGGGATTCTCTGTTTTCATATTCGCTGCTTTAATTGTTGAATATAAATAAGTCGCTGACTAACTCAGGTCCCGAGGTAGTGTACCAATTAAAAATGTTTATAGGAGCATGTGGCGTCATAATGTTTTATAACCGTCTAGTGTGTTTGTTAGCTTAAAAACACCCTGCTGTTCACTGTTTCAGCTGATTAATTTGCTGGTGTTTAATACTGGGTCATATTTATCTATTAAATCCTGGTTTCTGCTGTGCAAGTTTAAAAGTGTATCTAAAACCCATCTAGGGTGAAACTTTTATTTATTTAATTTATTGCTCAATTTAATGATCATCTCAGTTCATTCCCACTCCCATTAACATTATGAAAATACATTGTACGTGAACTCTCTCTCACATATTTCTTCTTTGCTAATTTTTGTACAGCGGATTTTGTTTTGAACTTGGCTTCTTGGTGCCATTTGTGTTTGTTTTGCTAGAATTGCAGCTTTGGCCTCAGTGACATGCTTTTATCTTATACAGGCATTTGTGGACTTCTTTTCACGAGGACTCCAAGCCGAATACAAGAGCAAAGGCATCATCATCCAGGTAAAACTATGATCCAACCTCAGCCTGGTGTTTTATAACTGTAGTTAAAAATGCAGTTTGAAATGAAATCATTTTGTAGGCTTAATAAATATAAGTGTGTCTCAACACTGTTGATTCTTTACTAAGTGATGCCACCAGACACCATGTTTGTTTTTGTAACCAGTGTCTTCCCTCGTTCTTTTTGTCAGAGTGTTCTGCCATTTTTTGTTGCAACCAAGCTGAGTAAAATCCGACGGGCAACTCTGGACAAGCCCAGTCCGGAGCGTTACGTTTCAGCTGAGCTCAGTACTGTGGGGCTACAGACCCAGACCAATGGCTACCTGCCTCATGCCATTATGGTAAGTCTGGGTATGTGATTTTGGTAGTAAAGAGCAGTCTAATGTTATTACTTGTCACGTATCTTCACTCATTCAGTGCTTCCTTTTGACCTCTACAGAAAGCAGTTGTTGATTTCTCCTAAAATAACTTTCTCTGATTGCCTAATGTTCACCCATCAACCAAACTCTAAAGCTAAAATGAGTTTGAAAGGAACCACAATCTCTTCTACATCGGTTGTCACAAAGTCTACCTGTAAAATGAGGTGACACACATCTGAGGCTGCTGAAGAGCCAGGATTTATGTTACAAAGTTACAGTTTCATCATACAGTAAAAAAAACATCATTATATGTTATATACTGTTTGATAAAAATATATGTTTTATGTGTCCACCTGTTCTGACTTTTTATTTAATGTCTGGCAGAAACTTACAATGTCTGCCTGTTACGTAGACTGACATTAGAGAGAGAATCTCACTCAGCGTCACCTGCTTTGTCATCTGCTTGTTCACTGAACTGACCACTCAGAATGACTCAAGATCTGCTAAATGAGCTTGAGCCAGCTGGAACTTAAAGTCACACTCAGATGAAGTCTTCCTCCGCATATTGTAGGATATTTATATAATAAGTCTGAGCAATTGACACGTACCTTGAGTTCTCTGTAGAGGTGATAAATCTGGTAACTTTCACTGGAAAAATCATGTTAAGGTAGTCAAGGTCTCTCGTAGCCAACAGGGCCGAAACCTCATCAGGCTGCGATTTCACGTCATACAAAAGATCTTTCGACCCGCTCATCTCCATTGAATGAATTAATGCTGTGTCAGCAGTTGGTAAAGCATCTGTCAAAAGATAAACATCCTCTGAAATAATGGAGTGGGATGCTCCACTACCTTTCTGCATTGTCTGCATCATAACACTGTAATTGCTCTGTGGGGACACAAGCATCAGACACAAAACACAAATTTTGTTCTGATTATTCAGGCGACGTCTTCATTTTTAGCAGAAGTTACCAAAGGGCAACATTCATTGTCTCCTCCTAGTTCCTGCATGTTGTGTGGGATACCGTTGAACTATGTGATGTCAGTATCAATAATCCTGTGTAGTGATACACTCACAAATAACAATGGCATCCATTACAGCATACAGGTGTTCAGTAAATCATACCAAGCATAGACAAGCCTTTGTTGATGCAGTCAGCAGTTTCGGTGCAGATAACGTAAACACAGTGCAGCTCTTTCCTGTCTGCTGCTCCTATGTTTCAGTAAATAACAAGCTTGGAGACAGGTAGCATGTGTGTGTGCATGTGTGTATTCTGATTATCTGATAGACTGCTGTTGCAACCTTCTACCTGTAGGTCTTTGCCGTAGTGTATTTTAGTCGCACAATTAAGATTCCACTGTAAAGAGCCCACAGAAATCAAGTTTTAACTTTAGTTCAAAGTTCATTTGAAATTTCATCCTGTTGTTGGTCTGCTGTGAAAATGTCACTGGCCAGTCGGGTATCGTAAACGTTATACAAGGTGATGAAGCTGAACGTCTTTGTCATCATCGTCAAAAGGACAGGTGTGACCCAGCGAACCTCGATCTAGATTTCTCAGCAGCAGAGTTTGTCTCAAACCACAGTAAATGTGTCCCTTTCAGTGTTGCAGTGTTTCACTATACTCCATCATGTCTGTAATTCTCAGTCTATCTGCTATTAGATCCACCTTGTTTTTAATGACTCATCAGTCAATTACAAAATTCAGATTTAAAGTAAATGAATGTGAGACCTGAAAAGAATACAATTAAGAGGAAATCTAAGGGTAACTAATTGACTGTGGTGTAATATTTAGTTACTGAAAGAACCATTTATGATGCTTCACAGAACTTCTAATCACTTAAAAAGGATTACAAACAGTAGGGGGTTCTTCGACTCTTTCAGCTGCCATGAGTTTCCTGGCATTGTGGGTAAAGCAAGACTTTACACTGTAATTTAAACTGCCTAGTAATAATAATAATAATAATGCATACAATCTGAAAATAAGATGGAAATTAGGCGAATTTGTCCAGTGAGATAACATACTTTACAACTAAGTTGTTCTAAAAAAGTAACTAAGCTATTGTCTTTGTAGCTTTCAATAACATCAGGTAATGGACATTTAAGATAGTCCTGTATGCAGATGTGCAACTACTGACATTATTTGAGCACAGGGTAAATCAGCACAATTGCCCGAATGTTTGTTTGGACAAACTCGCTCGACACAGTTGCTCCTGTGGGTTGGAAATTAATAATGAATGCTAATCTGTTATTTGTAAATGCCACCAGCTGACCATGTAATTTCCCTCTGTAGGGCTGGGTGACTACAGCTCTGCTCCCTGCCAAGATCCTCAACAGCTATGTGATGGGGATGGGTTTGTCCCAGCGCGCTCGTTACCTCAAGAAGCAGAAGCAGGGATAGATGGATCGGCGGCGTCGGGCAGAGGGGCCCAGCTGTGTTAACGACTTGTCCGACTACCATCATCATCATGGACCAAGAAGAGAAAATGTGACTGTTTCTGGGCAGCGTCTCAGTTCCCCTCCCTCTGATACTCCCAGTCATAGAGGATGTGAGGTAGTATCTGGCCACACTTGCCATTACATGTAATCAATCCAAACAGTTGTGTGAAAAATACCGAACAAAGTTGTGCTCCTCTTTGAGTGATCAGCTTCAATGAATGGAACACTTTAACATGGAACTATCCTAGAACTATCCATCCGTCTGCAAAACACTGCAAGGGAAACTTATAGATAATTTGGATATGTCTGAGGTTTGAGCCCCCAGTGAGTACTTGGACCAGCTGCCTTTAAGCTGTCTAGTAGGACCCTGGAGGTGGGACTTACCTAACACTTTCTAGAGCACTTAAACAAGGTGTCGAGATTTAAAAGGCTGAAATAATCTTTTTGCGATGATGGCTTTCTTGATTCTTCATCTTTTGGATTCATATTAGTTTTAAAGTTTAAAAGCTCCCGGATTTACCTTTCTGATTGATGACCAACTCAAAATGGTGAAAGGTTACTTGTTTTCTTGTTTCATCTTAATGTTTTCTCTGCAGTATTAATATGGGACCACATGTATAATTTAACCAAACTACATTTCAGAGGGAGAAAATTATTAAATATGTTTTGTTTACATTCTTTTAAATTCATTCTTACAACTGGCATTATGGCGTGTACTCCATAGTTCTTAAAATTCAAGAAAAATTCTCTCAAGATAAATCTAATTCTGGTTTAATGAATGGGTGGTTTGTTTGCGCAATAGAGAGTGAATCACATCTACATTGATCTCAGTGTTTTCACCTGTGTTGTTGGATTTACTAAAATGTTAAAACCAAATCAAACACAAATGAAACAAACAATTCTTTGACTTCTTTTTTTTTTTAAAAAAAACTACCTTTACATTGAGTTAATGTGCTCTCAGAGTATGGCAGTAGTCACCAACTCATGCTACTTAGTGCAGCAGCCAGGAACCAAATTCGGCCTGAAGGCTAATGCTTTTGTAAATGGTAATGACCTCAGGTATGAGAAATGTTCCTCATACGTCGGTTGCATGTTGTTTGAGCTTTGGTCCAGAGTACTTGTGTACCATCAGGATGTACTGACTCTAGAAAACTGCACTGCATTTGTCCTTTCAGACATCAATAAATATCAATTCAAATAAGTCCATCCAGCCGTCTGTCTCTGTCTGACTTCGTATGCTTGGTTTTACCTTTCTAGTCACGTGTGTTTTGAATTACATGGATGTAAGATTTAGAGCATGGAGGTCACACACTCCAGCTTTTTCATGCTAAATTCATAGAAAGACCCAAGAAGAGAAAATTCTACTTTTTGTTCCTTGTTGGGTTTTTTTAGGTTGATCAAATACGAGTGAGACCGGAGTCCAATACCCAGAGTATAATCTCCGTCAACCTCCTTATGTGCCGAGTGGCGTCTCTGTCAGGTACAATCACTCCCAAATATTCACTGGAAAAAGGCCACAAACTGTGAGAGAAGAATGCCCTATATATCCATACTTTATGTTACATCCTTCCTTCGTCAACTCATGACTTCCTGGATTTATTTTACCATTATTCATCAGTTTCACAGTCCATACAAATGTGTTGCTTTTTCACATTCTGCCTCTTCCCTCCTAAACATCACCGTCCGGTTCCCATGCCAACAGTTTCTGGGAGATTATTCCGGTGCACTGGTATGGAAGTTGCGGAAGTGTGTCATCACCGAGAATGTAGGAGGGGATAGGAGCGCTGTGTGTGGAGGGATGCCCAAAGGAAGAAACAAGTGGGTTGCAGAGATGCATATAAAGGAGCTCACTGGTGCTCAGAGTCCACGACTCGCTCAGACTCTCACACAGACTCTGTGATTTCACAGCAGAGTTTCAGAGCAACGAGCAGATTGGGAAAAACAGGATCTCTCAAATCACCTTTCATCAAGCAAAACCCTCAGGACTGAATATTAAACAGCTCTCACTGATTGATTATTGTATTTCATATTTTTACCAATTGTTGTCAGTTTTTTGCATCATCTGTACCAAAACGTGTGGAGACAGCAGATCAGACACACCAGAATTTCACCCTAAAGGCTTTGTATCCTACATCCTACACCACTTCTACTCTTGAGCTTCAGTCTCTACAGCTTGTCATCCTCACATTTGGGCCACCGTTCACCATGGCGACCAGTATGGACACGCTCCCTGCCCATCTGCTGCCTATGGTGATGGAGGAGTTCCCCCAGTCTCTGGCCACGGCTTGTGTCTGCAGGGCTGGACAACGCGAGCCCCGCCTCCGCTGCGTACAGTGCGGCATCATCGAGGAGGAGGAGGAGGACTGCTCCACCCTGGAGGAGGACCAAGCCCAGCGGTCCTTCCTGCAGACATTGGAGAGCCTGAGGAGGAGCACCAGATGAGCTCCTCCAGAGGAAGCTCGAGTGTGACTGTGACGTGTTTGACCTATTTGGCTTCCCTGCAAACAGTCTGGAGACCAACAGATGTCAGTGGTATTATGGATTCAGACTATGCTGACTTACAGCCTTTGTCGGTGGTGATTGCTGATACCTCTGATGGACACCATATATGGCAATGGATGAGTCTGAACAGAGTCAAGACACTAAAGGACTGTGATGGAGTCCTTTTGAGAGCTGGCAGCAAACCAGTGTTCTGCATATTTTATCTCTATTTTCAACTATATTTTCATTTTTTTTTAAATATTCTTTGTTGTGTAATGATTTTCTGCAAAGCATTACTTTCACCTTGTCAAGTTGTTATTATATCTTTGAAATGGTTGCTTTCTCTTTATGTCCATTTTGCCTCCTGCCAAGATTTTGAACTTTGAACACATAAAGCTGATGTTCTAATATTTATTTGGTGGTCTGTTTTCTCTATCGTTAAGGTAGAAATCTGTTCAGCTTAACAGCTTAAACACACTTTAAACATCAAGTTTCAATTTATTGAGGCTAGAAATCTAACAGTAGATGCATGCTTTTCAGGGGAAATGTAGCTCCTGGAGAATCTTTCAGGCCTTTCCATGTGGTGGCACTATTGATACACTTTTTTGACCTACACAGCACAAACTATACTGCACTACACAGCAATCCCTCCTCTCAGCACAGTCTAACTGCATATTCACACCTGCAGTCTGTAAATTACCTATGATATTTTGAACATAATTGAGCTGTGAATTTATTTTACCTTTGGTTATTTCCAAGAAACAAACAAAAGGCGCACTCACGACTCACGAGGTCACACCAGACAAGTAGAACACATTAATCCCCCAGCTATCATGCCGTGTCCTTCTTGGGCCTTGCAGCAAAAGCAAAATTTCACCCCTTAACTGGATTCTTTTCTGCCTCCTAGTTTGTTTACTTTTTTTCCCACTAAATCAATCCTCTTTTGACACATTCATTCCTACCATGCTTACTATCATCGAGACAAAGTTTGCCTGATCGATCTCTGCGTCTGCATCATCTTTGCGCAGTCAAAGGCAAAACAATCAATTAGGAAGGAACTCTTACAGGATGAATGAGCAGTTGTTTGAATCACAGATTGTTCTTTCTCCATTTTTTGGTGATTTTCAAAAAATAGCAAACAAAAAAAGAAAAATAATTTAGAAAGCTGCTCTCCAGATGTGTGCTCCTTAAACGAATTCGATTACAGATAGTGCATGCCAGCTGCAGCCTAATTTTTAGTTTTTATGTAAATCTCACCAAAAGAACTCATTTCTGATTTCTTTGTCAGTTAATTCGGTGATCACTGTGGTGGTGTTGAAGTTAAAGGCTGTTTTCCTACTGCTAAAACTTTGTGTAGTCCAACAGATTTGAGTCCACTATTTGTTTAATCATTTATAAACACTCAATTAAAATTTGATTAAGTGATGAATGAGCCTACTTTTCCAACAAATCCTATTTTCTCAACAACATTGCATAATTTATTTATTTATTTGTTTTTAACTAATTAGTCCAAAGAGCTGATGGAAAGTCCAATTCCGGACTCTTCCACCACCATTACTGCCTCTAGATGTTAAGCACTGAAGCACAAGCACAATTTAGCCGAAGCAATCCTCCCAAGTCACCCTCTGTCCGCCGCTGACTCACTGAGTTTGGTTGTAAACTTGTCATGGTATTTTTTAGCAGTTCTAAACATCCATTTGTGTACTCATATATTTCTGCCTGCATGAGGTTGCTGGAGTTTATCCCAGGGCAGGTCAGCAGTCTGTTACAGGGATAACACAGACAGACAACCGCTCTGGCATCTATAGGCAATTTAGAGCTGCTGACCTGCATGTGTTTGGCCCGTGGGAAAAGGAAACCCACGCAAATACTTGGAGAACATGCAAACTCTGCACAGAGAGGCAGTCAGGGCATCCTTGCTGGGAAGTGCCAAAAGTAATACTGATTTTATCAAAGCCATTTCTCCAAGGTTGATTTTGCTGAGTGTCCTAAAATGACACAGGAAGCACACACACTACAGCTGAAAGCACACTAACCTACAGTTCACCACATCCTGACAAGATGAATGTAGTGTAGTGTAGTGTAGGAAAACTGCTAAAATCTCCTTTCTCATTAAGAATGCCTATCTTACTGTGAGGTTCTGTGGGATAACCTGCTTCAATAGGTCACTGTGTAAACATAAAAATACTAAATTTGCATTTGCAGACATGATTGGCCATTAAGAAAGCATAAACTAAAGCAACGTAGTACATGTTAACACGTGGGACCTTTGCCTCAAGGCCTGAGGATTTGTTAACAAAAGTAGTTCCCCTTCTAGTATTTTAATTCACTTGAAAATAAGGTTATGTGAGCAGAAAATTCAATGTATTTTGCTTTATACTGTCCTTTGGGTGCTGATTTGAGAGGATGTAACAGCATTTTAATACATTTGTTAGACGTCATGAGAAGATGGGCACTTTTGCATTATCAGATTCACATTTAACTTTATTTTCTTTCTTTCGTTTAGAAACACGGATATTATGTGCCATGCAACAATGATTTACTTATCACTTCACAAAGGTAAGTTGTTTTTTTTTTAGGTTTTTTTTCTGTGCTATTGTTGAATGCGAATGAATACGTTTGTGTAATCAGTCAGTTAGTTAATGAAGCTGCAATGCTCGCCCACAGTTACCTGCTTCATTTGCTCTGGTTTTAATTACGGAATTTCTTGTTGTAGAACTTATTTTTGTTTTGTTTCGTTGTTTGGCATGTGCATTACAATACTCACAAAATGTTGATTCATATCGTTATGAAATGTGGACAATTAAAATTTCAATTGATGCATATTTTTCTCCAAACTGGTTGCTACTGTTGTTTTGAAAGGGTGAAGAGTACAGAGAGAAATATTGTACACTGGCTTCAAGGATGTAACCGTAAATGTTGTCTTGGCTCCAGCCAATTATCATAATTAATGTTTACTTCATGGGAAACAGAATGGCTTTTTATCACAAACTATTATGTAGTCATATTAATAATTTATTCACACACTTCATATTCAGCAACCAGTATAGAATTATGTAAACTCAAAAAAGGGTTTATATAACAGATGCGAGTACTGTCTTCATATCATAATTACATTTAAACTGCTGAGTCATACTTTATTCAGCCCCACTCATTGTCAACCTTATATCCATCTGGGACCGCTGATGGTCATCTGCTCGTTATCGCTGTAATATGAGGAAATTGCCTGCTACAAGCCTGAGCTCGATTTGAATGATTTTAATATGTATAAGTTCAGAGGCTCTAATTATCTTCTGCATGTAACTGGTGTGTCTAAAGCCTCTTTCACACATGGTTCCCGGTAAATTACCAGGATAACCGTCCAGTCACCACTAGTGATTCTCACCGTTCACACATGCAGCTACTTCGGGGTAAATTTCCCTTTGGCAGATTTTCACACATGCCATGGCAATGCCAGAATAGACATTTGAATGGGGCATTTGAAAATCTAGCAGCTGCCAGAATGCAACACTTAAAATCACAAAATTGAACAGGAGAAGAAGATGGGACAAGGCCAGATCAACTGGCCTCTGTGCAAAGGACTCTGGTCCGTTCCGGTCCAGAAGCAGATTTTTCAAGGACGGTTGCGTGTACCCACAGTCCTATGAGCGTGTTTCTTCCCTCCTTCTTCTTCTCTTCATTGGTAAATTGTAACCAGGTGGAACATTATCGCCACCAGCTGTCCTCGATGAGCACGATGCTTTGCTGATCTTTCTGAAAATGGAAAACAAGAGCAAAAGGACGGCATCACAGATGGCGAAATATGCATTGGAGGTAGGACCTTTTCAGTGATGCACACTCGCTAGCATGTTCCCAAGTCTGTGTTGTCCACATGCTACGAAGGAGTCTTGTCTGGTCTCTTTAGTACCCATCCCGTCAGTGAGACAGCCATCACAAAACACTACCAGTGTGGATTGCCCTTTAAAACTGAATTAACTCTGTGATCTGGTTCAGTGAGACACAGCTCTGTGTGCTGAACAAATAGTTTGTTTCATTTTTTTATTGTCTTTGTGTTTTTTGAAATGCAAACATGTTTATTATGCCCATTCAAGCAGAAATCAACTTTGCTTTGCTCTTTTGTAGCATTTCATAAACTCTAGCTTCACGTCAGCGTCCACCTGTAGCCGATACGCTTTGTTCACATCGGATTAATCAAGTTTCTTTACATAACACATTTTAAAGCACAACAACCAGAGTTTATCAAAGTGCTGTACAAATTAGTCAGTGGGAAAAAGTCACAGTATCAACAATTGGGAGTAAACAACAAGAGTGTGTGCAGAGATGTTAAACAAAACAAAGCTTGTGAGAGAAATTTATTTGTGAAATAAATCCCATCCATGAGAGTTGGCTGCCTGACAAAAATGATACAAATCGAAGAATGAATGAATGTGATCTTTTACACTTCTTTAGCAAAACTGAAAGACAGTGAGCTGAAGCAACAGTTGCTTAAAATCACACAAACTTATGGCAGTGGTTCCCAAACTTCTTTTTTTTTCTTAAATTAAGGAGCCCTAAACTGACACAAATTACTCTCCAGACCCCCGTGTGCTAAAATTTTGTTGTAGGTAAATTATTCTCTGCTTTGCTGGGGACCCCCTCAAACCCCCTCAGGGTCTGCACTGACTGACTGCATGTTGTATCCCTGACCCACATTATATTTCCCTTAAGTCTGTTTTCTCATGCTTTACATTTCTCCCGTCACTTGTGTGCATCTTGACACAGTCATGGGGTCAAACAGAAGTGCCGAATTGATTTTCATCACCACAGACACATTTGATTCTGCTTTGTGAGGATGAAGAGCGTAAAATAATGACATACAAATAGACAGTGTGGATGCTTGGCTATTATGGGAACCAGTCTTCATTATCCCACAACAGTCTGCTCACTGAGCACATGTACGTACATGATTGGACTTGCCCTTCCATTTCACTTGCCACGTTGGCGGGTTCACTTCATTCAGGCACGGCATGCTATTAAGGGGTTATTTGTATAATTTACCACTTCTAATTCCAAGGCTCAGCCATATTGGCAGGGACATTCAAGACTAAATTGAGTGTGAAGATTGAGAGGAATTAATGTCTGCTGGACTGTGAGCTGAATGCGTGCCTTCAGTGGGCCCTCGGCCACCGCAAGGACAAGAGTCTGAGCAGGATTTGTACGTTAAAGGTTGACTTAGCAAAGTCAATAATTGAGCTACTCTGTGGGACTCTGTCCGCCCCAAAGCAATCAGCCAGTTTCTTTTTTGTTGGATGAGACGAGAGAGGCGAGCAATCGAGGACTATGGCTTGCAAGTGGAGAAAAAAAAAACTGAAAAAGAATTTACTTTTAAAGGAACAGAAGGTTTAACAATGTTTTAGAGTTCCAAAAAATATTGATTTGAAGTCAGATAAAATGCTGTCTTTTCATTCTCTTCCCACATCTAATAGTTGTAGTTTTTTTAATATCATCGATACAAATGACCTCACGGCTCACTGAAAAATGAAATGTTGTAAGTAAAGCTGGCTTGTGCTTGAATAAGTATGACAAACAGCATATCAGTAATTTCAAAAACAGTAAGACAATGCGTAGTCATCCACGATGAAATCACAGAAAATATGTGTTTTGCGACAGTTTCTGGATGCTGAATCATGTTAGTGAGTTAATTCGATTTTGAAAAGGCAATCCACAGCAGTAGTGTTTGACACGTTCTAAATGTCTGTCACGTCTGTCACACCGAACGCCGTGTTTCCATTTTAAAAACAACATTTCTAGCAGTATTTTACTCCACCAGTCCTGAAAAATGCATTAAATATATTTGGTTTGACTGAAAACAGGCAGAGAAGTGCCATATCTCAGGACTGAACAGACTGTTTAGAGCATCATTTAGTGAATAAATTGATGATGAGATGCTTCGGTAGCTTTCTGATTCAGATCAGCATGTGACAGTGATTGAAGAAAAAAAAAAACTTCTAGGGTTTTTAACTGGTGGGAAAGTACAGACAAAAGTCAGTCAGTCGCAGTCAGGCAGAGATGTGAGAGGAAAAAGTCACTGCTGAGCTGCCACTCAGACATCAGGCTGAAGTCTGACAGGAGAGTCTGTGCTGAGGTGTTAGTTAAAGGTTAAATTTCACAGCTGGGCTTGTGTCAGTAGCTCTGCATCAATAACTGTGTTTAATGTTACAGGGATTCATTTAGTGAAGGCTGAGATTCAAAACACACTAATCTCCCACTGTTTGCATGATGTGAACTGTAAATAAAAGAAAACACAAGAAAGAGCTCAGTGAGCACTAAATTCAATATAAAACAGTTTCATAATATCCAGATTATAATTAAAGTCAGCCTTAAAATACTTGACAGTGTTATCTGGCTCATTTTCAGGCATTGTATCCTTGTACAGAACCTTTATATGCTGGATTGATCACAGATCACACGCAGAAAAACATCAGCAGAAAGAGCAGTCAGACAGACACCTGCTGATAATTAACATTCAAGAGCTCACAAATGTTTTCATCACCTTGAGTCCAGCCCACTGGAAACACCCCATTCTGAAGAGCCTCATTTGTCAGTGGCTGCTGAGACTAAGGCTCCGTTCACACTGCGGCTGAAAGCGCAGACATTCGTCCCTTGAGTTGTTTGCTGTGGTAACAGTAGTGTGGTGACAGTCCATCAGCTTTTCAGGCTGAGGATTGAAGGCAAAAAGGGGATTTAATTGAAGCATCTTGCTGTATACCTATTAAATTTACAACTTCCTTTCTCCCAGTTGTCTGTGGTCTGATCTTCCCTATTTGGCTTTGTCCAGCGCTCGGACAAATGGTGATGTAACAGTGAAGTGAGTGTGCTCAGAAAAGCAATGCATAAAGTTCTGATGTAGCTGTTACAGCCGTCACATCAGCAGGAGTCAGAATCAGATCTGATTCAGGACCAAATCTGAACTGAAATGTGATGATTCCATGTGATTTGTGCTGTTTGCACTGTCATTTAAAAAACAGATCAGAGTCACGTATGAGCAAAAAAAGAAATCTGTGCAGCCTGCAGAGTGTACAGCCAGTCGCTGTTTAATAGAATGTATAGAAATGAACAGAAGTGCAGCAGTGTTTAGAGAGCAGAAGAGTCACTCTGCTTTCTCTAGTGATATATTTCTTACATTAGAGAGCAAATACATCTTTAATGCACTGCCAGGCTGCTTCCCACATTTTGGCTATAATCTTATAGATCTTATAGCAAATAGCAGGCAACTTATATTAGTTTGCTATAGTTACCAACAACAACTCAAAGTGACTGGTGCATACTAAGTGTGCTGAGATTCGGTCTTTGGATTCCCAGGAGAAATTGAAGCAATAGATTGCAAACATTCCCATTACCTCAGCACAGTCAACTTTGTAAATAGAAAATCTTTACAGCTTCAACGTGATGACACAGTGCTGTATCAGTAAAATACTTTACCCCGTATGCCTTAATGACAGCGCAGTTATAAGACTATTTATTTATGCATTATGCACTTTCTGCAGTTCAACTCCAGCAATCTTTGATTGCCTTAGTAGCATCAAGAGTGCTACTCACTGGCTTTGTCCTTGACTTGATTGTATGTATTTGTTTTTCTTACTGTCTTTGTCTTGGGAGAGCAGCAGTATATGTTAATGTCTGTTTTCTCATTGTAGTGTCCTGAACATGTTGAAGTGCTGAGCTGCATTTCTTTCTTAACCTCACTATAGTGTTTTGTTTTATGTACCACTAGCAGCTTACCGACTCTATTTCCTTCTCCACAAAATTCACACTAGTTTTGCAACTTTAACAATCTTTGTCGTCCTCTGATATCAGTAATTTTATTTTCAGTATATATAACAGGTTGAAAATAGAGCTTAAAAAGCCAGAAATCACAAGCTTCTGGCAAAATAGTCGTTGAGTCACTGATGCTGTCATACCCTCTCAGATAAATTATGGTCATTATACATTCAATAGTAAAAATCTTGGTTATCACTGTTTTGCAGTTTGAAATAAGCCTGTGTTAGATCCTGTTTATGCCTGCATCTCGGTCGATGTCAGCTGTCACTTGTTTGATGAAATTTGATTTAATGTTTAAAAGACCCCCTGGTTATCCTGTTACACAACTTCAGATGCTCCCCATCAAAGTGTTTTATTTTGATCTCTGCGTCATCCAAGTAGCTTTTTCTTCCAATCAAAGTAGCATTGATACAAACTGCTGTCTGGGAGAGGCGTTTGTGTGCCTCAGCGACACTAAGAGGATTGTTGTTGTGAACGCAACCACCTGATCAGGCAACCCAAAGCAAAGTGGTCTCAGCTTGTTGGCTGGACAAACGACAATTCACAAAGTGCCCTTTGATTAGTTTTAAACATTTGGAAATGGGACGCTTGGGCCTCAGTCTGTGGTCTATTTGTCCTGCAAATAAAATGAGAAAATACTTTGTTGTCATTGCCTTGCAAAACAGCCCATATGAGCGTTTTCTGAGCTGATGCCGCTTGCAGCAGGACATCAGTGTTTTGTCAGTGCCGATGCAAACAATCGGAACAAAATGATTCATATGACCCTTTTTGTGATCTGCCAAATGCCCTGATTAAGGTTAGATAAGGTTCAGGCATAAAAACTACATGATTAAGATTGGATAATTATTGGTTTTGGGTAAAATAAGTATTTGGGGACGGCTAGGGGAAGATTGGGGTGGAGATGAAAAGGGAAGAATGCTGACTGTAGATGTTAGCTAATACATTTTGTTGACCCCTCACAGCTACATGCACAAACGTCTGGACGTCATGGACTTTTCCAAACAACAAATGCTGTTGTTTTTCCTAAAAGGGCTGTCTTTTCCAAGAGGGTTTTCTGTGATGCAGTCAGATATACATTAATACAAACACTCCTCTCCGTGACTGTAGTGGTTACATAAAGATATGCTGCAGAGTAGATGGTTGTCCACCTGCCAAACTGCTATGAATCACACAACATTTCCAAGCTCTCTGCTTGGCAAGAAAGTGCACAACAGCTTTTTTATTTTCTTTCTCCTATTTGGTAACAAAGATAAATTGCATAATTTAAACATATCACTGAGTTTGAAATCGATCAAATAGTGTCAGTCAGATAACTAGTTCAGGTGCTAACACTGACGCTTATAATTTCTCAGTACTTTGAATATACCATTCTTTTTAGATAATGCTATTCAATATTTTTACCACAGCCAAGGACATTATATTTGTTTGTTTGTCTGTTTGTCATCAGGATTACAGAAAACAAAAACAAAAAACATCTGGCCTGATTTTCATCTATCTTGGTGGAAGGGCGTCGGATGGGCCAAAGAAGAACCCATTCAGTTTTGGAGTGGATCAAAATCAATTGGCGAATAAAACAATTACCTTGTTTTATTGTTTATGTTTATTTTACCTTACCTAGGATTCGATTGCAGGTTGGCCTGAGACAGCAGTGGTGGTAGAGCGAGCTTGACAGTGAGTGAAGAGAGGGAACAAATTCAGTGGCAGCAAAGCAGTGAATTAGTTAAACAAAGTCATTCAATAATTATTGATGCTAAATGATGTATTTTCTCATTGTTTCATGGCAGTTATGTGTGTCTAAAGCACAAAGAAACACAGCACCACCTCTGCACTCCTTTGCAGGAAGGTTCAGATTCAGAGATTCAGACAAATCACAGTCACTGTTTTTAGCCTGTAGTCTGACTTCACACTCTGCACGCTGTTATTGGCGGGGGCCACAAGTCCACTATTCACACTCTGACACCTGAACACGTCAGCATCACAGCCAAAATAATTACAGTATTAATAAGAAAAAAAATACAGGCACACACTGGTTTTCTGCACAGACTTCCAATGGGTCATATGTCATGAATGATGACACTTTACACACTACACACAACCATATTTTGACATAATTATTATGTTTGGAACTATATTCAGACATATTGGTTGTGGTTGCACATTTGCATATCATAGCAGAGTGGATGACTGGTCTTGGAGGAGACATGCGCTCTCTGAGTGCCCCCTACGTTTCTTCATGTATTCTGTCTTGTCATCTTGTTTCCTCTCAACAAAAACATTCCCTGTGGGGTAATTAGATTTCAGTTTTAAAGTGCGCTACATATTCTGTTGATCCCAAATAGTCTTGCAACTTTGTTTGAAATGTGTCTAGAAAGAGTGATCCCAAATCTGAGCTGCTATTTTTATTAGCTGTGTCATTACATAAGCTCTTTAAATAGTGTGTGTGTTTGTTTGTGTGTCTGTCTGTCTGTCCGTCTGTCTGTGTTAAGCGTCACTTTACACGTTTTCCTACCAGTCATTATGGTGCTTTATGCATCATGTGAATGTAGCTTGTCTTGCCTTCATAAAAACCCCACTTTGTTTGTGTCTACATGACAGAAGTCCATTCTTCAGAGATTGTGTGTTTGTGTTGAATTTGGTTTCAAGGAGATGCGAATAATTCCTCCAAAGAACATCTATTGAAAGTGTGATTGTACAAGTGCTGTAAACAAACTGTAATGCCATTCAAATAGCACTCTGTGTGTGGCTTGCCAGGTTCGTCTCTGAAGAGGGAATATTTGTGATGGCGGACAAAAGCCACTGCTTTGTTTCTTGTTCCTGTCTCTCTTCCTCTTTCTGTCTTGGTGACAAATAATCCTTTCTACTTTCCACATTACACCGAGGAAATGGAAATGTGACCATTAACCCCCCTCCCCTGAAAATAGTATGCGGTCTTTGTGTCTTGTCAGCCACAGCGAGCCCAGGAGCACAGGCATCCTTTTACCTCTGTGCTGTCATGTGCTTCACCCGCAATTATCAAACCAAAGCTTGAGTGAATGGAGACTTTAAAATGGACTTGGTGGGCTTTTGGCATGACTGAGTTTTTATAATGTCTGAGAATGGTTAGATGAGTAGACACAACAAGCACATTCATCTACATGTTAATCAAATAGCAGCATGCCGTGAAATTTACAGCATGCCGGTGGAAGGTAAATGCTCAGTGGCCTCACCCCACAGGCCTGACTGGAGACTAAAGACCTGTGCTTTTAAAGCTCTGTCCTCAAACAGACTTTTCCTACTTATGATCTGACGTTCTTTTTGCTTTAGAGGATTTATTCCATTCAGACATGGCATGAGACATGGTTTATTTAATAAAGTGGACTTTTGCATTAGATTAGATGACCAATTTGAATGATGCTGCACTGGCACAGTCATAGCCGTGTCATTTAGCATGAATTACAATGCATGAGATGTTGACAAAAGCCATTTTGCAAGGTCACTTGTCAAAAGGGATTTAAAGGAAAACTCAAAGTGATTGACTGACCTCCCAGTAGGTAGAGAGAGAAAAAGGGACATGCAGTGTTTTCTGCTGTTAAACTGACTGTCAAAACATGCAGAATGGGAATGTTTAGCTGGTAAATTATTAGTTATTTGTAAGTTGACACAAAGTAAATCATCAGCTACTTCACTGATTACTGATTTAAGTGATTTTCCAATTAAAAGTATAAAAATTTTCCTTATTCTAGTCTTTAAGTATGACAGGTGATAATAAATGACTACTGGCCAAAGTTGAGTTTTGGGTTTAGAAAACTGAGATCATATTTTTCATACTTACTGATTGATTTGATTTTTCTGAAATTTTAGACAAAAATGATTCACTGATATTTTTTACAATAATTATTCATCATATTTATCAAGCGAAGATGCTTTTTTTCAGTTTTGCATATGTGAGGATTTGTATCTTTTGTCTGATTTATAATTTTAGTTGGATAATTCAGTGATTAATCAGTCAACATAAAATTGAAACTTTTCTGGCAATTAATTATTCGTGTTGATTTGTTAAATGTAACATTTATTCTCTGCATGATTCCAGCTTGCAGAATTAGCTTCTGTTCTGTTCTGTTAGAAATTGTAAATTGGACAAAAGAAAACGTCTGGAGACGTCACCTTGGAATTTAGAGGTTGTTGTGCAGTTGACAGGGATGGCCAGAGTCATTATGTTTTGGAGTCGTCCATCCATCCATCCATTGGTCCAGTTTTTGTTCATGTGAGATCTCAGGAGAGCACGCAGGACAATTTCTTCAAATTCTTTTAGTTAGAGCAAACATGTCCAAAACGTTTCCATAAAGAGCCAAGTTGCTGCATGTTTCCATTCCAAACAAGCAGGAGCACATCAGTCTTGACTAATCTGATCACAGTCTTAAAGCAGTTGGTTAGTTGAATCATGTCTGCTCTTGATTGGTAGCAACAAAAATCTGCAGCCAGACAACCCTTTAACGTGAAGAGTTTGGACAGGCCTTATTTAAGTTAAATTACTTGTACACATTGGGAAACAGCAGCAGTTTAGGTCTTCCTATTGTAGCAGTGTGAATTAAAGAGAGTAAAAAGAATGAATTCTGGCAAGCTAATTTGTGTTGTGTGCTGGGTGTGTGTTGAGGGGTAGGAGCACATGTATTCAGGCTCAGGCCAGAGAAATCGGCTGATTCTGCTCTCCCTTGGTTCTTCCTATGCCCATCTTACTCCTCTTCTTTGCAAGAACAAAGTCTAGATTGTCTCTGGCACTTGTCTCTCTCTCTCGCCTCTCATCCATTTGAGGAAAGCGTTGGCGCTATTCATCAAGGGCACGGTCAGTGTTCATCAGAAGACTGGTTATTCCGCTATTCTCTCATTCCTGTCCTTCTCATTTGATCCCCATCAGTGGGGTCTTGTTCTCTCACTCTCTCTGTCGCCCCTTAATTAGCTTCCAAGCAGACACAAAGAGAAAGTTGCGATAATGAAGCAAGGAGGAAAGAGATTCTAATTTGGAGTACAGCTAACCCTTGAGAGACTTACTATTTCATTACTAATTCATCCTCCCAAGGCCACACTGGAAGTTTCAGTTTAGCTATATTCAGAATGTAAAGATTTAAATAGTGTGTTCGCAGCCATTAAAAACAAAGGAAGAAAGAAACAAACTTATAAAACTTATTAAATGGGGTGTAAAAATTGGAAGTCATTCATATACAGTGTTTTTTCTGGGGTACATAAAGCAGGAACTATTAGTTGATCAATTGATCAGTTAATCAACATAAATGTAATCAAGAACAATCAAAAAACTTATCAAACAAACATCTCAAATGTTCACTGCATCCAGCTTCTCTTTTCTCTGTTTCAGTGTGTAATTTTAACAGTTTTCTTTTTTTAATTTCAGGAAGGAAACTAAACTGAAACTGAACTGAACTAAACCCTTTGAATACATGAACTCCGATGAAATGAAATTCAATTTTTTGTCAACAGATGAAAAAAACTAAAATAAAGTCAATAAAATATGCAACAGATTAATTGATAATGATATTTGATAATAATAATTAATGATAATTGGTAATTGAATAATTTTTACACTCAAGGTTCATGAGATTCTTTATATTCTTTGTAATTTCAGACTTCAGTACCTGGTGATTTGGCGTCTGGCAAGTTTAGATTCAACTTTTCAAGCACTTGACAGAAAATAAAATCTTTAGTCTATGCGCCCTCTGCAAAGCTTTTAGCTCTGTTCGAGCATGTCCAATGCTCCAAATATCTCTCTCATTTTGATTAATCCTTCTACAAACACACTGCATGGATCAGCCAGTGCACTTGCCCGTTTAAAGCATGCACTGATTGCAATCCCTGGGGGAGACAAACTGATAAGAGGATTGATTGACAGATCAGGGGGTCTTGCTATGGCATAATTTATCTCTGAATGTCTGCTACGGAGTTCACATTGAGGGGAGATAATGTCATTTTGCGCCTAATAAGCTAATGGATCCTAAATCCATTTTTTAGCGTGCATATGAGCTGAACACCATTACCCTAATGGTGATGCACTGAGTAGGGATGGAGAGAATGGCAGTGAATGTTATTTGAGTTTAAATCCACCAACATGTGGGAGACAGATGACTATGGTACTGCCTCCTCAGTTAACTCTGGCCCTATTCAGCATTTTCCCACAGGGATTAGATTATATTTGCTGGATTTAAGGCACTAAATTTTTGATTAAAGATAACACTAGATATTATTTACAATTACAACTTTTTATATATACATATTTGATTTGTACAAATGAAATATGTCAGAATAAACAGGACAAAAGATGCTGTGTGTGTAGAACAGACGATTAATCAGCTAATCACTGAAATAATTAGTGGATTATTCATTTTTTTAATCAGTTCAGTTCTGTTGATGCTGTTTTGGTGGGCTTCTGACATCAGTGGGCATCTGGAGCACCAGTGGCTGCTCAAGGGGCAGAACACACTCTCCTGCATTTTGGTAAACAGTGATTACAGTGAGAGTGCTAATTTCCATGTTTTTATGGATGAATAAATTGTACTTTTGAATGAAAATTGATAATAGACTAATTGTTTCAGTTATTTTTCCCAACATATACCGGTTCCAGCTTGTTAATTGTGATGTTGGCTGCTTTTCTTTGTTGTATATGATTGTAAATATTTGGGTTTTGGACTGCAGGTTGCATTCAGCAAGCAGTGTGAGGACATCAACTAGAGGTACTGGAAATCTCAATCCCAATTCACTGTTTGCTGACATTTTATAGAAAATACAGTTAGACAATTAATCAAGAATATAATCAGCAAATTAATTAATAACAATAATAGTAATTATTCAGGAAATTACATTTCTAAGAAGGCACGATGACTGTGTGTTATTCCCTCATTATTTTGTGAATTGTCTGTAGAACCTACTAAAAACACAATAATCAGCCTTGGGGATCTTCCTAGTTTAATGAAATGCTGCTTAAGTCACGCTGAATGGCTCCCAGTCATTTCTATCTAGTTTGCACTCTACCTTCTCATCTGACTTTGTAGATGAATGGCACTTACTTGTTGCAACCTGACAACAATATGACATCTTCCACATGCATGTAGCAAGGACCACCTCCCACACAATGCGTATTTTGATGAGATGTCCTGTTTTGTTCTGGCCCCTTGATTGAACACCTTTGAGAGTGCGGACTTCAAAAACCAGTGACTCTGTGTTGCTCATAGCCATACGCTCACAATAATGTCTTTTTGTTAAGTCCATTTGCACCCATCTGTTGCTGTTTCATTCAGCTTTTTATGTTCTCACATCAGTGTGAAAACAAAAGGACTGATTTTTTTCACTGACTTACTGCTGAGCTACGTGAAATTCTAAAGGGCTTATAAACAAATATCATGTTGAAACAAATGAAACACTTCCAGAGAAACACAAGATTAAAGACGATTAAATTATAAAGAACTCACTCAGATACCGTTCGCACATTCACTCTCTCAGAGATACACTAATTTTCACATAACCTATAATTTCATTTTCTACATCACGGGGTCTTTAAATCTACCTAACCACTTTAACCACACCCATGTCATTTCATGCAAGTTGTTGTTATTCCCTGGTTTAATACATAATGTACTCAGTAAGTTGGTCGATGTAATTTATCCAGCTGAGAGATCCTTAATTTTGGTAAATATAACTGTCAGATTGTAATCTGTAGTGGCATCAGCAGATACGCAGTAATCTGAGGATCGGGGATCTTTGACAATCCAATGAACCCAGCAACGGTTAGGCAGGACTTGGCGAGCAAGATTCGTCCTTGACTATGCAGTCACTGGGAGCAGCGTTGTTGATGTGCTACTATTGGGAAGAGTGTGTTTACGCTTATTAACTGAGTACTTTGTGTACACACAAATTGAGAGCAGAATTATCATTGTATTTTGAACAAACTTTATATGCTGGTTTAGCCAGAAAAACATCTTTTTCCATCCTTGACATCCTTGTTGGGTCAAAATCTGAAGGAAAAGCTTTTAGTTTGTTTGTTGTGTTTAAGGCCAGTAACTATGGTGTTAGTGGTTTTAAATCGATCCAGAGGAACCAATGAATTCTGTGGTCAAAAGGTGACGTGCCCTTTGAAACGGACACGATCAGCTATTTCTTGGAGACGGCACACATATTGAAACACAAAAGAAAAACAGATTTTACAATGCAGACCCGGTTGTTTTATCTTCTTGACAGGGAAAAAGGAAAACCAGTGAAATAGTCACTCTTCAATTCTTATTTCATTCCATCAGCCCCTGATACTGCTTCGTAATAAATTCTCCAAAGCTTTTAAGGTAAAAGGTGTAACTTTGAAAAATGTGTGACAAGGAGTCATGGATCAAGCAAAGCTGTTTTTTTTATTTTATTTTTTTATTTTGCAAGAAAGCTGAACACTTGCCTTTTTCAAATAATCAGGGATGCCAGCAGTGGAGAGGAAGCCATGCACAATAGAGAGCAAGCAGCAGCCCAGAGCCCCTACAACCTCTTTGAGGAATTTAGTGTGAATAATATCTAAGGGAATTTGGGTTGGTCTGATGATAACCACAAAGAGCGGGTTCAGCAGTGATAATTTTACGCATAAGCACCTAAAGGCCAGAACGTTCACCAACAGAAATAGATGCAGTCTGCTAAAAACAGATTCAAAGAAATCGCTGTGGTTCAAGACTGCCAGAAAAGAGAAGTGTGATTTAGAGCTGTAATTTGGCCAGGAGAAATGGGAATAACTTTAACTTTAAGTTCATAAATTGAATCAAACCTGACAAGTAAACTATGCATGTGAGTAATATTGCATATGTAGGAGAGTATACTCCTCTACTGTCTACTGTAACAATCACATCTTTCTATTGATACAGTAACATATCAAAATATTTCTTTCAGTCTTAAAGACTTATTTCAATACCAGAGATGCCAAAGGTGTTAAGGCTTGGTACTTTGATCATCTCCTCTTGTCTGACCAGTCAAGTATCATTCTGACAGCTAGTATCACTTTGAGCCAAATCCATGATCCAGAATACGACACATTTCTGCAAATTAACTGTATCACGATCATTTTGAAAAGTACATACCCAAACTAATTTGCATTTGAAGACATAGGTGGATTTACAATTGGCATGACCCACATGTCGAGGGCATGAATACAGAGATGCTTCAGTGCTTCAAGCCTGAGAATAGAAAATTGCAATAATAAGATCATTAGCTCAATGTTTTTGACCCGCTGCGTTCATTTAATTTTGTGGTGGTGGGAGAAAAATTAATTAGTTTTGCCCTGACTCTTCTTTTTTTTTTTAATTTTTAAATACAGATCTTGATTATTCTAATGTCTTGAGTAAAACATACCTGCTGTAGGATTCTACAGTGGCCATTAAGTGGGTAGTTTACCCCTCCAGCACAGCAGGAGCAGCAGCAGAGCTCCGCTTTAACTTATTTTATTAACAGGGGATTTATAAGGCTGTGGGATAAGATTATATTATCAGCTGGAACTATGTTATGACAAAATGCTTAAATTAATACATAGTGATAAAAGCAGCAACAGCGGGCAGCTGTTTTCAGTGTAAAGGTTTGATAAAGTCCACTGCATACGACCTGCCTGGCACCGAATGCCAGACAGACAAAGCATTTAGCAGCTTTTGAGCTGAATATGTTCCTCAGGAGTTAGTGAAGGCCAAACCGGGATCAAAAAAAAGAGTGGATGCTGTACTTGCATTTGTCAGGTGGTCAGACCCTTGACTCCAAATGAGTCCTAATGATGCTCTGTGTCTGTGGCCTTGCATATAAAGTGTGATACTGAAAGCCTGTACAAGTAGTCGAGTGGAGATCCGGAGTAGCCTCTGTGCAATTAGTGAAAAGTCATCAGAGCCATCATTTGTTAGGCAGAAAACTTTTCACTTGATGCTGCAAACACTGATAGGCTAAGCTGCTCTGTCTTTCACACACACACACAAAGTTCCATTTTGTAGTTATTGGTCCAAGTGGGAAAATAATGTTGGTAATTATCTCATCTGCAATGCCAATGTGCAGTTCATGAATTAGTGTATTATAATTTGAAAACAGAAAAACAATTTTCTCGTGAAGCCATTGCTTCAAATTTCTTTATAGGCCAAACTCAGATGATTCAGAATACAATATTTTTAGGCTCATAGAAATTGTTTTGCTAACAATTTCATAATGGGAGAACATCATAGTTTGAATAATCTTTCCATTCCTCCACTTGTTTTTCTCTGGTGGCCTTCATTTCAGTGTCATTATGCTAACATACAAAAAAAAATATGTCAAATTAATATACCTGGAACTGCTATGAAGGTGAAAAGCATGCCATTTGCACGCTGTTTATTTCCTGTGACTGTAATTCATTAACGTGCAGGTTTAACCAGCCTCACTTGATGACTTCGAAGACCCCTTGACTTTCCTCACTGCCAGTAAGTGCAACAAAGGTGGCTGTTTTCTCTGTGCCAAAAATCTATATTTTGCTTTCAAAGCCTTGACTCACAACAGAACTCATTTTTATCACATCTTTTGGAGTATATTTGCCCACTGATAACACGCACGCCCCTCTCGCCTCTCATGTTCACACCACAACATCACAATGTGTTTTGAAATCAGAGCCACGCCTGATCGATAATTCTGGTAAAAAATATTTTCAGACACCCTAGAACTAGTGTGACCTACTGTCCATAAGCGCCAGCAAACTTTAATGGCTGCATGACACTTAAAATGGCTACGTATGAACCAATACAGCAGAGTGATGGATGGCAGATTACTCTGCTCAAATGGCAGTGACAAGTGACATACTGCTGCACGTTTTGCTCGGTGCTCCATGAGTTGTTTCTTTGTAAATACATGTTATTGAGTGAGTTCTGAACTTGCTTTATGACCACTGTTGTCAGAATGATCTCTTACATAATGATGACATTCACAAACTTTAACCTCATCAAGCACTGAACAAAGTTACCAAGTGCTTCAGCTACGGGAAATAAAAACACAGAAAAAACAAAGACAAACGATTAAATGTTAAAATGCACAAAGTGTTTCTGAGATTAATTATAGGCGCTTTAGGTCAGTATCACTGTGTGTTTTTTCTCCTCTTATGGAAGCACGGCAGTGGCTATAATTTGTTTGCAGGAATGTACAAGTCATCTAGACAGAATAAAATTATGGATCATAATCTAGCAATGGTCTAAGGCAATGATTCCCAAACTGGGTGACACGCCCCCTAGAGGGAGGTGTGGAGCTACTGCAGCTATTACATTTGAAAGACATTCCTGCATGTGTAGTTCCAGCACACTGAACACAGTCAGCTAAAGTGGCACGTGTTGGCAGCACTGTACACTGATACTCACGTAAAATCCATTTACATGTTATTTAGTTTTAATGGCCCTGTCACGGTGCTTGCTGTATGCCATTTTGGTGAATTATAAGTCCAGAAGAGATAGCACTGACACCTAAAGTAGCATGCTTCCATACATTCACTTAATGAAGTGTAGTGCGGAAATACCTGCATCTCAGCCATTGGTCGCTGTAAAGCTTATTTATGCAGCCTTTATAGAAAAATTACATGTGTTGACATAGAAATATTAGCTAATCAGTGCATGCAGTGGTTGTATTCACCACCTCATTAACAATGCCTTTTATTTAAAATATCATGGTAATTATGGTGCTAAATCTGTACAGTATTAATCACAACAAACTCCTCAGCTGAAGCATGACTTAATGTATATCACCTTTTTAATACAAGGCAAGACTGCAACCTTTTAAAATACAAAATAACAACAAAATAGCACAATTTTGTCTTGTTAAACTCAGAACTCAACAACTTTGTTCAATTTGGTATAACTAGGAGTCTGTAAAGATTTTGCAGGTGTTCAGCCTGAAAACAGTGCCACCCATGGCTGTTGTTAATGTAAGAGGAATCAGCAGATTAATCGATAATGAAAATGATCATTAGTTGCAGCCTTAGTGCTATTATTCTCCACATTATCTGGCCACTGTTTACTAACAAGAAGTTACACCTTCTTGCTTTAAAGCTTAACTGCCAAGGAGGGCCATCAGCTTGTTACTAGGCGAGGCTGGATCCTCACTGTGGTCCCATGAAGCTCTCCTGGATATTTATGAAATGTGTTGTACTGCTTTTTTACACTCTGCTAGTTAAAACTGTAAATGGTTGCTTTTTTTATGGCCTGAAGTTGACCAATTACCAGTTGTCTTGAATGCACGCAGGAGCCATTTTTGATACATTGGTAATTAATTAAGTGGAAAATGCTCAGGGCATGTGAGAGAAATGCCAGATACAACTTGAAATACCATAATTTTGCTCATCCTCATTACACAGTTTGAAATTTGTCTCATGAATGTATAATAAAAGGTGAAAGTATATAAAGCTATCAAGAGTTTAATAGATCAGTCAGGCTGATTCATAATAATGCTCAGAGTCCATGCAGCCTAAATTTACAAATGTTCTGTGCCTATAGGTCATAACAAATTAGAGATGCTGTCATTCACACAGCAAACTTTATTTTCAGCTTTTCCCTCTGGAAAAATATCCTGGTGTAATTAATTGTTCTCCCCAGCCAGTACTCCTTGTCTTTACTAGACAGCACAGTGTCAGGATGAACTAGATGCACTGGGTGGCACACTCTCTTCATTTGAGTAGATTCTTTATTAGATTGTATACTTTAATTTCCTCTGTTGAAGCAACAGCAAACAGCATCACAAGTTTCTTATCCACAAGAACAAAACTGCCTTGTATTTGTGCACATTACTGCATACACATTCTCATACAAGAGATGATTAAATGCATAATAAAAGCCTGTATAAGAAAGCAAGATACTTTAGTGAGGAAGGATGTTTCACAAGCTTTTCATAAGATTCTGTTCAAGTGTGTACAATCTTTGTGTGCTGCCACACTGCTCTCATGCATCATCCAGGTTTTGCAAGAATGTTTACCAGACAAAGAGATATGAATAAATGTTACTTTCCAAAAGGGCTTGGCAATATGGCAAAAAAACATGATCGTGATAGGTTTTTTCCCATATTGATTAATATAAATTTTTACACTATATAATCTGATAATTCTGCCAGTTTGAAGTGTAAGCTGAAGAAGACTGAAGCCTGAAAATAGAATAACATAACTGTGAAAACATGGCTTAGTTTAGAATGTATTTTGTGATAAGATAGTATTTTGAATGTCATCTTAGTGTAACCCCCTGCAGAACCTCTCAATCTGCACTTTGTTGCTTTTGAGATATGCAAACCCCTTCCATATAACTGACGTTGTGTTACCTTTCCTGTTAACAAATAATGGGCAGTCGTGGATCAGCGGTTAGGGTGTCGGACCCGTAACCGGTGGATCGCTGGTTCGATTCCCCGTCCCGGTGTCCATGGCTGAGGTACCCTTGAGCAAGGTACCTAACCCCCACTGCTCCCCGGGCGCTGCACGCGGTCGCCCACTGCCCCGGGTTTGCTGTGTGTGTGTGCACGTCACTTGGGTGGGTTAAATGCAGAGAACAAAACCCTAACCCTCGTTGGAGTGAGTTCCCTCCAATGACAAAATATGTCACTTTAATCTTTAAATAAGAAAAAATAAGAAAAAAAGCTAATTCACTTTTGTAATTCATTTTGTTTTAATTAATTTGCTCTGTGTGGTTGTGTAAAACAAACTGTTCCTGGAGGTTTATCATTTGAATTTTTAAATTGTGAGGAAAATTAAATCGTGGTATGATTTTAACAAAGATCTGAAAGAATATGACGTTGTAAGTTCTGCACTGTTTGAAGAGATCGCCACTGGACTAACTGTAAACTTTCCACCTGAGAAGAATTATATGCAAATGTTTATTTACTCCCAATTTGTGAATTTGCCAGATTGGAAAAATGACAAACTGAAATACTCAATCTTAATGATTGTCAGGCATTATTTAAATGTCTTTTAGCAGACTTCTCAAAATATTTCTTGGGATGAGAAAAAAGTCTATTGCTGATTTTTTTTTATTTTTTTTTTTTTCCATTTCACCTTCAAGAACACTTCTAGTTTAGAAATAATTTAGGCTGTCTGCATGTTTGTCTGATTTTTGATTCAATTTTATTTTGTGGACTGTGAGGGCTAACCTGTTGTTTTGTACGGTTCAGGATTCACTTTATGGTACATAAAGGATCATTTTGTGCTCTGTCCATTCTTATTTCAACTGTAGTTTTTTCATGGACTTTCATGCATTCATGAAATGAATGCACTGAGATGCTGGCTTTCAATATTTGCTGATACAGTGCATTCGGAAAGTATTCACACCGCTTCGCTTTTTGCACTTTTTATTATAGATAGATTAAATACATTTTTTCCCTCAAAATTCTACACAAAATACCTTATAATGACAAAGTGAAATAAGTTTGCTTGAATTTTTTTTGCGAATTTATTTAAAATAAAAAAAACAAAAATATAACATGTACATAAGTATTCACACCCTGCGATCAATTCTTTGGCAGCAATTACAGCCTCAAGTCTTTTCGAGTATGAGCCTATAGCTTGGCACACTTATTTTTGGGAAGTTTCTCCCACTCTGTCAGAGAGACCGTAAGATAATAAAATGTGGAAAAAGCGAAGTGGTGTGAATACTTTCCGGATGCACTGTACTTGCTGGAAACCATTGTTGTCTCTAACAATACTGTGTTGTTTTCAAGGTGTTTTTGAGGTTTACTTGAAATGTTTTTGCTTTTTTCCTCTTTCCCTCTACATTATTGAGTTTTGCACGTAGGATCTGATGTAATGATCCGATGTGCTAATTGTTGTAATTCAGACTCCTGTAGCTTCCTAGAGGATTTACACAGATAAAATCTATTGTTGTTATTTCACAAGACTGTCATCACTTTTCTCACAATAATGCTTCCCAAAAGGAGTGTTGATTAATCCATTAGCAAAGCTGCAATTACTATTGTCCCTGCAGTTATTTGCCTGTTATTTGCCCTCACAAACTGTGACAGACACCATCACTTGGAGATATTCGATGTAGCTCAAGAGTTATTTTGTGATGAAGGCTTTGATGCAAAATTGTGATTTAATTTTGTTGTACACCCGCTTGCCCTCGACCTGGCAGATATGCTTCAACTTCAGTTTGTGATTTCCTTTGTCACCCAAAATGACTAAACAACTTGGGGAGAAGGGGGCATGAACTTATTACTTTGATTCAAAGGTGGGCGTAGAGGAGCATAAATGTCTCACCAGTGAGTTCTTGAACGCTGGGGCAAACCTGTGATTAGAGTCGGGCCCCTTACTGAAATGTCTAGTGGCTGCATTCCATTGTGATCTATTGAAGCTACTGTCAGTGGATAAATGATCTCTCTGCCTCTTTTTCTGTGAATTTTCTCCTTGCATTTTGTTTCAGTGTTTGCGCAAAAAATGGCAGCTGTGCAAAAAGCACCTCATTTTTTTTGTGTGTGATCCCAAAACTTACCATATGACTGTTTTATATTGCTGTGCTGGTGATAGCCTCAGCCAGAGGCATGAAGTGAACGTGAATGTGATATCTGGGTTGTAAGCTATGCCTCCATACAGGTGACAGACGTGGCAGGAGGCATTATGTTTTCGGTTGTCTGTACATCTGTTCTTGTGAACAGGATATCTCAGGAACGCCTGGAGAGAGAAACAATTGGCCTTTGGTGGTCAAACGTCACTGTGACTTCACAAAACATGTTTTGTGGCCAGTTCATAAGTTAACTGTGAAATTTTCACACAAATTTCTAATAGGATAAAATGATAAAGTGATGACCTTTGATATCCAAAATGTCAAAGTTATGGAAAAACACTCTTTCTGGCCCTCAATTTAACACCATAATGTATGAACAGAAGGGGAGATTGTGACCATAGGAGACTGAACTAGTGACACTAATCTTGGGTGCCCACCTTGAAACTGTGGTGATTATAAAGATCTTCTGTGCTGCTGCGTTGAAGATTAGTGTGTCCTTTGTGTCCTATTGCCGGCCAAGCATGTGAACAAGGAAGTCATCAAACTTACACTAATAGACACTAATAGTATCGTCCACCGAAAGCTCAGTGGTTTTGCTGAAATTTAGCTTCAGGCGATTGTCACTGCACCATGTGATAAAGCTCTTCTATCATTCCTCTGTAAAAACAGTCTCTAAATGAAGGCAGCATATTCCTCAGTGCAAAACTGTTCATGTCAGTAGAGTGAGAGTTGCCATTTTATTTGCTTCTGCTTCACTGCATTTATTTTATCTGGATTGACACGGATGTAAACTGCAACTTGACTGGTGCACGGAGGCATACATTCAAGTGCGTTGGAATTCTAGTTTTATTATATTTTGCTGTGATTTCATCTTGAGGCCACATACCAACATCAACCTGTTCAGATAGAACTAAAATAGTTATTTTTAACTGCATGGGCTTCAGGATGGATTTTTCCATTATTGTACATTATGTATAAAGGAAAAGTGGTGCTTTTTGTATTACCTAGACATGAGGTTCGACAGTGCACATGACACTATGTTGTCTTTGAGCATCATAATAGTGATATCCCATTTATTCTGCACATATGCTATAGAATTTTTTTTCTTTTGCTTTGATAAATTATATATAAGCGGGCTCCTGCTTCACTGCCATTTCACAAAAGCAGTATTTGGTGTTCATATTTTGTCTCCTTTCCACACACAGCTCAGTGAAAAGAAAAGTGATACCCCTGGGGTTGCTTATGGTTCATTTCTTGGTCTTGTCTCACATTCACCTCACACAATTCCAACTGTGAGGTCTTTTTAGAAAGCGAGCATGCTCCCCCATGTGCAACACAAACAAATGCACCCTCAATGCACACACACACACACACATTCACACACACCCCCTACAGGCTTTTTTTTTCCTGGAGAGGGAGCACTCACTTAGCGTAGCAGTAAGAGTGCAAAGATTGGAAACTCAGCGAGTGGTAGGGAACTCGTGGTACGGAATAAGACGACGTTTGATGTTAACAGAAATCTCAGTGTGCACTGTACAGGCACTTTGCTGTAAAGACTGGTTGGCACTCGAGAGATTGCATCAAATTAGATTTTATTTTGGACCAGATGGTTCTCACACAGTATTTACCCATGAGTGTGTATTTCGGGGCTGTGTTGTTGTGTGAAGACGGCTGGATGTGCTTGACCTTCTCAGTTTCCACTGGACCTACCATGTACTGGATACAACACATGCTAAATCTGAAGTTGCACAGCCAGCCATTGTTCAGACTTTTTATTGTATTTTCAGTTGTCGCCCGTACTTAAAGTTCCTTTCTTTCTCTTCTTTATGCAGGGGAATGATGTTGTTCCTGCAGTTGAACAGTCACCAGAATCTACTCTTGATCCTGCTGGCATAAACATATGCATTAATTACTCACTGCTTGGACTGTTAGTTACATGAGATAGGATGAAAAAACAGCCCAAATAAGAAGTATCAAACCCACAATTAAATGCTATTGTATTCCTTTCAGTAAACATCACATCAGCATCATCATGTTGGCGGAAAGAAAATTCTGTCTTACTGACAGACCTTCCTCAGCGAACAACTGAATGACTATTAATGTTTAATGACATTTTTAAACCTCCAATACCAGGGTTTTGTTAAAATGATTTCTAGTTACAATAATTGCAATTGCTCTTAACAGAAACACTGAGACTTGTTAGCAGTTGTTCATTTAAACAATCCACAGTTATCATAATTAGCATACATTTGTAGTCATGCTTCTGACCACTTGCTGAATGTAAGTCCATGTATGTCTCCCCCAGCTTCTGAAGGAAATGTCTGGCCCTTTAGCTGCTAAAAGGTCCACTGTGTACACCATCTAGTTACTATCTCAGCCTGTCTCCTGTTTTAGGTGCCGAGCAGGTTTTTCACTGAAAACTGCTGCCTGCTGTGGCCAGAAAAGGTATGAGGAGAGGGATGAGCAGTGATAGTAAAGAATGTGTCAGCAGTAGATGGAGTTCAGAATCTTCCAAAATATGCTGAGTTGAGAACACCACAGAAGAAATGACCATTTTTTTTTGGGTGATGATATTTCAATTTGTGAGCCCACAGATTTAATAAATCTTAATGATGATTTTCAAAATTATTACCCTCATAATTCAAAAACCTAATTGTAACTAGTTTTTGATAAATGCTTCGTTAGTGTATCACAATTCAATAGGATCAGTTAAGGTCTGCTTCACGCATGATGGTGTGTATCATCACTGACCCTTACTGCTACTCTGACAAACATTCCTGGCTTGTGTCTTTGTCACTTAAGTTGACCATGTGAGGTCTGCAGCAGGATGATATTTTTCATCTGGTCAGCTAATTAACGCTTCCTTGCAGTGTTGTTAACCTTCTAAGGAGCTGTTTTTCTGTGAGTGGGTAATTTATACACTTTTGCATGCTCAGCTGACCTGCTACACTGGCAATTAAATGGAATTAGTCAAATCCAAGTATAACACAAAATACAGAAAATATCACCTTACCATGTCTTGGTAAAAATGAGCTTATTATGATTTTTTTCGATGTGGCTAATCTAATCAAGTTATCGTAGTGTGCAGATCCAGAGGTTTTATGCAGCACTTTAATGCTTCTGATGTGTGAAAAAGATCACTAAAAAAAATAATAATATACATTATTAGTATTATTAGACTCAGAATCAGATTCAGAATTCTTTTATTTATCCCCGAGGGGAAATTCTTTAACAAACAAAAAGACTGCAAATTGAATGCATGTTATGAGTAAAACGTGTTGTACAGTAATGATTCAGGGCTTATCTCTGTGTCACACATCACAGTCACCCACTGTTTAATGGATATGAGCTCACGGAGGACACAAAGAGGATACAAGCACAGCAGTTTTAATATTACTCAGGGAGAACACCCACACTAACATGTGTATGTGTTGCCATGCTTAATCAATGTAATTATTACATAATTATTAATGCCTAGAAACAGCTGTAGGCTACAGATCGATATGATCGCTTCCTGAACCGTTCCTGATCAGTAGATGATTTAACAGTAATTCAAAAATAATGCTAAAGTCACTAATTAATTATCAAAAATCTTTTTGGTTGATTGGTTCCTTGTTCCATTTGATTTCACACCAGAAATAAACTGCATCACAGTCCAAAAGACAAACAAAAGCTTTCACAACCAGCCAGGTTGGCCAATAGTTGGCCTGTAGGTGGCCAAGCTTCAGCCATCCCCCAAATCTTCATTCTGTGGTCAAATCCCTCATCTTGTTTACTTGTTCTTAAACCAGAAAGTTTCTTGATTACATTGGAATTATGACAGTAATGCAAATTTAAAATGAAAAATATTTAAATGAATTCAAACACAATTGCAATTTGATCTGCCTGTTATTTTTAAGACATTTAACATTGCAGAGCTTTGACTTCTTTTGTTATATATGAAAAGATATGGTATAGGTAGTGCAGCTCAAATGTCACACTGGCACTAGTATCATCAAATCATTTCATACCCAGTCCTACTAATGAGCTGTCATCTGTCACGTGTGAGCTGGCATTGTGATACAGTTTGTGCTCCTCATTGCTTCAGCCCCACTGACTCTGCAGCTATGAGTCAGCAAGCTCGAATGGGTCGCCAGGCAGTTGCATGGTGATGTGGTTTGCGCTTAATGCAGATTTAGGAGAGCAGCTGTGTTTTGGGCACTGTGGTTGACTCATACTTTTGGGGGGTGTAATTGGACATAGATGGTTAGAGTTCTGATTTGTTCCAAAAAACCTAACCTGAATCAGCATGAACTCTTGTGGATTCTGTTTAAACCCAATTCAAGCCTGAGCCAATTTATTATGTGATTTGCTTGAAACAGAATTTCTACTTCTGCATATGTGAGTCACGTGCAGAGTCTTTAATCATTTTATAGCAGTAACAGATTTTTGCTCTGTCGGGCTCACTCATAATAATAACATTATCATCATATGTCAGATCTCCTTGTCTTTAAGGACAAAGCAAATTCTTCTGGTGCTAATTTCATCTTCATTTTGTCTCTGTCTATTTTGCAGTGTTGACATGCATAATGAAGTAGCTGACAAGACCTTGAATGTCACAGAATGTGCCGGTAGGGTTGGAGTTAGGGGACAGATGTGCACATCACATTGTTTCAAGAGAAAACAAAATAAAACACAGTCTATATAATTTGTTCTCCTGAGAAAGGTCAGAGAGTCTGACCTGGCATGAACCTGCAGGGCCATGTCTGGCTGCAATCAGGGTGAGAATCAAATGCTCTGCAAGGGTATAAAATAGGCTTGTGAAGTAGAAAGGCTCAACAATCTTCAAGTGAATCAATAAAAAATGCCACAAAAAGGCTTTGAGCACAACTGCTACAGCGAAGCTGCTCACTGGCTTAGAGGATGGAAGGCTGCGGCTGTGCTGGGAAGCTGGGAGAACATGTCATCCTTGCATTTAAATGCTTCAAATAAAGTTTTTTTTTTTGCACATGGTGAATATACACTGAGGTTTCAAGTGCAGAGACAAAGCAACATTTTTCTGTCACTGTTTTTAAAAGCGTTTTGAGAGTAGCCTCTCTATCGTGACATGTTGCTGAGTAAAACAGGATGGGCAGGAAGTACAAAACGGTGGGGAGAATTTGGTATTTGCTGTGCAGTGGGTGGAGTGTGTTGACTGCTAGAACCCAAGGTTTCCCAGCAGAACATTGCATCGTAAACAGATGATTAATGCTATTCACTTCACCTGTAAGTGGTTTTAATGTTGTGGCTGATGGGTGTGTATCCTGGATATTGTTCAGTATGTGCACATTGTAACCAGGAAAGTGATCTGAAAGGGTTCAAAAGACATTTCTCATTGCATCCCGACTGTGTTTTTTATGGTCTACTGTATTTGTGAGTGTGTTGTTTTTCTTACCTCTGGGCTGTCCTTGACATCTTTCAAAAGGACATAACCAACATGTAAAACGCTACCAGCAGTCTGCACGCTGTGTGCTTTGGTAATTGTTTATTGCAAAGCTTTGGGTTTAACATTGTAATCAAGGAAATGTTGTGCATGGGAGAGTGCTGAGGTTGCTGGCAGTTAAATCCTACCGTGTTGAGTCTTGCAGTTTGGCAGCTCCAGTGGCTCTGGCATGTAACTGTTCAGTAGTTTCCTGGGAAATCCTCTCCTGTCACTCAAGTGATAATGGTGATCTTTTTTACCATTACAGTATAGTTTTACTGTGGCCACAGTCGGCTTCTGCAATGCACTGTAATCTTTAAAGCTACCATAAGCAATATTTTTATATTAACATTTGATCCAATTACTATATATATATATATATATACTATACTATATACTAGTATAGTATATAGTATCTATCTATCTATCTATAAAGTGAGGGGTGGTCACTCAGACTGAGAAACCCACAGATAATTATCCCGTGCCTGCACAGTTCCCCTCAGCTCTACGGTGTTTGGCTGTCTTCAGCTCAGTTTTACGGCTCACAACTTTACTGTCTTAGTTCACTCTCACTGCTCTCATCAGCATCTTCTGAGGCAGCAGCAGGCAGCTGATTTCAGTGTAAAAAGCTCTATCAGCCCACCACAAAACGGCAAGCAGACAAAGCTAGCTATTAGCAGACGAGTATTTGGCAGCTGAGGATCCATACATTTCCCTCAGGACTCGGTGGAGAGCAAAACAGAGCTAAAATAACTCAAATTCAACCACTGTCCAGGAATATAAACTCTAAATGAATACTAACGTTGCTCTGTATCCTCTGGATGTGCAAATAAATCCCCGTTTGCTAAAAAGTTTGTCATACCAACCTTGTAAGGTGATAGATAATACGCTTGTGGCATTAAAGTTGCCAAAATATCAGTTAATGCAGGTTTAGAGAGAACTTTTCCAAACATAGGACACCGCTGGACAAAATACAGCCGCTGTGAGACTGATCACATAAATGCCGAAGGAGTTGACTCATATTGATGCATGTCAATTTGAGACATTTCAAAAAAGGATACAGTTGGATATAATCTCTCAAGTTTTTCTATTGAGTACGATTCAGTGCGAAATGAGTACAAGTGAGTATTCGGAGAATAATCTAGAAGAGGGAATGAGACCTCTGCAGTTATAAATAGTGCTAAGGAGTTTATAGAACTGCTGAGGACTGAGGACAACCTATCTCTGAGATATGAGACATAAACCAATTAACAGCTGTGTCTGCAATTTTCACAAAATCTCTAATACAATTAAGAATTAGCGATAACAATCCCAAAGGCAGCACTTCTGGTGGGACTGTAACATATTCACCAGAATCTTCTGCTAAAAGGTCATTTGTGTCTAAATAAAAATAAGAATGTAAGTCTCCAGAGTGTCTAGAAGTACAGTATTCAGAAGCAGGAACTGTGAGGCAAATCAAGTATTGAATACTTGAGTTGCCGAAAGTTTGAGGTTTGTGATGAAGTACGAGTGTCTGGCACCGAATGAGATTGACACTGATAGTTGTAGAAGTGTGGTGTACAGTCATTTCTTCATATATCATATCGTGTTTCTTCTTGTAATGTGAGCACTTAAGTATCAGAGGCTGTCTTGGCAGGTTTGCTTCCTGCATTAGAAGAGACTTCCTATTCATAAATCTGTTCCTTCACTGTCCAAGTCCACTGTAGCTTTTGAAACCTGCTTTTTAATTGTTAGGCCTCCAAGCAGGTGACAGCTGTGACAGGAAGCATTATGTTTTTGAGTTTTCTGTACATCCGTCTCATTTATGTGAACACCTGGAACTGGAACTCAGAATTGACTGGATTTCTTCAAATCTGGCACTAATGTCCCACTGGATTCACGGATGAACTGATTAGATATCTCACATTACAGACAAAATGCGCCATATTGTGTAGATCCTATTTTTTCCCTCAGATTTAGTGAGAAAATCAGACCTAGGTAACTTAAATGTATATATAGGCCATAAGGTAATCGTTGCCTGATTAATCAGCTTTTGGCTTTTTCCTGCTCCAAACTTGTTGTTAAATCAACTTTTAAAAATCCACTATCAGTCAACTTCTACTCTGTACTGCAAACAACAATCTCCATCATTGGACCCTCGATTCAGATAAGGAACAATTCCTTTTAATGGGCAAAAAGAAAGAATCCTCTGGAAGAGCAACAGAGGAGGGGTCGCTCTCACAGGACCAACAGACGTGTAACAGATACTGTGCACAAAACAGTCCAACATTACTGTATATAAGTTTCTAAAATTATTCACCAGAATCAGAAAATATGTTTTATCAAATTTCTCTTACCTGTGAGTCTGGAAAGATATGGACATAAACTATGACTCTGGTTGGGAGAGTCAGTAATTGTAGTTTTTCTCTGCTGGAAATTGTGATGATGGCAGTTTTATGGAAATGATTCATAGCTTTATGATACAATACTATGAGTCTAACACCAAAATAACTGTTGTCCCTAAAGTCCAAGCCTGAAATTTGGTTAACTGCTGGACACCCAGTGAAACAAACTAAAATGTCATATTGCCATTTGCTAAATGTGTGTATGCAAATGATACTGCCAATTTGAGCCAGTTAACAATTGCGTAGCTACACTTTGCATAACTGGTTGCTGGGTATGTGGCCCTTTCTGATCCAGAAGAAACATCTGCGTCTAAGAAAATAAACATGCTGGGGTAAAAATGCTTCCCTCTGGCTCCATGATGCCACACCCAGAGACTGCACAGAATGTCACCAAATCATCTGCCCAAATTAAGCATCTGTATATATGTGTGTGTATATGTAAAGTTCATGTTGATTAGAAGCACATTAAACTACTAAAGCTCAAAGAGCTGAAACCTGAACAGTGGATGACTGTATGGAATGAATCATGATGACAGCAAATAAGTCAGACTGAATGACTAATAACACTGCAGACACATTCATCATGACATGCCACATCGTACAGTGTATTGCATCTTTATTACTTCTTTCCTATTGGAATGCATATGTAAAATGTTGATGCATGTGCAATGAGTGAGAGGAAAAGAGATAGAGAGAGAGAGAGCAGTGTAGAGAAAATAGGGTATCCCCAGGGACAGTGCTTACTCCCGGAGGAGCGACCTGTCTTAAATAAATCATTCCATTTCCATGCCCAACTTCCCTATCTTCCTTTAATCCAGTGTGGGAGAGAGTGGAGAAAGATAGGGGAGTAAGCTGTTTGCCTTCCTCCTCTGCCTGTGTGTCGCTTTAAGCCTTTGGTAACTTGAGTTCTCAAACTTTTCTTTTTTTTTTTTTTTTTTTTTTTGTTGACCCACTTAAATGTAACTGTAAACCCACAAACTGGGTTGTACAGTAGAGAGGAAAATATCTGAATGAATTTTCGGTCAGTAAACAAAGTAGTTTTAATTGGGTTTAACTGAGAAAGTTGACCACACATACTACTCGTAATGAGTGCTATTTTCCATGCAGTTTGAAGACTGAATTTCCAATAAGGCCCATCTAATGAATACTAAATGAAATGAGTATTAGGATGACAGTGTGTATTGCCTCAGAAAATTCATTGGCAGTGATCTGCTGCTTGATTCAAGACTATGAAATTACTGTTACTCTTCCAAAAACAACTCACTTGTTTTTCCTTACTTCAGGTACAAAGTAAACACCCATCCAGCTGTGTGTATATGGAGTCCTATAGAAACACCAATGAGATCTGAAGGTCATGGGTAGTCCTGCGAAGAGCAAGGCATTTCTTAAACTACCCTTGGCACATCCCACGGGTCTGCCTGAAAAGTGCACATACTGCATAACAGATCAGTTGACCCTGTCAGCTGTGCCTCACGATGATTGACGCTGCACTCTTAGAAAGCTGCAGACTTTTACTAGTGCTGACAAGACAAGGTTCTCCCCTCGCGCAAAGTCTCTCTACCTCACTGAGCCTGGAGACCCTTCAGTCTTTAATGTTGTGATCATGTTTTTCATTCCTTGGTGAGCACTGGGCTGGAAAACTGAAGCATTTGTTGCAAACAAAGCAAGCATGAACCGTAAAATAAACAACCATTTTGATTTGTAGATAACAGAAATTTGACCCATAGTGGCGAGAAACCATCCGCAATGCAAAAAACAAGCAAACCCTTTGACCTCAGAGCAGCCGCTTTACAAAGGCTCAGTCTGAGGTGCTAAAACAATAGAAAATATTTATCTTGTTTTTTTACAGTGCAGAAAACAGTTTTAATGCACACAGTGTTCAACAGAGACAGTCACGGAACACACTAGACTTGTGCCAATGGGTGATCAGATCGTCTGTGTAGATGATTGAAGAGACAATCTCACATTGTTGTTTCCCATCTTACAGAACTGAATTGTTGTAGAAAATAAAATCTAAAATCTGCTTCCTATTGTGCATTCACGGGACATGTTTCCGCTGGAGTGGCGTGTCTGTGCGTCCTGATGATGATCGCTGTTAATCAGCCCAAGTGTCTGCTCCTTAATTTAAAGCGAACCCGTTTGCAATCTCCTTTCCATCCACCAGTCGTGACAAGTGCCCCGTGCAGTCTGACAAACGCCTGCCTCTTTGTTCTTTGTGCACCAGTGCCCATAGCGTCCTGCTGCGCCACGTTCGGGCTCCGAGCGAGTCGAGTGTGACCCCGGCTCTTTCACCTGCTCCGCCATCTTTATGTGCCAGGTTTATTTTTACCAGAGAGGCTTGCGTGTGAAGTTCACATAAACACCTTTAATTATTCACAGTTGACTTGAAATTATTTCTTATTATGCATTCCATCTGTTGCTTACTTTGCTTAACACATATACAGCAAAACTAGTTTTTCATCAGAGGTTGAGAGGAGTGTGAAACTTGAGCTAAGCTCAAAAACTCACTTTCTCTCATATCATAAACTTGTGTATGTAAGTTAACTGACACAACTAATGTGCTTATTTTAAGCCAATCCCTGGTCTTTTCTTAAACCTAATCTAAACTTAACAAAACTTTCACCCTTTCACAACATTAACCTCTTAACCTATTCTTGTTACCATGACAACTAAGGCGAAGAGAGAAAAGAAAAAATATTTGCGTAACAATAGACCCAGGTCAATGCACTTTTCTTAATGGCCTACTTTTGCCATTGTTTTGTAAAGCATGTAAGTGCACCTGGTTTGTGCCATGATTGCCTCCTCCACATGCAACTCACCTGCTGTTGTGAAAATGGAATCAGCAAGCTATCTTAATCACGCATCGTGATTTCAATTAAATAGGTCGTGATAGTAGTTTTTTTGGCCACACCTAAGTTGAACATTTCTCAGACCTTTGGGGTTTTGGAGTAATGGCCTGTCGGAACAATGGGCAATCAACAGTAAGAGCTGCCCCTGAAACAAACCTGGTTCTCTATTGTTCATCTCTGGTAATGATAAAATAATTATTGTCCAACTCTAGTACAGACACAGCAGGTTTGTCCGATTTACTGTGTTTTGAGGCAGTGTACCTACAAGTCTAGAGAGAGGTTTCCTCTCTCCAGAGTCCTTTTTAATCTTTCTGCAGTATGCCTTTGGGCCCCAGGGGAAAACCACTGCTCAAGGGTAAATATCTAATGATGAAAATGCTCCAGGTTTCTCAGGAAAGAGATGAAATGGAACATGATACATGAACAGCTTTGTACCACAACATGCATCTGCTTTGCCAAAATCAAATCTGTTTTTCCCCAAGAATTTTAATGCCATGCAAATTGTCAGAATGTGTCTGCGCCCCTTCGCATGACAAAAAGCATTATTTCCAGCTTCCCTTGCTGTCCTCTGAGTGCAACAGTATGAGGCAGCCTTGAGAGTGAGTGACTCCCCGAGTTTCACACTTACCCGTTAAATCACATCTTCTGGCTTGGAGCTTACTCCACTCATCTCTTGGAAGTCAGCCATTTTCAACATTATATCCTTATCTTAGTTAGTGAAGCCCACCAGGAGAAGCTCAGGCTGGCTGTTTCAGGCCATGGAGACTTGCAGTCGGCTGTAAACTCCTCATTCGCAGAGCTAAAACATCCTCTATCTGCAAAAAGTTTATTTTATCTTATTTTATTTTATTTTGCAAAGTTATAAGAAATGCTTTTTTCTCAATTTGTCCTGTCAGCCCTTTGTTCCCTCAGCTCTTATAAATTCAGTAATAAGCTGTTCCAATATGGTGTCAGTATGTGTCCCTGTTGTACATGAAAGACATGAAAATACTGACTTTGACTGACAAAGAGATGAGGAGAGTCTCACTGCAGATAAATGGAAGCCTTTATATCATCTGTAAATGACAGTGCCATAATTGTTTTACTTGGATAGAGCAAAGCAAAAGGCAGCAGCCTTTTTTTTATCCCTGAAGGGAAGTCATATTAAAGATTCTCTATGTGTTGAAAACACAAATATTGAAATGATTGTCCTCTCGCTATTGTGGATGGTGGGACAACTGTGGTGTGTTGGTAGGACAAACCCTAAAGGTGGGCTTGATGATTCTAATCCAGGATTCTTTTTGTCACATTCAGTGAATACCTCCTCATGGTCCATTAGCTGTCGTTCCGTGTGTGCCAAATAACGGCCCAGGCTCTGTCAGTGAGAAACAAACAAAGTGGCAGGGGTCTAGCCACACAACACTATTCCAGCCAATGAGCAACAGGCAGCATTTACGCTTCTGCACAGGTTGGGGAAAGGTGAGGGAGGAGAGTCGGGGGGGAATGGGGGAAGTGGAAGTGAGAGGAGTGGTGACTCTGGGCCATGTTTAACTACATCGTCCAGAAATGATGATTGAGAAACAGCTGAAGAGGAGAAGGTCAGAAGAGCAAAAATCGAAAAAGAAGTTTTCAGATCAGGCAGGAGCAAAGAGCTGCATTAACATGGATGAGGCTTTTCGGTAGTTAAGAGGCCTTAGGGAGTTGGAAGCATGAAGATGGATGAGGGGGTTGCTCAGTTTTTGACAGGTGGGCAACATTAATGTTGCTGTGTTTCCCAGAGCCAATAGGTCAGTATTGTTTTGTCTTGTTTGCTATTATTTGTGATTTGTATGTCATTAAATTACTTGCTCGCCACTTGACATTCAGCTTACTTTCTAGTTTGCCAAGATTTGCAGTTGTTTAGATGTTAGCTAAGTGGCAGGAGAGTTATGAGTATCGCTGTCTGGAGCTGGTGTGCTGGCCCTGGGGAACCGTCTCGTCCTGTCTGCATGTTAGCTTCTAGATTCTGAAGGAGCGCTTCCTGTTGGCTGCTAAGCTCAAACATCAGTAATCTTTCCCCAGAATCGCTGACCCCACCTTCAACAAGTTAAGCTTCAAAAAGTTAAGGTTTCTACCAGGTTTCTACAATTTAATGTCCTGCCCATAGGTTGCAGGAGATTAAATTGTTTCCATTGGTTTGTTTATGACTATGATTTGCAATCACATTAAATTAACCTTAACCCTCTGAACTTTAGCTGTGATCTCAGCACACTGATTCAGGCACACAGTGGTCTCTACACAGACCTTAAGGGAAAAATCAAAATGTGTGTGTGTTGTTGCCTTTTGTAAAGGAGTGATTTTTTTAAAAGTATCCATCATACAGTATCTATTGTCTGGCCTAAGATGTCTGTCTGGAGCAAAACCAATATTTTAATCCAATATTCCCCCTGCATCAGCCGCTGCTGCAGCCAGCGTAGAAACTCAAATGTACGTCCTAGGAAATGTTCAATTTAAACATTGCTTTCACCTTAAGCAAACATTTTATTCATGTGGTCACGGAAACACCTTTGAAGAAATACCTTAGAGCTGAATAGCACAGTTGATTAAATTTAATGAAATTAAATTAAATTTAAACATGCTGTGCAGAGATTACAGATTTAACTGGTTATTGTGTTTACACTGCATGGAATGTGAAAGCATGTAAACCTGAACATGTAGAGCTGAGGCTGACATTTGTAGACTTCAAACACTAGCTAGGAATATGGAAGAAAACACAATTTCAGAACATTTTGTTTATAAAGTGGTTAATCATGCCAAAAAGCCATGCTGAAGAGATGTTTCTGTCAGATGACCTGTGGAGGCTTTGAACAGCAAAGCATTTAATAAAGGAACACAGGGAAACGGGAAAAGAAATTAAAAAAGTGTTGGTACTGAAGAGATTCAGACGACAGTAACGTCAGCGTTACTGTAATTAGTCAACAGCAGCACCGCAGGTATGTCTGCTTCTTCAAACCACAGCTGTCCCTTCTGCCTGCCTGTAAATGTGTCTTACATCACTGAGCTGCTGTGCCTCAGCAGAAAAGAGTTAAGAAACATTAATTTTGGGGCAATTGGAAATGTTATCACCAGGTACTCTCATTGAGATCAAAGTGTGAGTGCACTAGAGGACACAAGTATTGAGGGAATACAAACATGTAATCATAACCACACAAAGCTTATATAGACAATCTGTGAAACAATCTCAGTCATCTGTAAATAAGTCTATTAGTCAAGTTCATTGCATCATGTATTTACACATGATGCATTCAGATTCAAGACCCATACCAGCAATGAATAACAAGTGTTGCATTTGTAGTCAAAGTATGATATAACCATTTCCTCTGTGCCATAGACCTCAACTGGTGTCCACAAAGACTAAAACCACACAAATGCGCCACACTGATGCACTGGATAACATTTCCTCATTAGCAGCGCTGCCCAATGTGGAGCCTATGAGCCCAAGTGGGTCCAAAGTGGACTCACCAGATGCTAACAAATAATAATAATAATAATGAAAGGATTAAATATATAAGTAACTCATTTCATAATCTGAGGAAGTCAGTCAGCTAAGAGAACTTGGGATCAAAGTAACGCTTTGATCCCAACGCATCTCAACAATATAATACAGAACAAGAGGTGTCTGCACTGCTCCATGCACCATTAAGTTTTAATTGTGGCCCCCCAAAGGAAAACGCTCTGGCACCCCTGTTCATTAGGATGAACACGATATAGTTTATTTTGAGTCATTGCTACGTGTGACATCCTGTTGCTCTAAATACTCGGTAGTGCACCAAATGTGTGTTTACCCAGAGCTAAAAATAGCACTATTGAGTATTTTGCAGTATTGAGTACTATTTGCTAAAAGCTAGAGTGTCTAGCTGTTATTTACATCTTTAGAAAGAATAGGCTTTGGTCCATTCTCTACACAGAGAATCTGTGGACTAACACATAGCTGGTTTTAGCATATTTGGTTCCTTTGTTGACATAAGAAATCTCAAAAACATCTCCAGCCTTTTTTTTTTTTTTTTTAATTTGAAAAGAGAAGAGCAACCAGGCTTGTTCACTAGAAGACCTTGACATAAAAACAATGTTCTGTAGTTCTTTTTTTGGCTGCTTGTGTGGACCAGCCAGGCTTTCTGTTATAGCAGACATTTATGCTTAGGACATGTTTCTCAGTAGGCACAACTGCGTAAAGTTGTTTAGAGTAAAGCATGTAACTACAGGATTTCTCCTTAGTGAGGATAAATAAACGATAAACAGCTTCACAGAGAAACGGCTTTATTATTATTAACACATATCTATGAGTTTGTATTTTCATGATGCCACATTTCATACTGCTACTTTCCCCCCCCCCACCAAACACTTAGTTCATGTTCAACCTTGTGGGCCACATGAAAGCAGAGTTTGAAAAAAAAAAAAAATTTCTGGACAAAAAATCTTCAAAAATCCTTTTGAGACTTCTTCAAAAGCAGGAGGTCAGTGTGTTCAGTGCATGGTCATCTGCCCACCCGGCTTCAAAACCGTTTCTTCTTCTACCCTGAAAGAAATCATCATTGCAGATAGGCCTATCTAATCTTTCATAGAGATAACGCCTCTTTGGGCTTTACCTTGAAGATTTGAACATTACAGAGAGTTTCAGTTTAGAGCAACATATGTGCACTTCTGCTCACTGAAACACCCTCAGTTTTGTTTTCACCTTCAGTGTGTGCGGCTCGCTGCTGATCGCCAATGTTTAATGTTTCATCCTCTCTTCAAGGTGTCCCCTAAACATATAGTAGACACACTGTTCAATTTCGCGCCTTTAATGGATGAACTGCTTCGAAATTCTCCTCATTTTTTCCTTATCTTTCTGCAAACATGAAGTGTTTTTTCCTAGCAAACAGTTTTTTAATCATTCTAACAAACTTTTCTCATCCACACTCTGTTCCCATCCTCCTACATAAATGTCAACATCCAAAGCCTGCACTTCTGCTCAGGGAATGTGAATCAGAGCAAAGGGGCAAAACTATAAAAATCTATGTGCTTATTTCTAGGCATATTCTCATTTTGGTTGTTTTTTTTATTTGTTTATTTATTTTTTTGTTCTTGATTTATAGGCTGTATTTTGTTTTCTTGTTGGAAGTTTGCAGAGCAAACCGAAGAGATGACTAAAGATCTCCCCCACATGCTCTGAAGTATTGTATACATTTAGCGGAGAGCAGAAGTCACTCACATGATGCACTGCAGTTTGCTTTCGGATCTGGCAGAAGCAGCAGGGGAATCAGGCAGTTATGAAGGTGGTGAATGATTGTATTATATTGGCTGTGTAGAATCACACCACTATAATATCCCTGATGAGGACAGGCCTCAGCTTCTATAGGAGGAAGGCACATTATATCCGCTGCAGGATCTCCCTGCTTGTGGGGATGGTGGTTAAACTCGGGATGGAGGGAATATGAAGTGCATTAAAGAGATCTAGGACTTTGCTGCCTTTTGAAATTCCTCAGATGTAGAGAATTGACAACTACAGTAAAAAGGAGAACAAGTTATAAATTCAGAAAGACATCCATTAACCCCAGTCCCTCATGTTCCTTCTGGTGACCTTTACTGCACTGTCCCACTTACACCACCATGAAGCAGGGCAACTTCCAGTATTTCTGTAGCACATTTGTACACAGAGTGAGTGAAAATGCTTTACATTGGATTTGAAGACAACAAAAGAAGAAGCCAAGAAAAATAAAATGATATTATCTAAAAATAGACTAAAGTCTTGAAAAAACAATGACTTTTGTATTGTTATAATTATTTTTGGACACCAAAGTGGCAGCATGTCAGCAGAATGGAAACGATGGGAGAGGTACTACATGGAACAGAAACAGGATTTTAAAGTGATAAATATTAAAGTCAATTTGTCCATTAGTCCACACCTGTGCAGCAGAGCTCAAAGCAGCCTACCCCATTTCAGTGTAATACTGTGAGCAATCAGCAGACCGGACTCATGAACTCATGACTGAACTCATGACTCTCGGCTTTGACAGGATCTCACTGCACCAACTGAGATACGATGCAGTAGGCAGGCACTTCCAGCTTTGCTGGACAGTACAGTAAACAGTAGCAAATGGCCACTGACGCATGAAAGGAGGCTGAAACTTTGCACCATAATATCTGACCTTTTTGAAATTGAAGGATGAAGTATCATTAATAATAGTAATATTTCAGGGCATTCGGAAAGGAAACTCTTCATTGTGGAAGCTTTTATCTTGTCTTATATTTTACCTCTTCAAAGTGTGCAAGGACAGAATACTAATGATGAGCTCAAGCAGTGTCTGTCCAAGTGTTTTAAGTATACTTGTTAGTCTCATGCAGGTGTTGCCACTTGAGTAGCCCATCCTCTTATAAAACAGGAGTGTCTGTACAAAGCCAACACCTTTTGTGCAATACTTACGTGTTCTTGTCATCTAATTGCTGCTTTGCCAAAGTGTGCATGTGTTCTGCAAAACAGAGCAGCATTCACCACACATGGTCATTATTGTGTAACTTTTCAGGTGTTAATTGTGTCCTCTTTTCAGGTATGTATTGTTGGTCATCACACTTTCACCGAGTGAAAATGAGGGGACTTTCATTTTGAGGGACTGGAGGTCGTGCAGATTAATGAAAACTTTTATAGTCACTCGTGGCAGTGTCACAGATGTTCCACCTGTTACTGCATATTGAAACAGTTGAAAAGTGTAAAATGAAAAACACGATAATTATTGTCTACAGTTTATCATCTCATTGTTTAGCACATTAGCAATAAAAGCAGCATGTCAGGTTGTTTTAGTTGTACTAACTGTGTGCCCCCTGATGCGTACACTATTCTTTGACAGTCAGCAACTGGTGAAAGATAATTATCTCACCAACAATGCCTACCAAGCCCACAGTTTCTACTGTCTTTTTAAGAAAATGAGGAAAATAGACAAAGCAGTTTAGGAAAAGGTTCAGTGAGCCCCAGCAGATAACCAAACCGTCTGCTTCGTCTCTGTGATGTTAAGAACAGCAACAGCTAACCTTTCCGACCATCAAGGAAATAATATGTGAAGTAAATTCTTCCCATGTGCTTGTAGAAACCTGTTTGTTACCCTTACTGGTTTCTCACTGGCTAAATTTCTCTCTTGTGCACACCCCATAGATGATGAAAATTGGTTTTCACTTTTTTATGTATTTTTTTATGCGTTATTACATGCTAGATGAACTTCTCCTCTGTTCTGCTTCTTGAACCCTTAAAACAAAGGAACAGAAAATATTTGTTTTCAGACAAAAACAAAAATAGAGGAGATCCATGAAGTTTTCCTCAAGGTGATCACACTGAAGCTCAACTCTGCACGGGCACTTGGCAGAAAACAAAACCGCTAAGAAAGAAAGGGAGATGTAATTTGTATGTATACAAATGTCAAAATGTCGAGGCATGTAATCCTTTCAAGAGGTGATGAGGTCTTTGGCAGGAGCTTGGAGCCTCACCAGACTTTAACACAAAAAAAGTGCTTACTCCAAGTTCTGGAGGTGAACGCTGAGTTCTGATCTCATTTTCCTTGTCTCTCACTCTCCTCCTCTCACGCAGGCCTCAAGCAGATTATTTTGGTATCAGTACATATGGATTTACAGTAGTGGTGTCCTGTATATCCTGAGTGGCATGTTACATTTTATTTAATACCAGCACACTTTTCCAAGGATGTATGGGGCATAACAGCATACACTTATTTTACATACATCACCCCCCATAAGAGTATGCTGTTAAAGTCATTTCAAATCCTTAACCCATGTCCCTAACGTCGCATGTTCTCCTTAATAAGAGCAGCGTCACTCACACAGACAGTGTCAAAACATTTGCAAAGCGCGCAGCTGTCAGACAAAGGCACCAGGGTAGATACTCCAGTTAACTGTTGCTGTTTGCAGTGTGTGCGTGGTGCTTATTCTGAAAACATGATTAATTACTAATAATTCTCTGAAGATTGTAAAGGAATTGTTCCACTGAAAAATTCTCTGCAGACTAATGTGGATTTAACATCATTATGCCTGATTTTTGTAGATGTGGATAAGCAGTACAGTGATTTTCAAAATGCACACATTTACAAGTAGAAATAAGAAAATGAATTAGTCAGTGTTTTCATGTGCATGTAATCAGCATCATCTTATCGCCAGAAATGTTAATTTATGGCCAGTGTTGATGTTTCATTGAAAGCCTTTATTGATGACAATGCTGATATTATTGTGCATCCCTACTATTAATTACTTCAGCCATGTGTCTAAGGAAGTACACCGAATTAAATCTCCTTATGCTCGATGTGTTCTGAGTCCCTTTTCAGTGCTCGTGTTGTAGATAGGAGGACAGAATGGTCTGTGGTGTAATTTGTGTGTTTTAATGATATTAGCTGCTGTTGAAAATGTAAATGTAGATCTTTTTCATACACACAAAAATGCTTTGGACTTTTCCTGTTTGTAAAAAGTTTCAATATCTGCTTGAATAATTTCCTTTGGGGATTGCACACCCAGATAAACACTGTACCCTTTATTTGATATTCCATGTATTCCTCAACTACTTTTTAAAAATTCTGTCCAACGTCTGTCCTCCCACCACTCGTCTGTCTTTTTCTACTTACAGCAGCTGTTGCTAAGCAACAGCTCATGGCTGCATTAGAATATTGATTTTTACATAAAAACAATGTTCAATGGTCGCTGAACAGGTTATTAGATGTAAGTTGCATTATGGGGTAATTCAGTTGAATTTTAATGTGTGGTGCAGGCAAGGACATTTCCATCAGTTCAGTAATTGTAATGTGATTACCAGACCCTGAACAGTAATCTGTTACTGTGCTTTTACTGGGACTGTAGTGTGAGATTGGATATACATTTGACAATAATGCATTATTCTGAACACTGATCAAAGAAAACTGAATGCTGTGTTGGATTACAGCCCTAAGTTCTTAAATTCAGCTGTATTGAATATGGCAATAATGTCAACGGACGTGAGAATACTCATAAATCCCAAATTGTCTTCCAATAAAAGACCAAATGTGCGTAAAACAGACCAAACTAAGGCCAGAGCCCGTCAACTTCCTCACATTCACGTTGTTTCTAGATGCTCTAACTTAGAGCTCGTGTTTAAGTATAAGGTCAGTCAGTTAAATTTAAGCTGAATATGTGATGCCAGATCGACCAGATTTAGCCATGATTCTTTAAACAATCAAGGGACACTTCAAATATCATTTTTCTGCTTTATGTTTGATGTCCAATGTGGCTTTACATGTATATCATCTTGTCTTTGCCTCTCTAATCCCCTGTTCTCCGTCCCACCTGCTGTGGCATAGCTGTCGATTGAGCAGCATGCACATTGCAGCACCACATTTCCACCATCCTATGTCCTGAACACGAGCTGCCAGTCAGGTTTTCAACTGATTTGTGGGATTTTACAGATTCCTTTTAGGTCCCAACAAGGCTGGACCATTTCTCTAATGTATTAATTCCCTTTAAGGACAGACTGTGTTTTGAGATCCTCAGGCTGAGCTCTCCTGGACATTTCAAAGTCCATGTACAGTATAGCTGACTGGGCTTCAGCTGTCTGGGCCAAACATCTTCAAATTCAGCCCTGACATTTAAACAGTTTGCACCAGAGAATTTATTTGAATTCATCTCTTTTTGGTTACTTTTTGTGTATGAATTATATTTGTCTTCCAAAATTGTGTGTTATTTCCTAATATTTGCATCATACAGAGTATGAATAATATTAATAATGTCAATATTGAACGCTAACACTGACACTGAAGCTACTGCAGGCTTTGTGGTCTGTGGTCAAGGAGTCCTGTAAAGTGAGAGTGTCTACCACTCTGTTGCTAACCCGCCATATGACCTATTGGTATACAGTTTACTGAACCAGTAGTCTGGCATTTATCAAGTATGTAAGAGCATGAGTGCCGATCGATAATTCATTTTGACTCCGCAGTCTAAACGGCATAAACAATAAGGAGGATCAGGTAGTCACTGCTGGATTAGTGCTCTTACGTTAGAGGTGTCAGAGCAAAGCAGCGGCCTGTCATTTGCATAGTGGAACAGTCAGGCTGCCGGCTGCCAGCCATGAAAGTATTTTCCATGAAAGCAGGGAAAAGGGCAGAGAACTTTGCTGCCACTGCCACCTCTGCCAACGCAGGTGACCACATGTTTAGCATAAGAGACTCGTGGTGCATCTGAGCTCACAGCAGCTGCTGTCGCGCTCCTCTGCTAATTGTGTTAAACCAACACCATGTAGTCCAAATGCATGTCTAAGGCTTAAGTTAATCACTGAAATCTGTCAATAAACTGGTTCATCCTTTAGTTGATAAAATGGTAGGCATGGTCATAAATGCAGAATTCATCAGGACCAAAATGGAAGCCCTCTATTTGCTTGTCTAACCAATAGTCCAAAACTCCAAACTATTATATTTACTCTTAGACAGAGAGAGAGAAAAGCTGCAGACCTTCATTTAAGAAGCTGGAACCAGGGGATATGTTGACATTTTTTTTTTTTGCCTGATATGGTTAACACAATACAGTTAATCAGCACTACACCAACATACACAACTGTTATATGTGCTCATAGTGCTCTCTTCCTTTGCAGCTTTTCCTATATGTCAGCCAAAATGCACTGTGCACTTTTATGACTGTGCCAACGCTGCTTGAAACTGTGCCAGTGCTGCAACTCCTGCACAAAGAGACTTACTTCAGTCTTAAATCTATAGACTACTTGATGTGCTTATGTATAATCTGCTACTTGGCTGTCTGATTTGTCTGCACCACATACTGTATGAGTCCCTGTTAGATTTTGCCATCCACCAACTCTTGTGTAAGTCGCTGCCAATTTGTCAGCACCAGTCAGCCAGGTCACATTACTTTGCATGTGAATTAAAGCTATTCTGATTTGAATGTAACTTTGAACATAATTGAGTTTAATGCCACCTCGAACGTACGCCATTTAACATTATGCACATGTTTGTTTTGTTGATTTGAAACATATAGCTTAGGAATAGCATGATGTCAAAAGTTATATGGAGAAAAAAATAAAATAAAATACTGTAATATGGGATATACTGAGAAAACCAGTAAATTATAGTGCAATCCTTTTCAGTCTTCCTTTGGAATTCACTTTGTGCTTATCACTTGAAAAGTCCTAAATAAATAAAATTATTATTTTTTTATCAGATGATACTCAGCTTGTCAGATTTTCCCTGCAAGTGGTTTTTGTAGTTACAACCACACAGACTATTACAGATTAAGGAAAGCAGATGTCTTCTTCCACCCCAAAGGGCAACATTGGCTGACATCAGCATGTCGCTTTTAATCTCTCTCTCTCTCTCTCTCTCTCTCTCTCTCTCTCTCAAGGAGAGCTTGTTTTTAGAGCTGCAACACATATTTTCGATTTTCAGCCCACACGAGTCTAACAGGCATGTTGAGCGTATACTGGTTTCAGGCAGTAACCACATGCCTCTGCTGCTGCTGCCAGTTTGTTCAAATCTGCTTTTGGATCATTTGCTGCAGCACTGCTTGTCTTGCAGTGGGTGGAACTTAGGACATGGTTCAAGATAGCCTGCTGTCAAGGCAACATGCGGCCATTTCTTTTGCTTCATTGCAATTCTCATATCACATTATCTGCCATTATTGATATTGACATATATGTTATGGTGACATACATGGTTTTTACTTTTTACTCCATCATGCAGCAGCATCTCTGATTACAAAAAAAGAAAAAAAATCTAGCTTCTATGCAGCTGCGAATCTGAACAAAACTATTAAAAGTAGCATAAAACCTGTTCAAATCAAAGATTGCCGTGACATAAGCCTTCAAAGTCGGGGCTGCTGTTACCCTTTAATCTGTTTAGTGCTCACGCAGGTTTTTGTCTGTTTTGTCTGTCAGATATTGTAATAAATTATCCAATAACGAGCGTATTAATCAAACCAAATAAAAAAGCATCTGGTACCTCACACGCACACACACACACACACACACACACACACACACACACTACAAACACAAAGTACACAACACACACACACAGAATGAGCATCGAGGCCACATGAATGTTTTCCTCTTCTCCATAAAATCGTAAGTCACTTGGATCCTTTTCTTACCCAGTCTGTGCAGACAAATGTCTGTAGCTACTCTAAGCATGAAAGCTGTCAGAACTGTGTGAGATGCCAAACTGCACTGAAAGGAAGCTATCAGTGCCTGGAAACACAATTTTAGGCCATGGCCTACATCTGTTTCAAAATGACATTGTTGAACACAAAAAAAGACATTTTGTAAATATCCAGAGAATTTAAGAATTACTGAGTTTCACTCAACAGAGATTCTATTTGGGCAGCCAAGTTGCTCAACTTCTTTCATGTGTTGTTTGTTGTTTTTGTTTTTTTGAAAGGTCAGTGTATTGTTGAATTTTCTCTTCCAAAATGGGACCTATGTTGCTATGCTAAAAGTAAAACAAAACAAACAAAACAAAACAAAACAAAAAAGAAGACCCTCCAAAACATTTTAAAACATACTGGGTACGTGTTTAAGCAATACTTTTTGAAATGTTCTACTTTCTTGGATATTTTATTGTGAAAACAGAGAAGAGATGCAACACAACCCGGATGTTCCCATTACACAGTTTAACCCTAATCAGCTGAGCCTCAGGCACAATCCACAAGTTCTTACTGCCTTGCACCTTCCGGTCTGTGCTTACTACTGGTTGGCTCACCTTCTCTCTCTGTGTGTCGGCCTTTCATATGTGAAACAGGTGTTATTAGATGCTTGATTACGGACAACAGCAGTCAAGAGGGAAACCATCTGTTTCACAGCTTGCCGGTGGTCCGTTTAACCTGGCTGTCTTCTTTTAGAAGGCTCCCTGAACAGACCTTTTCTTGAAGGGGACATTTGCACTTGTTACTAAATAGGCCTGAAAACTGGAGCATCTGGTTTCGGCTATCGTGTCTGTTTTAAATGCAGTCGAATACTGTGACGGCCCCTGCCTATTTCGCTTGCATGCGTGTGGCATCAGTTTTTACCTGTGTAGTCTTTAAGGCGCCAGAGGAGCCTGATTGCAGTGTTCAGCCAGATGTGGAACACCTGGGCCCAGTGCACTGTTGGATATAAATATACCATCATGCAGTGCAGCTCTCTCTCTCTCTCGTTCTCTCTCTCTCTCACTCCCCCCCCCCAGAGCATACAACCCCCTTTGCTTTGCTCAGCTCCTTGTTTCATTTTCACTTCACAACATCTTATACTACACTTTACACACACATTAGCATTTACAGTACTGACATCCAAATTTATTTCTCTGTTTATTTCCGTCACTAAAATAAATACCTGAAATTTTTTTAGCATTTGCTTACCTGGTTCCCATTTTTGTCACGGCCCATGTGCGGGGTTACACGTTGTCAGGTTATTTACACTGCTGTAGAGTGACTGACTGTATAAATATTGGAAGGAGCCTCCATATCTGTAAAGTTAAGCTAATACTGAAGTTCCTTAAACCTGCATTCTTTCTGTTGGCCAGCAGGAGGCAAATCTACTGGCTGCAAGAAGTGTTACTGTATCTAAACTTATGAGGAAATGGCACGACTTTTCACTGGACTCATGATCTCAGTATACAAGTTTATGGTCTCAGTCGGTAGATTCAAGTCTTCTTCAATACAGCATGATGTTGGTTTTTGAAATTATGGTCCCATTTACGGTAAAATAGACAATTAAACAGGATATGCTTTAGTGCGTGACTACCTTGTGATTGACAAGCAGGTACCATGGCGTGTCTTCAGGTTCTCATTCAGATCCAATCAGGATATCCTTTACCGCTCCACTCTATCAATCAAATATAGTCTCTTCTGGCTCAAAAGATGGTGAAGGCTTCATAACTATAGTCCAAACACCAAATGGGTTACAAAGAGTTTACACTTGAGTGCAGCTCTGCAGCTGATTCTCAGTGTTTAGATTACCAGTGCTTCACAGCAACACATAAAAACACCACAAGCTGCTTCACAGCCACAGGGGAACAGCCTGGGTTCTTTATTTTTTACTTCTTGCCTTCTTGGTCAGATTATGCTCACGATTCCTGGTACTTGTCTTCTCTCGATACAGAGATGGATCTGAGCGTGATACACCAACACTGAGGCCAGTAAAGTGTGCTGAAAAATGTTGGAAAGTATAGGAGAAAAATCAATTCAATTCAAATCATCAGAATCACTGCTTGTGAAAATGCTTTCATCTTCCACATACAATACTAGACCTCACTGGAAATGAATGAGATTACTCTTCAGTTTCTGGATGAGATCCGGATCATCTCCTTAATAAATTGAATAGTTGAAATAATGATCCCTTTGTTAGGATAGCTAGCTAGAAAAGCTGTTCTAGCTTTCGAGAGTGATCATGCAGTGTTTGAATGAAGCCTGCACCAACTGTCTGACAACATTAAGATCAACAGCCATCTAGTACTTTGTTAATGAAATGGAACAGTCCCAAAGGCAACTGTAACTTTGAGCCATTTTGTGCTCTTTGATTAGTGAGGGTGTTTTAATAAAAGCAGCCTGAACTTTTGTAATTTTGTTCTCTTTTTTTTTTTTTACCCAAATCATGATTGTTTCCAGCAGAGATTTCATTTAATTGATTTAATATTAAATATAGTGAGGGTAGGCTATGAGACTTGTATTTTTCTGACTGTGACAATGTTCTCCAAGGTTCTGTGAGGTTCTTTGTTCATCATATTGAGTCAGTGCAGAGAGCAGGAAAAGCCTATTGTGCTCTTGGATATGAAATTCTCAAATTTGCCCGCATGAATCAAATGATTCTGTCAGACAGATGGAGTGATTCAAATTGGATAAAAGAATCCAACTTCCCATGTATAATACAGAAAGATCACTTCCTTTTCCTCTTCGAGAGATCCTCTTCCCTCCTCTGACCTCATAAAATAAGCTACAGTGCATTTCTTCACAGTATTTCTTCTCACTTCAGCATTCTGGGAGCTGCTTAGTAATCCTTTTTGTTTGAATATTCCAATACAAGTGTTCATGTGCAAATGGGACAAAGATGGCAAAATGGTGACAACGTGTCTGTGAATAATGCCTTCTATAGAATCTAATGGAAAAAAAGAATTGCAATTTTTATTTGTATTCATGTACAGTATGAACTACAATCTCAGGTATCAATAATTGAACATCATCCTCAGAGAAATTAGTTGGACTCCTTACAAGCACAGTCTCTTGTTTTTTTTCTTGTTTTTGTTTTCTTTTTAGTCTTTTTTTAACAATTGAAGCACATGTAAAATTATGATTTCAGTATTTTTTTTTTGCATTATGTTTTTGAAAATATTTTTTTTTTTTGTAGAAATTTAACCATTTGATGATTATTCTCTCCAAAAATGAGAGAGAATATCCCCACATACAGTAACCCTCCCCGTACATAGACAGTTGGCAGAATAACACACAAGAATTCGATCACCTTGGCTTAAGATTTTGCACAAAAATCAAGCTCACTCTGCTGGTATTTCAAGTCCAACATTCTTCAGCTCAGTCTTAATTTCATTCTGGCATTCAAATATCTCTACAGATGAAGCCACCCTGCTCATGTAAATACCAATACAGAGATACTCCATTCATATCCACTCACAACCCTCATCTCCAAATATATATATAAAAAAAATCGACCTTTTTTTTTCACTGTAGCCAGCATCAACATTGAATCAATAAGCCACCAAAAGCATTGAAAAGGAATTGAGCATTGAAAAAGAAAACAGTGGAGAGGGAAAGAATGGTTCACTCATTGATGCTACCATTGATGGTCCTATTCTTGTCATTCATAACACTCAGAGAAAAGGTTTCTGTTTGTTAATAGTAATAATTCATCTGTCTCAACCTCATCAGATATTAGTCTTTAAATGAATATTTTTCTTCATATCTGTGGAGGTTCTCAGTCATCCAGGTCATATTCACTCAAAGAGTTAAAGCAAGGCGTCTGGACTTGTGAAGATTTGGCTTCACATTTGGCCACCGTCTGTTCATCATTCCACCATTACTGTTGAAAATGAAAGAGTAAATTTGAATGATTCGTACTACTATGTGAGTGACAGTAATTTATTAAGCTAGGTTAGCTCTTTTGAAAATCCATCAGGCAAATAGAAATGCTGGACAGTTCAATTTTTTAATTTTTCACGTAAGGCTGCGTTAGTTCATCTGAAAAAACTGAAGCGGTGTGTTGCTCTGTAAAAGTGACGCTATGCACGTGTCAAATCCCATCAAAACCATTAGTAAATATGCATCGCATTGTGTCAGCTTTGTCTATGATCAGTCACATTTATGAAATCACCAGTTGGAAATTAAAATATGCTTGTTGCTCAGAGACCAAAGCGAAAGGCATATCTACCTCTTCTTACTTTCTGCACAAGGTCACTGTTTCCATGGTGACAGGCTGATGGCTAGTTTTGCCTCCTTATTCCTTATCTTTCTTTCACTCCTCTCCCTTCATATCTGCAATATCTCTGTTTGAAGACCCTTCATGACCGTTGTGGGTCTGCCTCCCCCCCTTCCCGCCCACTGTTCTTCACTTTTCATCCCTAAATCCCCCTTCCTTAAGCCTTCCTCTTTGAAAGACTAAATGAAAAAGCAGAGCGTAAACAGACTACAGGAGAGACAATGTTTTGATGGTCTATAAATGATGCAACATCAAAGTGTGTGTGTGTTTTTCTCTGACAAAATGAGACTGAGTAGGGGTCGCTTCAATATCAAAGGCCTCTATCCCCGGTTAGATGCTGGGCACATGGAGAGTGGAAAAGTCTCATGCTGTTTTGTTATCAGCTTTCCTCTGTTAGTCTGCAAATGAACTGCTGATACAGATTAATGAGCTATAACCCATCTCCCCTTATTTTGTTGCAGGTTCCTAGCTGCTTCACTGACTATGTAAGCCCTGCTTGCATTTGTCTGACAGGGTCACACTACATTACAAAACAGCCTCATTTGCCTCCTTATCTGTATAACAGATGGACTATCAGTGCCCAGGCTTGTGTGACCCTGGGGTGATGGCAAGGTAACGTGACACTGAGTGGACGTAGATCATTACTGGGTTAACAGGGAGGCTACACACGGCAGCCTTATGTTCCCCTTCATTTTCCCAAGCAATATTCTGCTGTCGTGAGGCACATGCCGGCGGATAAAGCGAGACAAATGAGACACGACGAGGGGCGAGGAACGTGCCTCAGCTAAGTGACAGAGAGACAATCAAAGAAGTGAGAGGACACGGAGGAAAGGAGAGTGGGGAGAAAGCAAAGACAGGATGGACTGGGAAGATAGAGAATTTAGAGACATAAGGAGAGAGGGGGAGCAGAATGAAAAAAAGTAGAAAAGGTAGAAGTGGAAAGGAAAGGTATGAGGTTTTGTGGGAGCAAGAATTTACTCTTAATTAAAGTAAAGGATGCATGGCTATTGTCTAGGAGCCACAGGGGAAATGCACATTTACTCATTTGCTTGCTTTGCTCCTCAGGCATGCTGGCTTCACTATGATACCATCCAGAGCTGTGTCATTAAAAGACTCATTTTGTATTGAGTGACAGCTAGAATATGAGGGCAATGAAAATAAACCATTTTATGTTTTGCCTCTCATTAAACCACCACCAAATTGGACATGGTATGCTGAACAACCAGCAAATAAATGCTGATAAAAAGAAAGTACTAAAGCAGTGCCCTTCAACAAAACATGTTCTATCAGGTAAAGTAATAGAATTATTGAATTAATTAAATTAATAGCATTGTACTAATTTTGGCCAGTGTCTGCAGTGGTTTCACATGAGCTCCTTTTGATACATTCTTAAATCACTTTTAGCAAACCATTCTTTCCCTTCTGCATTATTACACAGAGAGATAGAGAAATAAAATGAGCTAAAAAGCTATCACAAATTGTTTTTCTTCATTTAGCCACTAGACATACTTTTAATAAATAATCTTTGATTCTGTAAAGACACTTGTTAAAGTATCATATGTCTTTGCCGAATGCTGATTTTTCTCCATTGTCGACATCAACTCTGTCAAGTCAATGTCATTTTGATTATTTTTGTCTTCATGTTTTGGTCCATTGTACTCCAAGTATGAAACTGCTGATACTGGATATTTAGTCAAATTCAAGATCAGATTTGGGTCTCTTGTACATTGTCTTTTGAGCAGGCTTGAATCAGTAAAGGTTCCTGTGTGGCTGAGCTGTGTATGGTACTGAGCATAGGAGGGTGGTGGTAAGTGCTCTTGTAGGTGTTGTAGTGGTTGTAATGCTCCAGAGGGGGAAGCGAAAGGTGTCTCTCCATGGCAGCGACACCTGCAAGCTCTTCTTCAACAGTGATGACCTCCATGGAGGAAGCTGGGCCATCAGGATCCTGCTGGTTATGCTGCTTCCTCATCTTGTAGAAAATAACCAGCAGAACAGCAGCCATTAGTGTGATGGCCACGAAGCAGCCAATGATGATCTTGGTGGTTTTCATCACCTCATCTAGGCCATTGAGGGCACCCTCTCCGTCCAGATCAAGAACTGGAATGGTGTAAGTCCGCTCTGTGGTCCTTGTTGAAACAGGAGTGCTTTTAGTCGTTGAGGAGGATACCCAGCCGAATGGTGGAAGTGGCGTTTGGCTATCATCGCCTGGGGTTTCAATGGTCTCCACGGTGACAGTGGTAAAATAGGTCACCCCGCTGTTTTCCACAGAAGTGACATTAAGCACAGCAGAGGCAGATATGTTGCCTGCCGTGTTGCTAACCATACACGTGTAAGTCCCAGTGTCCTGCATTGTGACACTAGTAAAGTTCAGTGTCCCATCATTGAGTACAGACAAACGCACCTTATAAGCCCCATGTGTCACCAATGAGCCATTTGGTGTAAGCCAGCTGATGGATGTCAGCGAGCTTGTGCGACATTTAAGCTCAGCACCCATGCCTTCTGTCACATTCAAGTCGCTGGGTGGCTCCACGATGACAGGAACATCACACTGAAAGTAGCTGTGGTCCAATTCCCCAATGTAGCGACCTTTAAAGACTGCAGGAGAATGGCAACGGGCACAGCAGCTGGTATTGGCAGGTACTGCCTCCTTAAGCCACCAGCTGAGCCACAAGATATCACAGTTGCAGTTCCAAGGGTTGTGATGGAGGTGGACCCGTTCCAGATGATGTAATGGTGTGAAGAGGTCATGTGGTAGAAAGGTAAGGTTGTTGTGAGCCAGGTTGAGCTCCACTAATGACTGAAGGTCATCAAAGGAATTCCTCTCAATAGTTTGGATCTGGGCATGCATCATCCACAGCTTCTGGAGATTCACTAATCCGGTAAATGAGCTGGGCTTGATAACAGAGATCTGGTTTCCTGACATTTCTAGCTCTTCAAGCCTGACCAAAGGTAAGATGTTGGGGATCTCCTTGAGATTGCACATTCCCAGGTTCAGGTAGCGCAGGTTGCTCAAGTCCTTGAAGGCTCCATCGGAAATGTAGGAGAGACGTTTGAGCTCACCTAGATCCAACCTTCGAAGCGAAGGGACCCGGTTAAAGGCATAAGATGGTATACTTTCTATGGGGTTGTTCCTTAGCCACAATTCCTTCAGCTTTGACAAGTATTCAAATGCTCCATTGGGGATTGTCGTGAGCCGATTATCAAAGAGCTCCAAGGTGTTGAGACTGGCCAACCCATTGAAGGCGCCAATTTCAATGCTGCGAATGTGGTTCTTGCTCAGCTGCAGGATCTCCAGATGGCGCAGATGTTTGAAACTGTCCACCTTGATGACCTGTATGAGGTTGTCCTGGAGGTTCAGGTAGCGAGTGTTGGTGGAAATGCCATCTGGGACATCCCGTAGACTGCGGCGTGTGCATATGACTTTGCTGAACTGGTTACTGCATGAGCAGACAGAAGGACAGGTCTGAGCACGAACCAGCCCAGCCACCACCAGGATCTGAAGGGCCAAAAGCAGCACAAAGAGGGGGTTGGACAGCGCCCCCTTCAGCCTACGACCTCTCATTGTCTGGCGCTGGAGGGAGGAGATCATTGTGTTCAGCATTCATAGTTCATCTGCTGTTTGTGTTCTCTGCAACAAGAAGAAAGCAGAAAAAAATAATATTTAGTAACCACATAAATCTGTTTTAATGATTGATTTGATTTGCTTGTTTCAGTCTCTCAAATGTTAACAAATGGGGCAGTTCTTAACATTTGAGTTGCTGTCTGTTATATATGACTGTAAATTAAATATCTTTGGGATTTGGATTGCTGATCAGATGAAACAATGAAGCAAAAATCTAACTTGGAGCTCTTGGAAATTATAGTGACCGTTTTTCACCAGTTGTAAATATAAATAATTTTAGATTTTATAGCCCAAACGATTTATGAAACTGAAACACAAACTGATTCATAATGAAAATAATCACCACTCACAGCCGTACTCTGTTTATACAGTACAGTGTGCACAGAATGATGGACGAACAAGAGCAAGGTAAATTAACAGCTACAATTAAATGACAATACCCATCTCTGGATGTTTCAAGATTTCCAGTACTCACAAAAGCAAAAGCTGTTGCATTTACACTGAAGACTGAAAATGAAAAATGAGAAGGGCCATTTGAGCAGGATCTATGAATTTCTTGTAATTTCTTGAATTTCTCTCCTATTTATTGGAATCCAATATTTTATTCACTACATCCTTTCACTAATATCCTTTAAATATCATATAAAATAAAATATTTTTAATATAATATAAAAATCCCCCAAAAAATTAAACATAAAAGCAGTACAAGCTGTATCATGCAACAAAGAAGGCTATAAAATACTTTAAAGTTGATACAATGAAAAATATAATAGAAAAACTAAAATATACAAAGATTTCAGAAGAAGCACAATTTCAGAAAAATAAAAAACTGTACAACCTTTGAAAGTTTTTATCTGTGTTTCAATTCCTGGGGTTTCAAAAACAATATCTTACTTACTGATTTGCAATTAATGCTATTCAAAGCAGTATTGCAGTGCTGTTTTACTTTTCATCAGGATTCAATTTAACTTCACACCAAACTCCTCACAAATAGCTGATTCAAGAGTGTGAAGAGGTCTGCTGCTGTCATTGAATAACTATAGAAAAAATGTATTATTTCTCAAATCAGGTGGGTAACGAGAAACTTTTCCACCAATTAAATTAGATTAGATTATTTCATTCAGCCAAATTGTTGAGGAATATTCCTGATTGTGCACATGAAAAAAGACATTCATGCACATACAGTAGAGCCTGTACCTCCCACTTCCACGCAGCAGTGTTAATGTGTTGCTTTCACCCCTTATTATCTTCTGCTCACTAAGACGGTAACCTACAAATAAATCAATACCTACTGTATACCAAATGTATCATATATGCTGTGAAATTATAAAGCATGACGGCTTTGGGTCAAGCTTTGCTATTAAGTGATGCAGACGCCATTCTTCAGTGCAGTTAGTGCCTTTGCCAAGAGCAAAGCACTCTTGCCTAGTGCAAAAAACATTAGTCTTGTCTGCTGGGTCCTTAGATTTAAGTATTCTCCTTGTCTCTTTCCAACTCAAGTTATCTGTTAATCGTCTCTTTCCGTTAACCCGAGAGCAAGAGGAAACAAGTATATTATGACAGGTGTTTTCTAAACTGTAAAAATTGTTAATTGAAGTGGAAATGTTCTCTGGTGAGGATGAGTGGCTGACTTAATCAGTGGAAATGAGTCTACATGTGGCTTGATTTTGCACCAGCCAGTCTGCCATGCCAGCCGTGGTGGAGAGCGGCTGTGGAGGGATGAGCCTCTGCTGGGGAATCAGATCGAATGAGGGATCCCACTGGCAGGAGCTCATTTTGTCTGGGTGGAATTACAACAACCCTGCGCTGCCACCTAAGAGAAGAAAATGTCAGACATGACAAACACACTAATAGAGATTATCAGCTGTTTGAAAAGCATCACTGTTTGCGTTTCTGGTAGAATGCTAAATGACAAATGTATTACGCAGCAATAAGCATGTTGATGTATCACTAGTAGAGCAAATACAGCTCTGGCTACATGCATTCTTCATAAAACATTTTATAAAAATACATTTTATTTGCACAATGCTTCATTGCATAAAGGGATGGTCCACGTTGCAGCAGAAAAAAAAATCCTTGCTCACTTTGTTGGTGCAACACTGTGTGGATTAATTCCATCCAGGCATGCACAACATGTATTCATAGCCACTGAAAGCAGTAGCTGCTTACATCTAAAATCCTGCCAGCAACATAAAAACACACCCACCCTCACTTTTCTCTGCACCAGTAGCCACTGGCATTATGTTTGACACCACTGTGATTTGCCAAATTCATTTGTTATAATGAGTTTCCTGGAAGAGTTCTAAGGTAACATACAGTGTGTCTCAAATCAGGGTGGGCATAGAAAGGACGCTGTTACATAAAGCAGAGTGTTTCAGAGCACTTAAATTATAATGTCAGATGAGTAGAGTCTTGTCAGTGTTGTGCACCGTAAGCAAGGACATTCTACGCCTGGGTAGCCTGGGTATTCCCACACAACAGGGAAGCAAGCCTGGCAGTCCACTGTGCTAAGACCTAAATAACTTGGTGTCTATCAATCAAGAAATTAACACTTCCAAAAAAAGAATCCTGTGGTATGAATATGAGAAAAAAAATATGTAAACACTGCTACACTCAGAGGTAATACATCAGTAAGGATGAAATCCTACATTGCTGAACAACTTGCTTTGCAGTCACATTTTGATTTTGATTTTATTGCTCACATATTCAGCTTTTCCCTCAGGAGTTTTATGTGCAATAGGATTATTCCAACCAAGTGATCAAATAAGTAAATAAATGAATGAACATCTCAATTTAAACACTCAAAGAGGTCATATGTTCGGCAGTAAGTGCACTAATTTCATATGTAAATATGTGATTTAAAATACTGATAATATCATAGTTCCTGATGTCGCTAAGACTGCTTAATATGACCAATACACAGAAGTTACACCCTACAATAAATATAATAATATTTTACAGTGACTAGAAATAAACTAAAACAATACTTATTCATCTCATAATTATTGAAATATTTGGAGGAAGAAAAAGCATCTAAACAAAAGTCATATGTTTATTAGACAACCACTGATCACAGCCATGTGCAGTTGATCAAATGAGGGTGAAGTTGATAGACTGGGCAAAATATGAAGTAATAGGAAATCTAGCAAGTCTCCTTTCATAATGGAGAAAGAAGCCCCTGGCCCCTAAGAGTGCTGTCTGATCAACTGAACATCATCTTGCTAATTCATTCAACACATTACTGATTCATACATTTGCATACGTTTGTTGCATGTCTTGTTGTTTTAACCTCATTTGTCCTGAATCTGAAACCTCACAAGCCATCTGGGTCTCACAAGACCTGCGTCCAGACACTGCGCCTATACAGATGGATAACAAGTACATTGTGTCCATGTTTGAAAATGAGACACAAATCTTCAGTTCTTATGACTCAGTTATAGCTTATACAGTATACAATCAATAATTATCTAAGCTACCTAACATCAAGACCCTAGCCTAAGGCTGGTGATATTCTACATTTTTCTTCTTGTGAACAAATCACATTACTGAGTTAGTCCATCTCTATGTACTTTGTGACCTTCTTAATGTGTGGCACTCAGCCTAAAGTCCATTTGCTATGATTGTTTTCTGGTTCCAGCTCCTCAAAAAACATTTGCTGTTCTTCTTTGACACGTGTGATAGTAAACTGCGAGAGGTGATTTGAATGCATCACCCTCCTTTTTTCAGGACATGTGATGCCCTGATTCATTTAAAAAACAATTAGCAGATTAATTGTGAATGAAAATAAACGTTAATAATAGTCATAAAAAAAACATGAAATGTTTTGCAGATCGGACGCATGTTACTAACATGTCACTGTGTTTCATTCTTCATTTAAGGCAACAGTTGTCTTACATTTAAAAAAACAAACAAACTGGCCCCCCCAGCAATGCATGGACTTTCATGCTTTTCACACCATGACTGGTTTATTATTAAAATATTAATAATCAGGTCAGTAAAACATAGTAGCAGCATTGCTGTAAGCTGACAATACAGTGTGGTTCCAAATCTGCGTGCAGCCTTATATCACATGTGTAGACATATGTACATATATTTGTTTACTGCTATTGCACATATGTAAACATCTGGACAATAATTACATGATTTATTGAATGGGTAATTTGATTTTAGGACTGGGATGACCAACTGTATGCGTTACTCCAAAAGTGAAGAGTAAATCCAACACTTTCAAAAAAAGAAACCTCTTTGTTGCAACGTGCGTACAGGTTTCGTGTTTGTTTGCGTAAGTCTCTGGTGATATGATGACGTGGAGTGGGTGGTGGTGGTGGTTTTAAAATCTTGCACTGGGGGCATGATAAGTAGAGGTCACCACTGCTGCTGTCTCATTCTGACATGCAGACAGAGTGCTTCACTCTTCGCCTCTGCTCCACCTGGGAAAAAAAAAAGAAGAAGAAGCAATTCCCCTCCCCCATCTCGGCCTCAGTACGCAGAGTGCTGGTGTTAGGGAAATAAATCTAGGAGGCTGTTGGGTGCTGCTGACTTATCAGCCAAAGTCTATTCTTTCACCAGCAACAGAAATGATGGGCCTTTCGTTGACTGGACGGGTCTCAGAACAGCAAAAATAAAGTAATTTTTCTCAAACATTTTTCATCCTCTTGGGACAGCGTTATCCAACAATTTTTTTTTTTTATATTGTCACTGGCTTGCTTCCTGCAGCCAATTTTAAACTGTGCCTGTGCCTGTATCTAGAGTAGGTTCAGGCTGTGTAGACAACAGGCTTTCCTGCAGCTGGCATATGCATTAAAATGCCTCTATATGTATTTTTTATTTGCCTTCTTTTGTGAGCATTTAAAGATATAATATGCAACATTTACTCATTATATACCTAGACAGGACTAGACATTTCTTATATAATATGTTGTGTTCTTACATTATCCAACAACAAAAAACCCAGAGAAATCAGTCATTTTATTCAAGGTAACTGTGTGTTTTATTTTGTATGCCTACTCCTGTAGCTTCCTAAAGGTAACGTGAATAAGACTTATAAGCATTTCCTTGTCCATGAATGCTTCTCCCTGCGTCAGATCAGATAGATTTTCTTTGCCAATGGTGGTTGTCAACAATGAAGGCAAAATCTCCCACACTACTTCATGTCATCAAACTATGTCTTTGTTTTCATTGTTTTGATTGAGAGACCCACAAAAGGCAGAAATTAATCAAGGTATGTTGACAGTGCAGCCTCTCTTCGCTCTGGTTTCCTGTGAGGGAAGAGTTACAGGCCACTGCCACAATGCACTGTAGTTCAGGTCTCAAAAACGGAAGATTGCGAACCAAATTTTGGTGGTTATTTCTTTAGCTACCCCCTTTGTGGAATGATACTTTATTAGGAGGGATGCCCAAAGAGGAATGAGAAATCATTAAATCAGCTTTGTTCGAAAGAAATTTTTTGCCTTCAGTGGGATAATTTAAAATACCACTGATGTAAAGTACAACATTTATTGATTTTGAGTGGAATGAAAGTAAATCCTCCTGAATTGCTGAAATGCAACTGTCTGGAGCCACAGTATTTCATTTTCAGTAGATTCAAGGTAACCTCATTCTGACTGGATGGGAGGTTCAATCTGTGAAAAATGCTATAATGTCTCACTGAAAGATTGCTATAGCCATGGGAAGTGAAAACAAACTTATATGCAAGGCCCTACTAAGCAGCTACACTAAAGTGTTTTCTCTCGCCCCTATGGCCATGAAGTGCTTTCTGAATGGCTTTCTGCCAAAGGCGTTAGTGAAAAGGTGGAATGGGTCTCAGCTATAGGGCTTGAATTAACAAAGATGACCAGAAGTGTTTTCCCGGTTGCCCAAACTTCAACACAAGAGCCAGAATGTGTTTAAATTTCATACATGATATATATTTAAAACAATTTGTTACTGTAGACAGTTCAATAGAATATTGTATTAGAAAAATTGTGGGATATTCTGAATGCTTTTACATAAAAGTTCCATAGGCTTAATTTTAAAGCTGCATTAATTGATTATTTTTGGACACTAGGGGGCACGAGAACAAGAAAAATGCTAATATATTGATTCAACCATACACCAAATATTGTAAGCTTTAAGGAACTGCAGAATTGGTTGGCATTACCAATGATTTTTGGTGCCCCTCACACACAGAATTAGCATTAGGGTGACATTATGGTTTATACTGAAAAAATCAAAGGCAAATGAAGATATGGATCAGAAATAAGGTAGAAAACCTATCCATTTACCCAGATTCCATATCTATGTATCCCAAACAGTTTCCCGGGGTGATAGCATCTATGCAGTTCACATTACAGGCTGCAGAAAAGATTTCTGCTAATTCATTTCCAGTTGTTTCCATTGTTCTGATGAATGTGGAGTAAAAATGGTGTACAACTGGTCAAACATGCTTTGTTTCCTCTGACCAACCGAATGAGAACAGACAGTAATCTAGGTCTGTTCATCACTGGCTATGAGAAAAGAGGTGGTACAGTTGACTCTCTGGCCCGAGCTTAACCTCCACCATTCCCTCAGGGCAGCAGCGCTCCCAGATGGCACGACCATATTATTGAAAATCATCACAATTTTAGATGACCAGGCTCATTTTCTCCGGTCTGTGATGGAATGAGATTAAATTAAAAGAACAGCAAAATTGAGAGCAATCAAACTGCCATCTGGTATTACGGTCAGACAGACAATCACTGTTAGGACAAAAACCTTTTACACGTTTTAATTTGGTATCAGGTTAATATGCCATGGTATTATGTCTGAGACAGCACAAAAGGCATTACTTTTCATCAAAATCATTTCTAATGAGAAATGTAATATTATTATCAGCCATGCAGACATTTTGGTTTATAGACTGATGAATGAAGTCTAAACTATTGAATTGTGACGTCCCTGTTTTGTTTTCTTTTATTTATTAATTGGCTATGAAATTGGCATTTTGGTTTGACTTGAGAATGGATTAAAAAGTATCAACTAGTCTATAAAAAGTTCTGTACAGATTTTAATAGAAGAGATGAGTAACTTAAAAACAATACAGGCCATTAACTTTAAATCGTGACATTTTGAAGACATTGTGCATTTGCAAATTCTGGAAACGGAGTCGTTTTAATCCATGTTGAGTAGGTACAGTTAGTATCAAACCAGTACACCTAGGTGTAAGTGCTTTTTAAGGAATTTATCTCCTCTGTTATTGTGTTAAACAGCATCGCAATGGGAATGTAGAGTCCCTGTATGTTATTTCATGCGCCTTAATTTCAAGGTAGGTAGAGGAAGGTTGCTATCCTGTGCCAATACTGGAAAGAGAGAGAGCGAGAGGGTGAAGAGACACCTTTCAAGTGATAATTCAATTCCTATTCACGTATTACCTTATGCTGCCTCCATTATGATAATTGCACAGGCTAAATAATCTGCAGGGACCTCCATGTTCAAATGCACTCTGCTAAGGCTCTGTCTGGTCTCTGCAAAGGGATTAAGACAGGATGCCCTGGGCGGCAGACTGACTGAGCGCGAGGGCGCTCTTAGTATTCGTGTCACTTGTCTAGCCCACCAATCTGCTCCCATGACTGCTTTCCTAAGCAGAGATGTGCAAGATCGGCCAATTGTAGGTTGAAGGGCATTGTGGCAGAGTGGAGGCTGATTGGACTCAAAGAAAACACGGCTCAGTGAAGTACATGACTCAGGCAGTCAGGACAAACTTGGTAATTGGCTACACAGGCCTAACACCCTCACTGCAAAACATTGTGGTTTTGGTTGTCAGAAAACTGTGGGGATACATTCCCTCCCCATGCAGAGCAAAAAAAAAAAAAAAAAAAAAAAAATCAGGTGGCACCCTGGGTTTAGGCAGGTGAGTACACACAGCCAGCAGTGGTGGCAGAATAATGAGCTGCACAGACCCCATAAGCTGCCATCTTACAGTAGTTAAACAGATCACTGCTTTAGCAGAGGATTTGTGTGACTGGTGAAGTAGGTGAACATGCAGCTGTGGACCATCGTTGGACTGCCAGCAAAATAATCTGGAATAAACTCTAGACACTCATTTTGTTTGAAAAATGAATGATTCAGTATTTAATTGGAAAGGTTCCACATCACGGTGATGCCCTTGCTATGCTCCATCAGAGTAACTTGCCTCTTTCCAAATGTGTTAATAACGTATTGAATTTCTTTCAGGTCCACAAGGAACCTGCTTGCAATTTTTAGGAGCCATTTAGAGATTTGACTTCCTGTGGCCTATCACTGGTGTTAGTGGTGATACTTCCAAAAAGACCAAAGTACTCTCATTCATTGTTGGTGTTGCCAAAGACAACAGCGTTGCACACAATGACACAACAGCAATATAGCTTCAATGGCCAGTCTTGGCAGGATGCCACTCCCTGCAAAATGCAGAGTGCTCGAAGGGATTAGTTCGCTGGAGTGTCCCCTGTTCAGTCATAGCTTTTTGCCAATGAATTCTGGTCATTCTAGTTTGCAAATTGACTGAATAGGAGAAGTTGGAGGCAGTTCTCTCTGGAGCTTTTGTGTTCACATTGGGGTGACAAGATACTGACAACAGATGGCAATGAGGTGCCGTCTTTTGTTCTTTTGTTGAAGATTGCTTCCTGCCAGTGTGCCACGGTCTCTCATTGTAAAATTCTTTTTTCCATCAGTATGTGAGAAGTCATTAACACATTGCTAATAAGTGCAATGCTGACACTCTGTATGTAGTCACAGAAAAATTCACACAGATTACATGTGTGAACCTAAGTCGTATTAAGGTTACATTTATGTTATAATAATTATAATGACTTAAATAGTTTTTTCTCTTTCAAACAGGTAGTTGATGGTTTATTTTTGCATAGTAAATCTCTGTTGTGGCATAAAGATATGTATAATATCAGTAAAATAAAATATTAATAATAAAAACAGATGTATACACTTACACATCCAGAGACATATGAGATTACTACATCAAAACAGTTACAGCAAGATTGAAAAGATATGGGGAGAAGTAATTGAACATTATGCCAACCACAGACTATTTTAACCTGATAAAAATGCTCATTTTAAGCCATGTTTGCCATGACTCTTTTGAAACCATACTGCAGCTGTTGTGCAGACCCAATTCCAAAACAGTTTGCACCCTGTTAATCATTTAAACACTGTTTTACGAAGGGTTCCTGAGCCCATGCAATAACATCCTTTATACAATCAAGTGTCTCACAAAGTGGTGAACTTCATCCAAAGCCTGTGAATGACTGCCCTTTTCACACACAACAATAATGCACAACTTCCCCAGTCTTTTGCTGCCCCTGTCCCAACTGTTTTCAGTTGAGAATGCGTCAAAAACAAGTAGCACTGTCACCAGTTTTTTGGATTTGGGGTCGTACAACTAAGCATCTTGCTCTGACGAGAGTGTTAGAGTGACTGGATTTTGACTTGAGTTGCCCAGATGTTACAGCCAGGTGGAATGAAAGACATAAAAGATGATATAAACAAACAGAAGCAAGATGCTCTTTCTGACTTGCCTGAGCTGACACAGTACCCCTGCCTCTAAGCATTAATATGTAATACTGAGCAGAACTTCTTTCAAAATTTAAAAGTGGATGTTACTCTTCTGATGCAACAGTGATGGATTACAAGGGCTGAGATGTCTAGCTGGGTTCAGATTGATATCCACTCTGAGGCCAGGCTCCAGAACTCATTATCATGTTAGAAGTCTTAAAAAGTGGCCATGATGAAAGCTGTGAGGAAACATCAATTGCAGAGAGGTTTCTGTAATGTGCTTCACCATATGAATTGGGATCTATAGTCTAAAACGCACACAGCATCCCATCATGTGAGTTATGCTTCCATAAAGAGCATACAGTGTGCACCATGTGTGGGCTGCTTGCACACAATTACCCTAAAAAAAAGAAAACATTAAATATTGCACTGAAAATGCAGTAAGAAAAAATTAGATGCAATTATGCTTTGTCACAGAGCATAAGGAGGATACTCTGCAACTCCAAAAACACAAATATATATATTGTTCCTTGCTGTGCAGCGAGATCAGGGAGATAATTAGCAATGATTGCTGTCAAATAAACACACACACATTCGTCTTAGGCAAAATGTAATAGACACACACACAGCTTAAGAATTAAACATACATACAGCAGAAGCCTGCATATCTTGGTCAAGGATTAAAAGCAAGCTAAACCCTTCTTTCACAAACCGCTTAACTGACATTAATAAAGTGATAACAATGTGATACTCCTATTGATCCCCGCGGTGAAATTCTTTTCACTTTGCTCCCCCCAGGGAGGTCAGGGTGTAGGGTCATCTTCACATAGAGGAGCCCCTGGAGCTGTGCAGAGTCAATGGGGATTCACTGATTTGCTCAAGGGCAGGACAAGCACAGCGTGTACATTACAAACTCTTTTCTGTCAGGTTACAATGGGGGGATCTTAAATCTCTCCTGCTTAGAATATCTTCAAAAGACATTCCCAACATAAGACACAAAGCTTCAGGAAGTAGAGGGTAGATTTTTATTTGAAGTGAATAGCAGGAGAGCACTATTAGGTTGTCCTACTTCGAAGGCAATCTATTCACCTCACCCTCTATATAGAACAAAAAGAACAATGGGTACCTCTCATCTGTTCTTATTAAAGTATATCCCTGCCATGTGCCATGTATTATATGACTATCCAGTGCCACTGGAGCTAATTAATAGCTCAAAATTGCAAAAGTGGATCCAAAGCAGTGTTCCATGTTGCATATGTGTTACCATCTGTCAGAATTGCAGGACAGTATAAATTCGTTTCATAAAGCAACTAGTCCATCCCACTGCAACGTTTCAGAGCTAGAAAATTAAATTCCCTTCGACCAGATTACTATAATTATCTACCTCACGATGGAGGGTGAACAAGGATTAAGGTCTGTTTAAAAATAACCACCATCAAATATATTTGGACTCGATAAATGAAAGCTGGAGAGCAGACATTTTCTCAGTGGTGTGATTTAGATTTTTTCCCTCCTCCTCTTTTCTTTTCTCTCTGTTAATCTGTTTTGATACTTGAGCTGCCAATGCATGACGCTCGGTGGGAGACCGTCTTAAAGTCAGTCAGAAATCAAAGCAGGGAAAATGCAATTATTCAAGTGGCAGTTAACAATTTTGTAAGAGATGGATGTACACTGTACACACAGTCTCTCATAAAGGCTCAGATCCACCAGGAGGATCACAAATCATCAACATGAACCATGTTACGTTCTACTTGTGCAAGGTCATTTGGCAGGCCCGGGATTTGTTTTACCATTGCAACACAAAAATTATGCGCCTTTAGAACTTCGTATTGCTCACTGATGATGATAACAATGGTTAGCTCTTATTTTGGTGGTGATGAAGGAAGTCTATCAAGCTAGCTGCTGAACAGACTCGCTCTGGCTGTGCTAAGTGAGGGGACCTTGTTAAGTTTCTTGCTGCTGATGGCTGATTGATTGTGTGTAGCCACTGTTGACAGCATACAGTAGGTAGTCCATCTTGTTTTTCTTTCATTGTTTGTTCCTGCTGGCTGCTCCCAGCTGGCATGCTAATATGCTGTTTAGGGCCGGTGTTGTGCCAGAATCTGAATCGCCCCCCCTGTAAAAAAAAAAATGGATTTCTACGTTGGGTTGTCCTTGTTTGTCCTTGGTGTTTGCTGTTTCTGTCTTGTGTGTTGTTTTAATTTTTTGACATTTTATAAGCAAAATAATCATAAATGACAACAAAAGTCTACAGTATGACATTCACTAGGCGGCTTCCATGCTTTGAAATTCCAATTGCATTAGTGACCATTTCAAAAGATGGCAGTAATGTTAATGCACAAAGACACAAATGTGTTTTTTTGTCTGATGTACTTTGTTAGTGTGATGCATTCATGCTGCTAAGTTAACATGCATAATTCTGGGTGAAGAAGATGATGATGTGTGAATTTCACCATATATGAAATGAAGACACAGATTGTATCTTTGACATTCAGTTTGCGAATAGCGCTGCAGTAGTAAATCAGCGTAAATCCCAGGCAGCATGTGTGAACCTTGGGCTTTAATCCGGAGTTTTGTTTTGTTTTGTTTTGTTTTGTTTGACACTGTTTATATTTAGTCCTGGTTAGCCTGAGGCGGAGCTGTCCAGCTGCTGTGGTGCTGATGATTGTTCATCTGAGGCAGCTTGTTTCTCTCCCCTTTCACACATGTTTGTTTGAGTTAAGCATGCAGCTTGCTTGACATCCAGCCATGTGCTTGTATGGTTAATGCTAAACATATTTCAAATCAGGGCAATTATTATTATTAAAGGGTAGCTTCCGTGATGGTTTAAACAATAAAAATTCAAATTACATTTTCATGCTTTTTATGATTTAATTTTCGTAATTTTTGATGCTTGTTAGAACCTTAGTGATCGTTTAGAGTCGTGTTTCTGGACACCTGATGAGTATACTCATCCTGTATCTTTGGTTTTATTTGGCTGTTTAGCTGTTAAATGCTCTGTGCTGTGGTTGTGTATGCGGGTTTTTGGAGCAATTTTGCCTGAAAAACAGCTGTTGGCAGCACTGAAGAGAGTGGTTAGAAATAATAATAAAGATGTGAAAACCAAAGCAATGAGCTGAATGATGCTAAAACCTTCTGCGTTGCAGCTTTTATTTAAAATACTCGACATGTACCAATCACAGTGTTACGATCAGCAAATCAATATTTTATTTCACAGTCCTATCATGCCCTGCAGGAGGACCACACTTTCAGACAGACACAGGTGTTCACACCTGCAGGTCTTTGGCCTGTGGGAGGCAAGTGGAGAACATGGAAGAAACTTATGAAGACACTGGGATAAATAATGTAAAAAATCCACACTGAACCAATGTGTCTGTGTGTTTACATGACCATCTGCTTGAATAATTCAGTATTACATATATTTTCCTATATATTTAGTCTGGTATATTTGTATGTCTAATTGTAGTTTTTTTATACCCAACTCCATGGAAACGGAAGTCTGCTCACAGAGTGCATTGTCTCTCTCTCTCTCTCTCTGCATGTCTGCAGCTCCACCGCACCTTAATCCTCCAGCTTTTTCACTCTCTTTCCTGGAAGCACCTTTCTGCATCTCCTTCACCCCCCTGAGAACCACTGTCTGTCTCCCTCTGTCCTGAAGCCTTTCTCTGTCTCAGTCTCATTCTCTACACTCGTCACTAAATAATTCCATACAGAAGAAAATCTAATCAAATCTCAGCGAGAGTGAGGAAAGCAGAGGTGGGGAAAAATTGTGTGTGGATCGGAGTTAGAGAGGAGGCTAAAAAAAGACAGAATCAGAAAGCGACACTGGCAGTGTGTGAGGGGCTTCTAGAGTGAGAGAACTGCAAGTGCATTAGCAGTCAGAGCACTTAGTGTGAGGAATCCATTCATTATTCATTAGCTAATTCACCATGTATAGTAATTAAAATCAGGGCCTGCTCCAAAATGGAAAGCGCAGTGATAGACTGACTGGTTTTCTATGTACAATATTTAAGAGGGCTGTTTTTCAGTACTTATGCTCCAGGGTTTTATAAATCATGTTTACGTGTTTAAAGTGTGCAACTTGCTGTCAGGACTCTTCTAGTACAGAGAGTACATGCAGCGAGATCTTTCTGACACGAGAATGAATCCAAAATAGAAATATGCAAATGTGCAACATGACCTATAAATAACAAACAAACCATTGCCTATTTATTATACAGCATGTCTGAGGAAATCGCTAATTTAAAAACAAAAATCAGCACTGTCACTGTCAAAGTGTACATTTGATAATCAAAGCACATCAAATTCAGACTGCATATTTATGTATTTTTGAGAAAGAGACACAATTGTTTTATGTTATTTGACAGGGTGTGCACAAATATATGTCACGCCCGAGTTCAAGAGAAAAACAAACACAGGCATGTTTATTTGAACCTGAAAACACTACAAGACCAAAACAATGTCATGTCAATTAAGAGCAAACTAAAATATGGAGTACCAATCATCCCCCTGATCGGCCTGAGGGGGGAAAAGCAGAGCTTGTTTCAGTTATATTTGAACAACAAAGTTGCTTGCTTTGGCCTTGTTCTGACAGCGGTGGTAAAGGTTGAAGTCAAAATAATCCTACATTAAGCACGTGTCTGTGATGTGCCTGTTTATTCCAATCAACAGACTATTTTTTCTCTGGCAACCAGTCCATAACCACTGCTGATTAAAGTGCTGAGCATTATATATGGCTCACTATTGAGATTCAACATAAATCCAGGTCATGAAAACTTTTACATTTGCTGCTCTAAGCACTCATTGCCTCTTCGGTTTTGTGAAAATTAAAACTTTGGTTCTGCACAGAAAAAAATAAAATTCTTGCAACAGCATCTTGTTTGAATAAACCGATGAAGGCCTGTACATTTAGCAGCTGCGCAAAAAATAAAAAATACAGGATAAACTGCATAAATAACTGTCTGGTAGGGTGAAGATTGGTATTGCGCTTTAAGGATGAAAAACACTTAAGGGATGAAGGGGGACAAAGAGGAACAAAACACTCTGGGCCCTTTTTGGACAAAGCAATGATCATTTTTCATCAAGGCTGCCACCAAAATAAAACTATTAAAAAAAACCAATCCCATCACCTTTGGATGTACAAAGTGTCTCCTAAACAGCTGTGACTGACTGCTGTGTCAAAAGTAGACTCTATTTCCAAGCAATGCATCTTCAGCTGCCCATTTAGCATTGTTAACAGACATACTGTGCCAGCTTTCCTTTTTATATGAACAAGTAACAACAATTTGTGCTTGGCAACATCACGGACAGCTGCATAACAGACCATTTACTATTACAGTGAAGACAGGTGTAACACCTTTCCTGAACAGTTTTCAACCTTCACCTGTTATTAATGTCATCGCCGCCATCACTCGACCTGAAGAGCAGCAGAGAAGCAGTAAGTTTTATTGGCTCGTTGTGGAGGCCTGGGTGTGTGTGAGCACATGCACTTTTCCAAAATGGGCAGTTACATTCTTCACAATGTGTCCTGGTGCGATGATCACATTGTCAGACAGAGCAACTTCATCTTGTCTCTGAATATGTGATACAAAGCAAAATCAACCATGAAGGTGGCAAACGTGTTACAAATCTAACACGTGGGTCACGAGCCTTTTAGTCACGTGACCCAGCATATCCAACAAGCAAAATCAACAATATAATTGGTGTACATTGCACTTCTGATACATGTTATACTTGATTCTAGCTTAATGTTCACCCAAAAAGCAAGTCAACCTTATGCTAGTTTTGAAGTTAGCATCTAGATGCCATTGGCCATTCTGCATTTTAAGCAACCCAAATATGTTTTCAGTAAAATATAGCTGCAAAAATTCATAACTTAATACAAAATGTTAAGCACAAGAGCTGCAACTAACAGTCGTTTTAAGTATCATTTAATGCGCAGATTTTTTGGTCTCCAAAATGTCTGTTCAAAAAATTGAAAAATAGCCCTCAAAATAGTTCTTGTCTTGTCAGATCAAGTCTTCAAAAATTACAGGTTACAAGATAAAAAGGTTTGAGAAGATGAAATGAGCAAATGTTTGGCTTTTCTCTTGTATGTACACTTACAGACTTTGTATACAGGGCTCACTGCACAAATAAGGAAGAATGAATTACTAAGCATTTTATATGAACAGCCAGTCACTGTTCCGTTTTGTCGCAGTTTATGTTCCATGTTTACAAATGCTTTTATCCTTCATATTCATTCTGAGGAGTGAGCTGTTTCTTCAATTAACATATCCGGTCTTGTGTCACAATTTTAAGTGGATGAAAGCGACTAGCGGATGAGTGAATGGAAGATAGAGGGAAAGCGACAGATGTTGGCTCAAGTCACTGTTGCTCCTCTCTCTCTGCCCTGGTGTAAAAGTGGGTGTTCATCCCCTGAATACAGATGGCATTACACAAGCAATCCTCTAAACGGCTGAGACACGCTAACATGCTGGTGTCTGGAATGGCCTGCGTCTATCTCCAGCGCCTTCGCAATGCCAAAACACCTTTGTTAATCTCACAGCCAAGAGTCTTAGTTTAGGATGTGGTTCAGAGGACATTTTATATAACCTTTTACTCACACTTTGTTCCCCAGTAAATGCGTTGCACTGGTATTTCTGTGATGGCAGTGAGAGGACGGGATCAGCAGTAACTTATGTAGAAAACTGGAGCAACTCTTCGAAGCTGTCTTACGGTAGTTTCCACTTCTGAATTAAAGTGTAATGGAAAATGTTGCTTGAATGCACAATCATCTTAATAAAATTGAATTCTGGTGTGGAGCCTCTCCTCTGGTCCCCTCCCTTGTGCCTTGGTGGTAGATTGGCCTGAACTTATGACAATTAACCTTGAGCACCGTGGGGGAAAGCAGAAGAAGGAGCCCACAGGATTTTCAATAATTAAATTATTCTTCCTGTTGCACATCTTGAAGTCTACTGCCACATTCTCTGCCCCAGCAGTTACTGATAGATAACGTCTTTGTTGTGCAAATTCCTATTCACTGCACCTTGCATAACGGACAGTGTCCCTGCAAAAGAATATGCAACTTTGTAATTCAGTTTGGCTCTTCCTGTTCTGTTCCTGTCTGCTTTTCTCTGTCAGTGGCTTGCATAGGCGTAGTGCTGCTGCAACACACCATAAAGACGCTCCCTCACCATTTTTTATCCAAGCAAATAAATAGAATAATCGCAGGTTCAGTAACTTGGGTGCAATCAATATACGCTAAGCAATTTTTAAGCAACTGAAGATCCGATCATTGTTAAAGCGTATGTCATGCAAGGCAGCCAACAGAAAGAAATGGGATGGTCAAAGTTGTCCTATGGACATTTAAGGTGTTGACTGATTCACAACATCAAGTCATGAAGATGCTGAGTAACATTCTCTCATTCATCATTCTTTGTACTGATGGTTTCTTAATTTGTCATGGGTATGCAAAGAAACATTAGAAAGTCATCCTGTTAAGCTGGGCTTGCTTGCTTGTGTTACACCATCCCTACAGGAAATGAAAGCTTAGTAAGTTACATTTTCATAGCCCTACGATATTAGACGAGCTTGACCTCTGCCCACAAAATCATGTCCCTTGACAAAAGATTCAACATTCATATGCAGATATCTGTTTACAGAAATTAGTGGACAACAAGAACAATAGAGAGGTGACTCCTCTTGAGGGAAATGAACTGCTGCTCGCATCATGTCGATCCTTTAGAGACTCAGACTAGAGATAATTTAAATGTTGTAAATATGATATAAGATTTTTTGATCAACTTTTAATCACGAATTAATAAGATAATAAGGGGAAAGTAAATAATTAAGTAGGCAGTACTTGTCATATCAACATGTCAAATACATATTTAATCAACATTTATCTGATGCTGCTCATCTAATTTTATTCTGTAGCTAAAAATTGTGGGATCAGATCCAAGGAAACTAAACAGATCCAAACCTCCCTATGAAAATCCCAAACTTTTACTGTATGTCTTACAGATAATATAAGAATATTTTGTATTAATAATGTGAATCTGCAAAATAACTAGTAAATAAAGTTATCAAATAAATGTGAGTAAAAAGTACTATGATGCAGAAAATGGAAATTCTCATGCAGAGTACCTGAAAATTATACAAACTTTTTTTTTTTTTTTAAACAGAGCAAGTGGTCTCTTCATTCATTCTGTCTGAAAAGTGTGTTTGCTCAGTCAGGTGTAGGAAGAGTTCATGTTGCCGTCTGAGTGAGGCAGAAAGCTGCCAGTCATTCACTGAAGAACCTGCTCGACAAAACACTTGTCTCAAGTTAATGCCTATTGATCACCATGAGCGAGGCAAAATTGTTGGCCATGCTGGCATGGATCCACTCTGAGCAAAACAAACCATTACGGCACAATGACACAACGAACTGTTGCGGCGTCTGAGTCAAAGTCTGCACCATCCATCCATCCATCCATCCATTTTCTATACTGCTTATCCATCAGGGTCGCGGGGGAGCTGCAGCCTATCCCAGCTGACTACGGGCGAGAGGCGGGGTTCACCCTGGACTGGTCGCCAGTCAATCGCAGGGCCAACACACAAAGACAAACAACCACACACTCTCACACTCACACCTCGGGACAATGTAGAGTAGCCAATTAACCTGATGTGCATGTTTTTGGTATTGTGGGAGGAAGCCGGAGAAAACCCACGCAGGCACAGGGAGAACATGCAAACTCCACATAGAAGGGCCCAGACCGGGATTCGAACCTGGGACCCTCTTGCTATGAGGCGACAGTGCTAACCACTGCAGCACCGTGCCGCCCCTGTGCCAGCATTTCAAAACTTTTTAGTAGATTATAGACTATACTAAAATTAGTATAGTCATCATCAATACCATTTCTTGCAGGCCATTAACAAAAATGAAGTTATGATACTCACCAGGAATTTCGTATTTCGTTATCTCACTGTTTTTAATTGGCAGTCAAACCTAAACAAGGGGTCTGTTCAAATACATTTTAGGAAAAAAAACTCACTGAATTGTGACTGTGACCTCCAGTTTAGGGATCAACTCTGGAACAGATAAGACCCACCGCAGTGCAATACACTCAGATCACCTAATGGGCAAAATGTGCTATAAATCCACACCATTACAGTAATTGACCAACCACACTGTAATCACAAAAATTGCTGTAGGTTCCCATTTGGTTAATGTAAATGAGGTGCTTTTTAATTTGACAGTGAACTGAAGTCAAATGTAATTTCTAACAACACCGAGCAGACTGTACTTTTTATGCCCACAGTGAATGTACTGTATATGGGATGTAAAGTTTTCTTTTTCTACTCGTAGAATATCTGCTGTTCAGAGATGAGCCAATATACTATATAAACACTGCACCTTCTGTTTTCCGTACATCTGATATGATTTCATTTTTGGTGTTATGTCTCCACTCATGTCTACACTGAAAAAAACAAAAAACATAACGGCAGGTTTGCAGGTTAACAAGGTTTTCTTTCATCCTACTCAGTGTTTACACACATACACACTCTCTCTCTCTCACACACACACACACACACGTGCACAGTCAGCTACACTACATGTACAGGTGTCTCATGGGGCCTCCTTGCAGCACTGTACTTTCCTCTGGATATGCTCGAACAGAACACACGAGCTTGAGGGCTTGGAAGATGGCCAGGATTGTCGCCTCGATTTTGGGTCATAAACGCGGCCTCTGCCCAAGGACTGCAGGGCCTTTTAAAACAGGACTCAGCTTGATTGGACACACTTCTGTTGCTCTGTCCCGACTGCTAGCAAGCCAGCTGATCAGAGAGGCAGAACAAAGCCGGTCTCTTACAAGCCGGTCGGCTCTCAACCTCTTGTACAGTAAACAGGATTTTTTTTTTTTTTTTTTTTTTAAAAGACTGCATTCGCTTCACCACAGCTCGTAGATGGTGAAAACCACTGCAAGGACAGCAGCCCAGAATGATGTATCCAAAAAAAATGTGTGGGATATATTCAGCTTCAGCAGCTCATTTCAAGAGGAGATACGGCATCAGGACCAGTGGTGGAAAGAAACAAAATTTGTGCACTGGCCAGGAAAAGGTGGAATTTCAACTGAGTTTCAGCTGAAAGTTAAGCTTTCGAGTCCCTGTGCATTCTGCATACGGACTCACTCACACTGGTGTTTTGAACGTCTAATTTGTTCATGAATAATACAACATGAACCATTTGGCTCATGAATATGAAATAGATGGAACCACAGGCTCTCCCCATAATCAACAGTCGACACACACAGCCCGTCATCAGCTCTCTAGCTCTGCAGCAGCACTTCCTCTTGTGCATTTAACCAATCACAGCTGATCATAGCCTTAGCGGAATGTTAGTGTTGGTACAAACTGTCCGTGAATAATGTGTGAGCACCACGTCTTTCAATGCCAAGGATATTTTAGTGGATTACAAGCGCTCTCTCTGTCCTTCTGTCTCTCTCATCTTCATGCACAGAGAAACGGTATTTACAATGTGACAGCCCTAATTCCCTCGATCACCAACTTTCTCGAACATGGAGCAAAAAAAAAAAAAAAAATATGATTGTACTGTTTTATTTACTGCTATTGGATAAACAGTGTGCACACTGTAGAAACAACAGTGAAACATGATGCAGAGGCGAACAGCTAATGCACCAACAATCTCTTGCCCATCCGTTTACCCCGCCTCAAGCTGCATGGCTCTGCTCCAGCATGGCCATATGCCCTTTAGTCAAGCAGGCTTTACGCTATAATAAATGACTCATGATACATAGTCTACATAACATCACTGCCCAAGAAAGAGAACACATGACTGGAGGATACTGGTGGATAGTCAACAGAGATACTGATGCTTGCCTGGCTCTAGTTTCAGTGAAATAAAATGTCACTTGCACATCAATAATTTTTAGGGCTTATTATCTCATTATCTGTTAATCTGTTGACTATTGACTACAGAGACAATGCCCATCACAATATTAAAATTGCTTATTTTGTTAACCCTAAGCCAAAAATCCCATTTAAATTGTAAATGGCCTGTTCTTGTGTAGCTCTTTTCTAATATGACTGACTACTCAACGTGCTTTACAACACAAACCAGCATTCATACACTGGTGACACAGGATACCATGCAAGCTGCCTCGATAACCATTCACATGAACACTCACACACCAATGGAAAAGCCATCAAGAGCAATTTGGGCTTCAATGTCTTGCTCAAGGACACTTTGACATGTAGATTGCAGAGGCATATTGACCCACCAGCCCTCTGATTGGTGGATAATCCACTCTACATCCTGAGCCAAAGCCAACCAGTTTCTGATTAAATATGACGAAGAACAGCATAAAATCCTCACATTTAGGAAGTTGAAACCAGAAAATTGTTTTTGCTTGAAACGTGACAATGACAAACGTGAAATGACTAATTAATTGATTGATTATCTGTTGGTTCATAATTTTGTGTTTTCCATTCTGTGGTCTGTGGAAGATTTACGTGCACAAATATGGCAGGAGGTTCGGGGTCCACCAACAGCAGGACAGTTTACATGTTTATATAGGGAATATACAATTTCACACCATTTTGCATCAACATTATTATCATATCTGTGATAAAAGTAAAAAATTGCTAAAGAAGTCAGAAGTGAGACCCGAAGACTAACTACAACCATTAGCTCTGGGAATAGTCATTTAGTTCGATTTGAGGCTCTCCACATTGATTTTACACTAATTTTGTTCAGGTCGTGCCAGAAATGACTTGTGTGCTGTGCATGAACCTTGAAATGGAAGGGAAAAGCCTGTAACTGAATCATCACCTCAGCACTAATCCTTTGTTTTAAGGAGAAATGATGTTTGTTAAATTTTAATTACAGTTGAAACAAATAATCAGGTGACAGGAAAAGGATTGACGTCCCTTTGATGATCAGTTTCTTCTAAAGTAACTTTTAAGAAAAATGCCAAATCTTTTTATGGTCTCATCTCCTTAAATGTGAGCATCTGATGGTTTTCTTTGTCAGATAATAAACTAATTAACTTTGGGTTTTGGACTGTTAGTTGGACAAAACAACCAATATGAAGAGGTAACCTTGGAAGAGAACTAAGCAATCTATGATTATCTATGATCTATGAACAATCAATGATTTGACTTATCAAGAAAATAATCAACAAACCATGCCACTCCCAGTAAATGAGGATAATTTCCATGTTTTAATTCATTTGAGAGGCACGCGCTGCTCTTTCAGTTGGGCTGAAATGTCTTCTTTTCAAAAGCATTTTCAGAGCCTTCAGACTGACACAAAATATGTGGCGGTCAAGCTAAAAATGAGGATCTTTTCTTTTCAGTGCCTGAAAGTCGACATTCAGGAGATGTAGTGGATTCACGGCACTGGACTGAGTCTTCTATCCAGAACAGGACATGCATCCTTATCCAATCAGATGGAAGGACTCATTAATTAAACCACTGCACCACCAGTGGTAGGTAAGTTGTGTTGCTGTTTCTAACATTATTAACCGGCCCTTATTGTTATTTATTTTCATTACCAAGGTGTGAATGAAATAAAGACTCGGCACTCCCACTCAGCTTGTATCTGTATTCCCTGCCTGGATAATTAAGTCCGAGCAGCAGGTGCTAGTTAGACAGTCTTGCAAAATTTAGCTTCAGCTGTGTATTCTCAAAGACATTACAAGGAAAAGCATAAAATTCACTAAGCCAAAGCTTTCTTGAGAAGCTTTTGCAACCATTGATGACTGAAGCACTTTAAAATTGGGATTGTTACTTATGATCTCTTTTTATTGATTATTCTGCTTATTGCTTTCTTAATTAATAATTAGTTGTTCTGTCAATTTTTGATTGTTTTGATCTAAAAAAAAGACTTAAATCATTTAATCAATTGTTAAAATTATCTTTAATCATTGATTAAGCACTCAATTGACATAATATACTTTTTTGCCCACCCCAATTTTTGCCCACCCCAAGCATTACTGAGCCATGCACATTTTGGATATGCAGTATCTGTTGAGGTTTGGAGAAATTAAATTTCTGCTGCCTAGTCTGGATAATCTACAGATGCATCATATTACTATCTTGTTACTAATATTGTAAAGTTTTGGGCAACTGTTGTATAATTATACAATTTATGGCCATTTCCAGCCTGTAATTTGCATGAGGGCTTAGTCAGTACTGAGACAGCATTTGTTTTACATTGTGTCTGATTAAGTCTGTTCTGATCCTGATCCTACAGCTGATCCAGGCATTTTTTAAAGGGATGGTCATTGGGAGCACTCTGATTGAAATTTAGCTCAAAACACAAGAAATAAAAAAAAAAAGACTGAGACATCCCACACTCCACTGATGTCAAATCGGATGCAGAAAATTGGTAAAAGATCAACTGTCCTTTACGGACTCCATCTGCTTTGGATACTTAGATTAATACATTTCACTGCAAATGAAAGGGACTTTGTGTTATTACTGAGGATGTGAGACTCAGTAAGAATAGCATTATTCTTCCAGGACAAAATGCTCCTGTGGCAATCAGTGATGTTCACCAATAATGTATTAGTGCTTTGTAACAAAAGAACAAGATGTTCTAACAACCCTATTGAAGCCCAGAAAACACTGTGGTTGATGAAAAGTTGTTGTCATAAATGGGGAAAAATGTAGCAGGGGAGCCTCTGAGCCACACACTAAAGAGACAATCTTGTCAGCCTTAAAAGATTCCCTTCTTGGTTTAGTAGTGTTTGACTTGGCGCCAGTTACTGGGGTTTCATCTTGGCCAATTAAGCCAATTTAGTGTATTCCAGCCACTACAATCTGCACTGTTTGCCAAAGCATTAATGAACTAGATATCAATTTCATTCTTACATTGATGTGGTCGCTCCCTTCAATGTATAATGCATCTCTGTCTGTTCCTGGTGAGTTGCAACATGAAAGCCCATGCATGCATGGCTCTTAGTAATGTTAAGATTTTCTCATCAAAGACATCTGAGCTAAATGAACTGGCAGGAGATAAAATGTATATTAATATGTGGGGACTTGGATAAATAGGGGAAAGTCAGAGAGAGGGAGATGACTGGGAGAGGAGGGGGCATTGAACATGAGAGAGATAGAGACTCATCATGACAGTCATCACTTTAGCTATTATCCCTAACTCTCTAAGGGAATATCTCAGTAAGGCGGAGTAAATTTGAGGCTGATAAGCAGACAATGAGATTTGCCCGGGCTTTGAGGCAAAGCCCTTCCAGAGGTTTACTTTCACCTACTCTGAGTTTGAACTTGGTGCATCAAATGGCAGAGGCTCTCTTTGGTGTAGGTTGGATTCTGCAGTGCAGTTGTGTTTTGAAGCGGCGTGTGCAGGTACTGTACAAACTTGCAGGTGGGTGGCTTACAATATAGTTTCAGCGTGTTGCACAGATAAGCTGCCTGTGGTCTTTGCAGGGTAAAGATTTGATTCTCTTTTCTTTGCCGTCTGTGAGTCTCTAATTAGCACTACGAGTCAAACTACAGAAAGATGAAGGGAAAAGTGTCGCATCTTACAACATGGAGAACCTGTGGAAAACTCCTTATGATGTAAGGCTGTGGGCTGTGAGTGCCCACAGAGCACTGAAGAGTTTTGTTTCACAGAGAAACATGCAAAACAAGTCAATGCCAGAGTTTCGAGCCAGTACGAGCTGCACGGCTCTAAGGATGTCTGTTGGTCAGTCAGTCTGCCCAGACTGAAACAGATGGAATTATCTCAGTCATTGGATGGATGAAATTTTTCACTGACATTCATGGTACCTGGAGGAGGAATCTTACTTACTTTGGTGATCCCCTGACTTTCCTTCTTTTTTTCTTATTTATTTTACCTTAGGGAAAATGACTACATTGCCATTAAAATTGAAGATGAATCTTAACACTGGTGATTCCCTGACGATTCCTGTTAAGAAGTCATTGCTATTAGTCCAAAGTTTTCACTTACCCAGTGAAGTATTTCTGTGTCTACTCGACACACTGGCACAAACTTTTACATAGACAGTCATGGTTCCCAGATGATGAATCCTAAACAGATTATCTGACTTTTCCTCTTGTGCCACCACGATGTTGTCATTTTAAGCAAAATTTCTTTACAAAATTAAATGAATTGCCATGAAATATGGGAATTCACGTTCCACCCGGCATGTATTATAACAACTGTGTGAATTCTTTAAGTTCTAACACCAGCATTTAAATTTGTCCAGCACTGTAGATTATTACCAAAAACCTGCCAAGACATTTCCAACAGCATCACTTTAATGCATACTAACATTCAAAATTAAGATGTTGAAGACAGCGAGGATTGTACATGATAAACATTAGCTACAGTATTTCCATTGTCATTGCAAGTATTTTGGCACACTGGCTTTAACACAAAGCACCATTATACAGGACAATGACTTTGATTTGTGGCAACCTGGATGCCACAACAAAGTAGCAAACTGTAGCAAAGTAGCAAACTGTATATAAAAAAATAACTTTCTCTCTGTAGTCTCTCCTGTAACACAGTCGTCTTCTCTATTGTCCACCTCGGTACGTTTCAAACTTTTGCTAGCTTAATTTTCTGACAAAAAACAGTTACTTTCTGGAACATTCTCATGGTACAAACGAACAGAAGAGAAAAGGATGATGCTGCAGGACTTCTGAAGTTTCTAAAGATGTTTTGACACCTTTTCCCCCTCTGACTGTGTTTGTTTTGAATTCATTGTAACATCCAGGGGTAAAACTGGGACGGGTTGTTGCCCCGAGCAAGATGCCTTGTCGGCCAACTTTGATTATGCACCAGCTGCCTCCAAAATTAAACAGTAAATCTCAGAAGGTTGACCGCCACGCTGGTGAGTACATGTTTACCCGAAACAAAAAAAAAAAAACTATTCTGAGAGCCTCTACTGTGTTTTGATGTCATTTGTGGGCACGTCTCTGCTCTGTGATATGCCGTATCAGCTGTTCTGGTAATGTTTTGATTTAATTTATATTCTTACACTGTGAAGAAAGCTTCAGAAATGGTACAGTGAAGTAAGTGAAACTGGTGTATAAAAGCCATAATTGCCTTTAGGACATTGTTTACTGTGATTATGCATTCTTCAGAGCAGTGGGCGGTACTCAGCTGTGCCTCACATCACAGCACCACCACACCTATAATCACAGAAAATATTGTTGACTTTAGCATTATTGCTAAACTGTATATGTGCAGATTGTTGTGTAGCTGTACAGAAATCTATAAGAGGCATTATGGCATTTGCAGAAAGAGGCTGATTGCTGAAGAGGGAGAAGCATGGTACGTAAACATGGCATGAACATACTCTTGCTCTCAGACTCTCGCTGGTGTTGATGGCTGGTTCCTGCTGCAGGCTACTACAGACACATAGTACACAGCACAGATGGTGAAATAAGGCACCAACGGCTGCAGTCAAAACAGTGAATGTGTCATAATGACATTTGTGCCGTAAGTTATGATTTTTTGCTGGCCCCACCCTGTCACTCTACATAAGACACACTTAGTGGTAATGAACAGCAGTGGCTCTACAGGCACACGTGCATAGAAACAGCCTCTTCATACATCACCACATTAATATTTGTTGATTTAGAAATGCAGACTTGTGAATGACACAGAGCAGGATTCGCTGAATAATCCCCTTTCTGGTGCACAAAGGCATAACTTAAGCTCCTACAGTGAATACTAAGTCTCTCCAGCCTGGCATGCATTGGACTCTTTCACACCCGAGCAGCTCAGCTCGTTCAGATTGGCCTGTCTCTTGACTCGACACAAACACATGTTCTGTGGAGGTACTACTGGAACGATACAGAGCGCTATCTATCAAAATGGAGCCATCCAGAAGTCAGTCTAATCTCCAGGTGCATCCCACTTGCTTATTTATGTCACACACACACACACACTGTACATAAGGAAATGTACACAATCCTTCTGTATTAGTTAAGATAAAAAGCGCAGGCCTGGAGGGACTGTTTTTCACTTGATCCGGACAGAACCTCAGCCATAATTTATCGTCACTCCAACACCAATCCTCATATCACAGAGAGAAGTATGCAGAAGGCCAAGACAACAATATAAATTGATGAAACAACAAAACAGTGTCCCTGTATAGTAAAGCATATCCCTCCAAATCACTGAATGCCCCCATCAATCCCCAAAAGCATAAGTGCAATGGAAAAGATAGTAATTTGGAAATGAATCAGCATTTTCGCTCACGACAGGTTGAAATCCAAGGCTTTTAAAAATGGGCATCAATCTACCCCAGTACATCATTTTAGCAAAGAAAAATCTGTTGTAGTTTAACAAACACGATTGTGATACAAAGCGGAGTTTAGGATTGTCAGAAGGTTACTCAGTCATTTGCTACATTAAAGAGGAAGGCGTTAGACCCACTGTGCAAAGCATTTTGACTCTCACATCTGTGATTCTGGAACTTTAAGTCCGTTAATCTTTCATCGACTTTAGCTAATTCTGTCCCATCATCTTGAGCAACCAAAGACCAAATTTTCTTCTCTTCAAAGTGTCACACTGAAATCAGATTGGCTGCAGCACCACTGAACTGTGTTTTTGTGGTTGACCCATAACCCAGAGTTTAGAAAATTAATTATGAGTCTCAGTTTGACCGAGAAGGTCATTTGACATCTGAAAAAAGGGAAAAGACATGCAGTTAATTCTACAAAGGTGTGTGTTTGGTCCTTAAAATTACTCTGTGATTAACATCCCACCATGCTTAGTGTTGCGTGTAAAAACCCTAGCAGTTGCTCATTATTTTGGCTCCTGTGGCTCGAAAAAGAAATCTGTTATTTTTAAGGGCTGATAGTATATTTAAGTATATTTTGCTGGAGCTTCTGTCAGGTACATTGTTTGACTTAATGACGTTTGATGATAGGAAAATGCAGATACAGTGATGATGGCATGAAAATGTGTTGAAAAGACATAACCACAGTCGTCGAATGTGATGTTTTTCCAAATGCAACCAAAAACAGACCATGCACTGTAAATAAACTCATGCAGCTTGCCATGAGAAATTAAAATATATATATATATTACGATGTAATTGCAATATGAAGCCTGATTAAATGTAAATTAGCCCCTTTTGTGCAGCAGGTAGTGCAAGAACAAAAGCAGTGGTTTACTGAGGGGGAAAACCTGGATGGTTGGATGAGTCATCGTTCACCCTCTTCTGAACCAGTGGTTGACTACATGCATGTCACACATGAAAAGAAATCTATTCGCCCGAGCGTGTATTTCCCACAGTGAAGGTCCCTGTCCGAGCTGTGAGCGGTGAGTGGTCCTGGCATAGCTTATATCCTTTTGGTCCCTTAGCAAGCAGGTAAATGCCAAAACCTATGACGGCCGGCGGGGTGATCACATTACTTAAGCTTTGGTGTTTCTTTCCTGATGACTAAGGAATATGTGACAGATCCACAGGGGCATAACAGGTCCCTGAGTTGTTTGATAAGCATGGAAATCGTGTTTACCCCCCTGGCAGGACTGGCCAGTTGGGCTTCCAAGTACGCAAAGCACCACACTTATTCTAGAAACGATATTTCAGGCCACCTTAAAAGATCACATGGTGGAACTTCTTGTGGAAAATAGTCACATTTCTCCGGTTGTGCTTCAGGTTCTGTTTTTCAGAATCCCAAAGCGTAGCAGCTCAGGTGGCTCATGGTGACCCAATGCCCTATTGAGACACTTATTGCTGTGTGGCCTTAATTTTAGCAGTTGGAATATCTCAGTGCACTGTAATATTCCAACTGAATGCAATGACAATTTGAAATTTAACTGTAAATCTGACTGCAAAAGGATATATGAGATGCAGCATTGTGCTACAAACTGCTGTGCATCACATGTTTATGAGAACATAACTTGATTTAAGACATTTTTAAACCTCGAACCACCTACTATAACCAGAACCCTTTGCTGAAATGCAGTTTTCACAGATTTTCTTTGTTATTTAATAATCTAAATCTAAACCGATCAGACAGGGCAAGTATTATCGGTAGGCTGCACTTATATGCGTGCAAATATTGTGGTAACCAACCCAGTCCGACTATGTCCTTCATTTTACGGGCAGGTTGTAAATTCGCCAGATGTGAATATGAAAGCGCACTCTTGAGGACGAAGCGGTTCAGGTTTAAACGGAAAGCTTTTGGCTGCAGCAGCACCAGCAATTTCAGATGTGAGGTGTGCTCCAAATGCAGTTCCCTCTACCAATTTTAGCCAACATTCGAGTATTTTCAGCATTAGGGCATGTTCAGCACCTCTCACTGATGGACAGCTCCTGTTTTCAAAAGAAAGCTGTAGTTTATTGCCAAAGCAACAATTGCTGGGACTTGACAATTTAACATTTAAAATGCATTCTGTATTTCTGGTCAACCTGCTCAGGATGTAGTTGGGAGAAGTGGCAACCTCATTTCTGTTTATAACCCATGGGTGGCTTTTCTGGGTTTTTTTTCTTCCTCTTTTGCAGACACACTGGGTCAACACGCAGAAGCACTGGTGAGAGAGAGACAAAGTGGAAACGTGTGCAAGGTGTGTGTGCACGAGTGAAAGCTGCAAAATAAAGCTTGACCCCAGGCTTTTGTTTTGCCACATTGCAACTCAAAGCGCCCTTCCTGTGGGCCAGCCTGCCCACCTGGCCAATCCGGCGCTCTTTTTGCTGCAAACGTCTATGCTGAGAATACCTGAACTGAATTTGAATGACCATATGACGTAGGCCTTTTTCCAAGCAGTAATGTCCTGCTGGCAACAGGGACTACCATAGACCATACAGTCTCTATCGAGCGCTCAAACACACAATTTGTTGCACCAGCTACCCCCACCCCTCCAACCCCCCTCCAACCCCAACACCTCCTCAACCCCCTTTCTGTTCCCATCTGTCTTTATCTCTATCTATATCTCTCTGTAGATACAGCTCACACACACACGTTCAGAAGCACACACAATAGCTCACACACGAGGATGCGACAGTTCTCATAACCTGGAAGATGGAATAAAGGACATGTGGAAAAAATAGAAAAGTATCAGTCTTTACATTAAGTCTGCGATCCAACCACAAATCGCGGGTTAAACGGCGATGAATAATCAGTCTACACGGGAATATACAACCGCGTATCACGGCGAATAGGCTCAATTGGGCTGAAATCAATCAAATACTTACGCATTTTCTCGAATAAATGAATTCGGGGTTGAGAGCAGCGAAGGGAAAATCAGCAGGGCCCCGGTCCCCGTTTTCAAGATTTGCAGTGCGACCGAATCACAAATCTCCATGTGAAAGGGATTGGAGGCTGCTGCAGTCCGCGTCTCTCTCGATCACAAGTCAAGATGCTCGCCTGCGAAAAATGCCAAACATTGAGAAAGAGTTGCGTGGATCTGCGCTGCGGCCACCATTCCCTCGGATGTAATGAGCGCCGATGAAAGCCCCTCAGAGGAGCAGCAGTAACCCCCTGGACCTGAAGATATTCCTCTGGACTGGGGAGGAGGAAATCCTGCAGAGTTTTTGACGGGGGGATCAAGTCTGTATAGGCCCTTCTTTTCCCCAAAGCAGTCACTGTCCAGATTGGCGAACACCGGTGCTTTCCTTATTGAAAAAATCGCTGAACAAAATTTTACAAAAAGATAGAAAGAAAGAAAGGAGAGAAAGGGGGAGAAACAAAACCAAAGTGGACTAATTTGGATTCAGCAGTCAGACGGTTTTTCTCGCGCGGATCATTTTCTCCAAACAAATTAACGAGCTCAGTGGACAGACATGACAATTAAAAACTGCCTATTTAAAGCATTGTTGATAAGGTCAGTGCAGAGAGGGGAGCACAAGCGTCCTACAAAAAACCCTGAGAACGCCTATTGGATAAAATTAAGGATATCCGTCCCACTGCAACCATCACACGCGTCGCATCAGGACAAATGGGTTGCCATAGGCTGCTCTAAAATCGCAGAGCATATGGCATACAGTATTTTCTATCAAGCAGAACGGCGAGAATCCACGGGAAGCTATTTTCTTCCCCAAAAGCAATCCGTTGTATTGATTCTATAAGCGCAGCTATTAGTAATAATTCCGCCTGTCAGGGAGAGTGTGTGTCCGATCCGGGTGGTGTGGCAGCAGCAGCAGCAGCAGCATCACCCGTGTGTTGCAAATAAAGCAAGTTTTTTTTCGCCACCGGTTCCTAATGGTTCCCCCGCTCGCTGCAGTCCATGACTTGAATAGCGAGCACGTTGAAATCACGGTCTCCAGGCACAGACCTGCCGTGCGCGCGCATGAGTGTGTGTATGTGTGTGTGTGTGTGTGTGTGTGTGTAGCCAAGAGTAGGTAGGTGCGCGCGTGTGTAGGCGGGAGCGTGTTCCCTGTATTGCCCAGGGACCACTTTAACTTTGACCACTCAGCCTGCGCGTCCATCTGGCCATTTAAATCACCCAGCGGTCGTTAATTATCAGGGATCAATAGCATTAACGCATAAAGCCCGAGTCTGATGTCTCTGAGCGTGTGTTTGTGCGTGCGTGCGTGCGTGCGTGCTCGTGAGTGTATGATTCAATTGTTGATGAGGTATGGTTGCCACCTACAGGCGTTAGTCTCTATCCAGTCATCCAAAACGGACCATTTCCACAGTCTGTATCCACAAATAAATTCACATTCAACACGTTCCACACGCGGAGGTCTCATCACTTCTCCACATTCAAAGCACAGATTCAGTGTGTGCACGTGTCCAGCATGTTAAAGTCAGCCGTAAATGAAATGATGATTAAGGCTTTGCACTCATGGAAGGTTGCATTATTTCACGACCTGCTGTTTTCGATGAGCATGTCCAATTTTGTCCTTTTACAAATGCCGTCAGAGGCAGCCAAAAGTCGGCACCGTGAGCCGTGGCTGAAACCTGCTCACTGATTGCCTTTTGTGGTGACGTTCATATAAAGGGATAACTTAATCCACTGCAAAGTCCATTGTAGCAGAGACGGTGCTACTGTAGATAAGGGGGGTTGGTGACTGGAAGACCTGCAGATAGACAGGTGAGTGTGCATTAATGTGATCTGAGATGAACAGGGTTTCTCATTAGATGCCATAATGGACTGCAAGTCGGCTACGTGACAGATTGGCTCCTGGTCACTGAGGCCACGCTGCTTTATGAGACTGACACAGACAGAGAGAGGGAGAGAGAACAAAGATGAATATAAATCAGTCATAATGGGATTGCATTACATGTTGTTTTGGGCATACACACACACACACACACACACACACAAAATCAAATGAGAGTTGAGTGACAGCATGTGAATGAAGCGATTACAGCTTATCTACAGACAAGTAATAGGAAAATGAATATGAACCTGAATAAATCATTGGACAAACACAAGCTGATGCTCAGAAGGGCTCACTGGATGCTTTGGTGAGTCTGAAAATGATCTAAACTGTTACTAGAGTTTTTAAAAATATCAGATACTGTGGGATTTTGGAGTGATACGTGAGACAGTGCTTCCCACCACCATCAACAGCAAATAAAGAAACAAAGGCTATGACTGTTGTTCTCACTGATTTCTCAACATGCAGTATATCATTTTGACTTGAAATGTCAGAAATAGAAAAAAAATCTGGCCAACAGTTCAAAACCCCAAAAAATATATAATTAGATTCTAAATGGTGACTTTTTCTGCGAATGCCAAAAGTGGACGCATGCCAAAATGCCAAAAGTGGCGTTAAATTAACATCCGATATCAAAAACAACTGCTGAGATGTTTTACTTTGGATCAAATCCAAAGACCAAAGTAGTGGAACCACTGACCTACAGACCATCGCTGCCATCCCAGGAGCTTCACGGCTAGCATGGAAAATGCTAAAATATTTTGTTTTCGGCTGCAGATGCAACCAGCTCATCAATTAATTAAGTGACCGTTTCTCTCTAGTGGACAGATCTTTTTCAATGGTGCTCCACCACTCCAGTATAGTGCATTTTCTTTAATCTGTCACCCATATCAACCTATCTGTCTATTTATCTATGGAAGCAATCGTTTATTGTATTACCCACCTGAGAATTTAAATCTCAGCTCTGCTTTCATTTATCATTGTTAAAACACTGCCCTAAATATGCTTTTACTCATTACAGACACCGGATTTGCCATGACGTGACAATGAAATAAATAATGTGAACTTGTGAAGCAGTGACAGATTTTGTATTGTCCACCAAATTAAGTTTCCCTCATTCTTCAGTTAACGTTCATCTAAATTAATCATTTTAGTTCTTTTCCCACATCTGTGAAAGTCATAACTTTCCTCCTCATGTATAACCAAAAGGGTGGCTTGTCAAAACACAATCCAATTTCACAAAGATTAAATATAATCCTGGTCTAAGGAGCTAAATCAGTGGAAACCTTTTTCACATTAGCTACATCGAAGCATAACTGGACTTTACTTCAATGTCATTTTTTTCCACACACTGCACTGATATTAATGTGGTAACAGTTATATAACTGTGAGGGACTTTCACAGTAAAACACTGGATATGCATTTGATATCTGTCTGTTATCAGCATTTTATTCATACTTTGGTGAAATATGACTTTTAATTCTCGGAGATTTTCCTTGCAGAAAAAATGGAAAATGAAAAATAAAAAGCACCGGGAGCAAGGGGAGGGCTGCACAGGCTGTACTGCTGTGAACAAAAGCCTCGGCAGATCTGCACAATCAAATCAATGTCAACCACATGCTGCTTCAACAATATACTCCCTCATTACAGTGTTTTTCATACAAGGACAATAAATATGCTGTATGTCTCATTTAGCCCCGTTTTAATTCCGGCGCAGCAATATTCAGTGTCAATGCCAAAGATTTCCAGCCCACAAACGACTCCTAGGCAATAAATCAACACAAGCATCAGGCATATTTGGCAGTTTGACAGCTTCTATTACTTCTGTTTTTGACAGAAAAAAGCAAAGTTGGGAATGGTTTGGACCAGACTTCTATTCCCATGCATTTTTAAAGGATTCTATTAACTCTGCTTGCCTGCAAGTTGTGTGATTAACTCAATTTTGATGCACATTAATAGTATTTTTGACAAGATTAGTTTCAGTTTTTGAATGAGGACAGACAGACATTTACATTCAATCTTTATCCAGATAGATGAATGAGCCAAGAACAGCTTAACTACTCGATCATAATAACTCAAATGAAACGTGTCAAGCTGCGTCCACCTTCCCCTTGGTCTTCTATGTGCCAGATGGATCTGAACTTACAATCATTCTTAACAAAGAGCTCTAACATGATTTTTAAAAAGCACAATTGCTTGTTATCATTGTCATCAAACTTGAAATGGTTTTCAAAGAACTGCGCGAGATGTGATAAAAATGAGAAAGAATACTGAAAATTTAAAACTGCTTCATGCTTCATTCAGCCTTTTGGGGAGAAGAAGGTTCTCCACACTGACTTATTTAGACACCCTGGCTTTAAAGTCTGTCAAACAAATTGAGGGATACATATGGGAAAAACTATGTAAAAGTGTTTAACAAATTATAGGCAGAGATGGCTTTATTTGATTCTTTTTATCCCTCATTTTGGTCCGTAGCCAGTTTTCTGTCAAAATAGATTTGGCCTCTATATTTCTTTCTCTCTGCAAGACATCCCGTTTTCTTCTTCCTTCTTTTCTATCTTCTTCCATCAGTCTACTGGGACTGTTGGATTGGCTGCTGTGGTAGCGCATGTCCCAGACTGCTTTCTGGGACAAACTTCAAGAAGCTGGGCTGGAAAAAAAGATGGAAGGGAAAATATGGTGGAAAGAGAGAGAAGGAGAGAGAGGATCCTCTAGCACTACGAAGCTCTTCAATTATTCAAATGGCCGCTGTCCCTCTGCACTTGTTCTCTCCGCTTGGTTTGAATATTAAAATGGCCGCCCCCAAAGAGACAGATATCCAGAAGATGAAGCCCACGCAGAGAGCAAAGGCTGAGTGCACTTGACTCCTTGCATCCCCACCACAGCGGATGATGAACGGGAGACAGTGCAACTGACTGCATGACTTTGAAGAGGAAAGTATTCCTGTCACGTTTGGCCTGAATTCCATGAAAGACAGGCTGAGGGACTGCATTATTAGCATCAAGTGAGCACGATACCTGTATCCCAACAGACGGCAAATGCCCACTCCTCTGAGTGGTGAGACCCTGGCCCTTTCTCTGAGAGCTCAGCCTGGTCACCAGTCTGATGAGACTTAATAACATGATCTGTAACTCTGAAGATTATGGGAGATTGTGATCCTCCTCGAGCACAGCATGGATTAGTCATCACTGACTTTCAATAAGTTACTTCGATTTCATTGCTCCTGTTAGAAACTGATAGAAAGCAAAAATTGCACAACATTTCCTTATATTGTTTCTAAAATTTTATTCACATATGGGTAGTCATCTAGCATTGATTACTGATGTTTGCACTTTTTGTTGCCTTATTCTGCAGCCACTGCATAAAAATTTCCCTCAGAATGAATTAAGTTCTATCTGTCATATTTTAGAAAAGCATAAGGCTTTGAATCTAAAACATGAATCTGAAATGTAATTTTAACTGTTTAGTAAATGTAGTGAACCAAAAACCAAGCTTTCTCTCTAAACTGTGGGGAAGTTGAATAATAAATTAAAGTAAAACTGAAATTTTCAATTAAGCACAAGTACCTCAAAATGCTACTTACTGTGAGTACAGTACTTGGGTAAATGTACTTACATTTCACCATGTGAGTGGGTTGATCCTTCTCCTCCTGCCAGTGTGATGGAGTTACTATGAGCTGTCACTACAAACATAAAGCATCCCAGATTTAGAGGGTTCATAGTAACTGAATAACTACACGCAATTATACAACTGAGATACAGAAGGGTGACCACTGAGAGGAAATAAAGTTTCTTAGTAAGGTGAAAAAGCGAGAACAGTTTCAGTGCACACTCTCCAAGTGTGGGTAACTCTGCTGGAGGGATGAACACCATTCATCAATATTTCATTCAGATATTTCTTCATTAGGTGTTTTGATGGTGGTGGTGGTGGAGACTGCTGGTTCAGCCTACATGATATCAGCCTGATGACAGACTGACTCGACAGACGGAGGGTGTTGGGTACAAAAACTGGCATTACAACAATTGATCATTTTATCCCATGTAGTGTATCATACTGGACGATAATCGATGCAACATCTGGTAAACCCCCCATGTTGTACCAGCAGAAATATGTGCATGTCAAACCCTGTCTCCTAGAAATTGCATTTATATGGAACTAATTTGCAACAGCAAGTACGTTTTTAAGGAAAAGGTAAGCCTGATTTATTTTCTGAGATAAAATTTATTGTACTGAATCAAACATTAGAGTTATATGCTGCACAGGATTTGCAAGGAGGAGGTTGGCGTGAGTGGCGGGCATACAAATCAAAGAACTCTGACACCAGAAACCACAGTTCGAGACTCTGGTTAAGTTTAGGCACAAAAAGAACTCTGGCTAAGGTTTGGAAAACATGTTTTGGTTACTTTTAGGCAAGAAAAGGACTTTGGTTAAGGTTAGGGAACCGTTTTCTTTTTTGGTTAAATGTTCCTGAAAACACAAAAAATGTCACCAATGAATATTTCACTGATACGCGCTGTATTAACATATCTGCGATTTTAATAACATTTTGTCATTGTGTTATGAGAGAACAAAGTTGGTGGCCATTATGTTTCCTTTATAAACGCATTTGCTGTTGCAATTTAGTTCTACAAAAGCATAATTTCTAAGAGACGGGGGCGGCAAGTGGAATTTTTTCGCCATTACCTTTTGTCACCAAGTAGCACAAAATCCACGGCGTGTTCTCTGACATTTACCAGTGGGAGCACATACCCATCTTCCATGACTGTAAACGTGGGGAAATGAAAGGGAAATGATATTATTGGTGCTGCCAGGAATTTTGAAACAGAAGAAAGATCACAGTCGTTTTTTTTCCCCTGTCTTCTCAGGTGGGCTTCTTCAAACAGAAGACAGCCAATATCATGCACAGTGAAAGTGAGGGTGAGAGTGAGAGTGCCCTGATATAACTTTACTACAGACATCATATTGTTTGCGTCTTCCAGCCATCTGCAACTCTGTGTTTTCATATTTTTTCTTCTTACTGTCCGTTTAAAGTAGAATTGCACAGTGAAGCCATCTGTCTATTCTTTTGTCAAGATCGTAAAAGATGTGGCGAAAAAACTTTATTGATTTTGTCAACTGACACAACCGGCTGGGGATTCCATGCTTATTGTCATGCACCTTGTTGTCGCTAGTGAATTGATCCATACGGAGGCTGATTAAATTGTCTAGTGTGAGTTAACACCACAAACAAGATAAGAAAAACACATAGTGCCTGCACTACACTTGCAAATTTCCCATTGGTGTTCAACTGATCTGAGATAATTTTCATACTAATTAGATCATTCAGTGAACTCTCATTCCCTGCATTGAAGCATTTGCATTTTTTATGTTTCTCCACTCATTTATCCACATTCCCTGTCTATATATTAATGGTGAGACTAAGGTAGAGACGGGAAATACACAACTTACCACTTTTAATTTGTTAGTGTGTATGTATGGCTCGATAGAAACCTCCCTAAGAGAAACCTAAAGGCACTACTTTTTTTTTTTTTTTTACTTTTTATTCCATTTTATTTTGTTAGTATTCAGTGATCACAGTGAGCAGCGTAGGAGGATGAACCTTAATGGACCGTGTTTCCTCTCATTACAGCAGTTCCAGATAATTGAAGTGGCATTTCTGTGTATGCATATTACACTAAAGCCCCTTTGTGGATTAAAGAAAAAAAATAGTACTGCTGGCGAAATGGCTGTGAAGGCAGTAAATGTTTCCACTTTAAGGTGAATGGAAAGGTGCCAGTTCATGAAGCTCGTGGGGGAGGCAAGACCACTTCCTGTTTTAAAGTGAAGCCAAACAATCCTGAGAAAGGTTCAAAAAATATTAGCGACAAAAAAAAAAAAACTTTTTCTTTTGTGCTGCACTAGTATCAAATCAGACTATCTGGAGTTAATATGCAGTCTACAAGTGCATTATAACTGTAGCTGGTGTGCCACTGCAGTACTCTTAGTTTTATCTTTACGGCTTATAAAGGCTCCAAATTATCTGTATGTGGGTCATACAGAAACATCTATTCACAGTCTTTAGGGGGGGCACATATTGACTTTCTGACCTTCGTATGCTTCGACACAAAAGCCTCATTTCATAAAGGCTTTTGTGACCGAGGTGGAAGAAAATTGCTGATAATTTCTTTTATGCACTGAATTCATTTAATGTAAAAATAAGCGAAAACCAGTGTGAATATAGATCTGTAAGACTTAAATTTATATTTGTAGCTTTTCTACTTTCTACTTTAATGCACAACATTAAAGTTAATAAAATAAAATTCTACATTAAATAATTAAAATTACACGATCAATTATTTAATCAGCACTTGTTAAGAAAGCATGAAAAAGCAAAGAAATAAAATGTAAAAATAATATTTTAGCCTTTCTGATCTATGCCAGATTATTCTGGGTGCAGAGAGACAATGAAGATTTATCCTAAGCTGCTTCCGCCTCTGTGCCATGCCAGTATGGATGTGTTGGCACATGGTCAAATACGCTCATGTCCCCATCGTTGTTTAACACTGCTGTCCAACAGGCCTTGTTTCCCCAGAATACATTATTTTGATTAATTACACCGGGTCCCCACTGAATTTGAATGACCTCCAAGGGAGTGTACCAAGTCCTAGTCATGTGATTTCCTGTGCGGGCTCAGATTTCTATAAAGCATCATAATGAGCCCTATTAGCATAAACATGAAGACAGAGAGAGGCTTCTAAACTGGGTGTTAAATCTCTAATCTGGTAACTTTTTGACAGTTATACCGCATCACATGAACCTATTGCACAGCTCGGAAAGACTAAATGCTTCAAGATGGAGATAAATGCAAATGCTTTAGGCACTGAGGAGTGCATAGGGACAGCAGTTAGGGGAAATTTAGTATGTCCTGTTATTTTACCATAAACGCAGCAAAGTGTCACAATAAAACAAACTAGAACCCAACGAGTTATGATGCTTCTCTGTGTGTTCAGTCCAAATGTCAAAATCAGCTCATTGCATGCATGCTGTCATAGCTGTTATGGCATATGGATGCACATATGTAGAGCGCTGAGAGTGATACATAAAACAACTTTACACTGACAAGTTAAAATGATTAGTGATATAATGAATGATTTGATATCCTTTAGATTTAAGATTCAGTTTTAGTTCATATTTTTTTCAATTCAGGATTTAGAAATTCTAATGTCCCATATCACTCAAGTTTAAGGAGGAAATTGTCCCTTTACAAATTCATTAATTGCTGACGGACAGGTACACCAATCAGCGACAACATTGAAACCACTGACAGGTGAAGTGAACAAAATTAATCATATTTTACTTTTCAATGTAATCCACCCTCTCTCCAGGTGGGGCCTCCATCCTGGAGTCAACCTGGAGGCCCCACCCTCAATGCACAGGACCCAAACAATTCATTTCGATGCCAGTGACCACAAAATATCCCCAGAGGTCCTGGGAGGGTGGATTTGGCTGGTCCATCCCACAGGTTCTTGATCAGGTTGGAATCTGGGGAGTCTGCAAGCCGTTGTTGAGGTTCTTGAGACATTCCTGAGCTGTTTTCGAAATGTGACAGGGTACACTGTCCAGCTGGGGGAAGCTGCTGCTGACGAGAAAAGCTGTTGCCATGGAGGGGTGTGTACTTGGACTGTAATGTTTAGGTGGGTGGTGTGTGTCAATGAACACCTGCAGGACTGCCAGAACCCAAGGTTTCCCCGTAGAACATTGCATTGTAAAGATATAGATAGATAGATAGATAGATAGATAGATAGATACTTTATCTATCTATCTATATCATATATACCTATGTGATTCATTTATTCACTTCACCTGTCAGTGATTTTAATGTTGTGGCTGATTGGAGTATATCTATCACAGTGGAGATGACAGAGTGCAGGTACTAGAAGTGCTGCTGTAGTTGCAGTTCAGTGTCTTTGGTAATCAGAATGGACGGTGGTGTCATAAAGGACCAAAGCAGTGACCTTCCATTTGCAGATTGCTTCTTACAACCTGAGCCAGTCTTCTGCAACACTGATCTCTAAGTACTCATGGACTGAAATTTTAATCTTTCAACAAAAACCCCTCTGAATGTCACTGTCAAAATCAATGTTTAGATAAAAAATAAATAAATAAATCTGGAACCACCTCTTTAGTTGTCTTGGCCATAAAATTGTCACCTTAACACGACCATTTTCTCTCTTCTGAAATCCAATAAAATGGCTGATGGACGACAGATATGATCAGGTGGTTGTATTAATCAATACAGAGGATCTGATGTTCGAGTCTTTTGTGCTATAATCCAGGCTGAGCAGCCATACAGGAGCCTAATTCAGATGTCAGAAGAAGGATATACTCACCTGCAAATGGTGACTGGAGCATAAATCTGTGTGACAATCAGACTGGCAGCACAATTAATTATGTTACCAACTAATCTAAATGCTTCATTCACCAGCCAACTAATTTGATTAATAGAGGTTACGGCTCTTGGGTTACTCGATTCCTTCAAATCAGTATTTTTCTCTGTCGGCGAGTAGGTGAGGTTTGTGGAATGACTAAAGACCACCTGGAGGCCTCTTCACAAATCAATACCAACCTCATGGTCGACGTTATCTCCTAAGGAGGGGAGTTAAGATTGATTGTCGTTAAGCACTTTACAGGATGGAAAGAGGATGAGGACGGATCATAAAACGCCCACACACCACCTACCCATCCCTCTCAGCTGCAACAGAGCGCAGTCAATCGATAAGAGCAGGATCAGCAAGAAAGAAAAACAGTCAGGAAATAAATATCTAAATAAAATAGGAAAGTAATAGTAAATTGCTCAAAAAAATTGTTTCAAAATCTCTCAAAAATTTGGTTTTAAATGACAGAAATCTTAATAAAATGCCATGTTGTTTTCAAGTGATCCATGTAGGATTTATTTGGCTTTTTTTTTAGTGTTATTATTATTATTTTTAGTTTATGTAACTGGGGGAGTCTGGAACCCAGATTTTCCTCTGTGTGTTCTGGAAATGAAAAGAAAATGGCAGATCTTCAAATTAAGTAACCGTGGCCCTCTAGCTCCAAATTAATAAAGGCACAAAAAAATGAACTCACTCTGGATGCAACAAAACACACAGAAGAAATTATTAGAAAGCATGGTATGGATTAAGATATCATATTAAAGAGGGAACAGGAGGTTCAGTGTACACACATGAACCTTAAGGACCTAAGCAGACAGGTTATTAGTGTGTACTGAGAGATGTGTGACTGTGAATTTTTATTCATTATGTTATCACACCATCTATTCCCCAGTTGCTATTATGTGGTTGAAATTACTGACATTGGTAAATAAAGGTTTTTTACACAGGCGTATACAGCACAGCTCACTTGGCTAAAACACCTGAAAAGTCAACGTTATGTAACTGTGCTGCCTGACCATCCTTTTTCACGTCACGGTACATTAATTCAATTCAGTTTCAGTTTATTTATATAGCGGCAATTCACAACAAAAGTTATCTCATGACACTTTTCAATTAGAGCAGGTCCAGACCAAACTCTTTAATTAAATTGTAATACAGAGAGCCCAACTTTCCCCCTTGAGCAAGCACTTGGCAACAGTGGTGAGGAAAAACTGCCTTTTAGAAGGCAGAAACCTCGGAGCAGACCCCGGCTCAAGGTGGGCGGCCATCTGCCTTGACCGGTTGGGTTGATAGAGAGAGAGAGAGAGAGAGAGAGAGAGACAGACAAGGAGAGAGGGAGAGGGGGGTGGGTGAGAGAATGAGCACACAAGCAGAGATGCATAGCAACAGTAATAATACTAGAAATACTGGAACTGTAATGATAATGAAGTATACAGGAGGTACTATGGTGATTATGATAGCAGTATTAGTAACAGTAATAATGGTAGTAGCCGTACAGAGTAGTAACAGAATTTAAATAGATGACTAAACAGTAGTAATCGCAGTAGGTTTCACGCAGGACCGCAGCAGGAGGTCCAACCACGATCCAATCTGCGAGACGAGAAAACACGAGGACTCCAGGGTTGTGTTAGTAATATGCATTAATGGGACATAAATGTGTGCAGAAGGAGAGGGAGAGGAAGAAAGAGCTCAGTGCGTCATGGGAGGGCCCCCGGCAGTCTAAGCCTATAGCAGCATAACTAGGGGCCGGCCCTAAATATAAGCTTTATCAAACAGGAAAGTTTTTAGTCTACTCTTAAATGTAGTTGTTGCAGCCGTGGCCTAGAGGTTGGAGAAGCGGCTTGTGATCGGAGGGTCACCGGTTCGATTCCCCCACCGGATGGGCTGGAAAAATTTGGGTATGGTGGAGTGATTAATGTGATAAAATGCCCCCCCCCTTCATTAGCCGGCTGATGTGCCCTTGAGCAAGGCACTTAACCCCCCAATATGCTCCCTGGGCGCTTGATGCTGCCCACTGCTCCTGTGTGTGTTTCACTGCATGTAATTTGCCGGGTGTTGCATGTGTGTGTTCAACTAAGGATGGGATAAATGCAGTAGTAAAATTCAGTATGTGTGTATGTAAAAATATATATATACTGCCATTAAAAGTTGATTCTTCTTCTTCTTCTTAAATGTAGTTGTTGTAAATGTTGTTGCTCCCATCCCCGGTAAACACTGCATGTCTGTATGAGTACTTCTCTCAGTCATAATCTCTATCTAATACTCAAATGTTGCCTTGCAAGTGAGCCAGCTGAGGTTTGAGTCAGCCTCAGTTGTGGCTGCCTGTCAGTAATTTATTAACATACCAATTCTAATTCCACAACATTGCTATATTCATTCAGCAATAGCAATGTTGTAATTACACTTTGTGTTCTCATATCTGTCGTATCAAATCAGAAGTTCCCAACCTTTTTGGACTCAAGAGCTCTTGAAAAATTAAGTGATACTGATTCACAGCCATGTCACAGAGAGCAGAAAAACGTCTCCCTTTGGGTTCCCTATTTAGTGTTTCACAACTCAAAGAAACACATCATTTAAAGTGAAAATAAAATAAATTGCACCAATTAAAACCTGTGGTGATGAAAATGACTCGACTTGGACTTAACTTGGACACAGACAGACTAATGTGGTGTGTGCAAAGATTTGATTTCTTGTTGTTGGGTTATTTTTTTCCTCAGTGGTGCCTGCTGTTGAAGACATACAATCTTATGGATGAATAAGCCAACAAATTTTTGACAGCATTTTCATCATCTTAGAACATGACAAGATGCCTCTAATGTAACGTATGGATCATTTCTGTCTTGTTTTCCTCATAATTATCAAGTAACCATTCCAGGTATGTGGACAAACAACGAAGTCTGTGGTCAGTAGATGCACTACTGTTCAGAGACCGTCCTGACTAGTAAAATGACAGCGTTGGTTGTTTTTCTTCAAACTCCATTGCCTACAGCTCCCCATTTCCAAAAAGCTTCCTCTTACAGTTGTGAAAGTAATGACTCTCCTAAGTAGCTTGTGTGGAAGTAGCGTGTATTGTCGCAAATAAACATTGACTTCTTTTAACCACCACAGTCGTTCCCCAACCTTAAATAAGACATTTTCGTTGTCTTAATTTCATTCTGCACTTCATTCGTAGCATTTCAAGATCTGATGACTCTCACATGAGTCATGCTTGTAGGGGGGCAACTTATTTTGTAATTTAAGTATAAGGACTTGTTTAATATTTGAATTCACAAAAGCTGCCTCATTAGAGGTGGTATGTGAAAAATGTCAAAACATTTGAGTGACTCCAGGTATAATGAGGGCTTCCTGTACATAATATGATTTTCTGTTCCAATAATTTAACTTTGCTACAGTGTTGCCAAATTGCCCTCCAGGGTGTGCCAGTACACTGTGACATCACTGTCGAGTGTGGTTACAGGTGCACACTTCTGTCCAATCATAGCCATTACTGGTGTGCATGGACTGAGGTCAGATGATAGACAGTATAATAAGTGGGTGGACCTTCCTGGTCTGACGTGAAGCCAGAGCAGAAGTGTCTTAAACCTGCATTTGTTGTAATGGCCAGCAGGGGAAGACTCGCCCACAGACAAGTCTGACCTTACTTCTAACTTCATTTACTACTTCTGATTGAGTTTATAGTCTTAGTTGCTACTTTCAAATCTTTTAATGAAGCTAATTTAGAGTGCAATAATAATTAAGCAGGGAATGCTTTAGGGACGTAACTATGATGTGTCCAAGGTTCTCAGTCAGATTCAATAGCAAAATGTATCCTACCCACCTCCAACATATCATCACTTGTGGCTCCAAAAAATCCAAATGGCAACGGCCAAACCAAACTCAAGGCTTTCCACAAACCAATGGGTGACATCATGGCGACTCCATTCATTGCAGTCTATGGGTGAAACAGACTTGAGAGTTTCCATCACAAAGGACAGTGAAGCACTTTGTTTCAGCTGAGTGTTTGGTTACTTTTTAAGGTAAACACGTTTATCTTTTTATATCTAATTTTATGGTGTTAAATCCCTCAAACCGCATGTACATAAGCATGTTTTACCATCAAAACTATTACATAAAATTGGTGGTTGGTTGGTGACTGGTTTCTCTTAGAATTTCATCCTTTCTAAACCACAAAAAATTAGCTGAAAAACATCAATGTTTAGGAATAGCCACAGTAGTGTGACACATTTGCCTATAAAGGAGTCTTGACCTACACAGCTTTACATAAAACGTAAAACTAAAACTTGATTAGTTTTAATTAAAATGGGTTAAACAGTGTCAATATTTAAAGTTCTATCTATCAAATCTTTTATGTGAATTAGTTCAAAATTCTGAAGAAATGACTCATCCATATGCAAACAGAGTACATGTCACTCTACACCTTGCTAGAGGTACTTGCAATCACATTATCACTTTATCATTTACATAAAAAAAGTTCCTGTGAGATCAGCTACTTTCAGAAAGTTGAGGAATAAAGCAAACACATTAAATATGAATCAGGCTTTGACAGGTGTCCTATCTGAGAAACAGTAAAAGAAGCTTGTAAAGCACATTTTCCTGAAAGCCAAATTCAAGCAACGTAACTTGCTGTAAAAAGTGAAAACACTGTGTACAGCTTCTTAAAAGAGCGAAATCAGACCAGTTATCAGGAGCACAAAAAATAATTAAAGTTAGTTAAAAAGTTGAGAATGACATTCTTTTTAATAAAATTATATCTGAGTTTGACAGTTCTGAGGAAATTAAAGTACAGCAGCTTTAAATACTATAAAGTACCAAAATACAGGCTGTTATCACTTTTCCTATTCAAAGTAAAAAGATCCTAAATATTTTTGACAGTTATTGGCCTAAACTCAACTGAATTAAATAGCAGTGTGCTGCAGACTGGGCTACGCACTGCCGAAGATGATTTTCATGACAGATTACAGTCAAAAAACTGTGATGCAGATTTCACTGTGACTCACTATTTTTAACTTTTTTGTTCTCATGCCGGAAGGAACATTTTAATATGGTAATACAGGCTTTTTCTTCTTAATAGCATCCGCTGTTTGAAACGGCTGCATCTACTTTAACGCAAGCTTTGAGATTACGGTAGAGTCCCAGAACAAGAGTGAAAATGGAGCAGAGTGCGCCCTACATCTGTCTGCATTTGTTCATAAAACTGGTCAGGATAAGGACAACACTGTGGTCGGCCAGCCAGACGGTGCTCACTGGTAATGCTGTAGGTGTAAATGGAGTCATGCTCTGTTGAAAGAGTAAGGCTTGTGTGCACGCCCTCCTCATCCATCATATTTGAGGGTGTACGTGTCTGTCTATGAGTGCAAAAAGAGACGGAGGATGCTCTCCAGCCGGGCCCAGGAGATGGGCTGAAGGGAGGATGACAGATGACGGATGAGGTGCCGTCACGGTTTCCTAAGAGCTCGGTAAGACCTGGCACATCTAAATTATTACCTCAGCTTTGCAGGCGCTTGTAGCGCTCAGGCTGGTCTTGTATTATTCCGGCAAGGCTGCAGACCTTTAGGTTTAGGATTTGTTTTTAGCATTTCCCTTTCTGTGGAAAATAAGATACTCATCTGCATCCTAATAACAAGTGTCTGCTCATTGCCGTGATGATAGTAATACATTTGGAAATTCAACATGAGGTCTAACATGTTCGTTCAAAACACTAAAGTCAAAGCAGAGTGGGTAAGTCTCCAGCTTAACCAGTAACCAGCTTCCTTTATTATAGAAAGGTGCAATAAAATCTCTAATGTAAAAGTCATCTATTTATTATTCTCATTGTGACTGCTGTAGAATATTTAAGTGCATGTGAAATCACTATAGCGAAATGGCAATATGGACTTGAATTAATGACATGAATTAATATGCAAAACATATTTCCTTTCTAGTGTGTTTGAATGTTCCTGAAACAGCAGGTCTCAAGCGATCACTGCTATTATGAAATAGTTGACTCAAACAAGCCCTAATGATGAATCCTGCTGCATACTCATTAATTCAGGAATTTAAAAAACAGGCATGGAGTGTGATCTGCTCCCTGCAGACAGAGAGCAGATCACACTCCAGATCGTGCTGTGAGCTTGGATGGCGAGGGCCCCGTCCCTCTGTGTTTGACGGTGGACCTAGAAAGCATAACTGGCGGGGATGCTCACAGAAATGTGAACGAGACACATGTCTCTGCCAGACTCTGTGGCTGCTCGAGCATGCCAAGTTGGTGTGGAGGAAAGTAGGGCAAACAATGCAATCCAAAATACAATAAAGTGGACATTTTCTTTGAACAGAAATTACACAAATATAATGGGTCTACAAGATTTGCATATATTTGCAAACAAAAATAGCAAGAACAGCAAGTGCAGCTTCCCTACAGTCCCATGGCACATTTGTGGTTTTGCAAGCTACAAACAATCTCAAAACATGTGCAAACCTGCAAATATCAGCCAAAACCTGTGGGTGATGGTGTTTTGATTAAAATTGTGGACACCTGAATATGTAAGAAATAGAGCCTTCACTTCCTTTTATTGAAGGTGTAATAGAGAATGTCCCTCACCCCCACACTGCTTTGTTCTGGATCTGTGCTCTGCCTGGCTGTCTTAGTCATCTCTATTGTGAAAATGCTGCTTTTGTATTTTCATTAATAACCCACTCAGAGGTCCAAACAAGCTAATGAAGATACGGCACTGAAACATCTCTGTTGTCTCACTGCACACGATTTTGTTCGAGAAATTTTTGCACTGCCTTTTATCAGCAAGTATGATTTTTGACTCTATTCATTATGAAAGGAACACTGGTTCATTTATGTCTGGAATTCCAGTTTGTGATTGAAATCAATCTGTCGTTTTGGTTTGGTAGTCTGACAGCGTACATTGCCTCTTCCATCCCTGTTCATCTTGTCCATTTCAAACTCTGAGATAACACAAAAATGAACTAGAAGACCCTTTACCACACCAGTCGATCTCTATTGAGCCCTCATTATAATTGTTTGTTACACATGTGGAAGATCCATAATAGGGCCGAATTCAGGGACTGCTTTCATTTGTATGACGTGAGAAATACACCCAATGTAACATCATTAACAGTCCAAAGCCCAAATGTATTCGGTTTACAATAGTAAAATAAAAAAAAAAAAAAAAAGAGAAAAATTCTAACATTTAAGAAAGCAGCATTAACATAACTGTAGACACAACAGAGGCAAACTGTATGATCAACTTATACATTTTCGTGAAGGTGTTTGCAGTTGCCTAGTTACATAACCAGCAGACACTTTATCTGTCATAGTTATCTGTGATAATTCTCATGGGTTCATTATTGCAACTTTAAACAACTCACTGAAGAGGAAATTTGTTCAGTCAGTTTAGAATGTGTTGTCTGGGTGACTGACTTAGCTTTTCAGCACTGGTCCATATTAGGGCAGGGGGGATGAATGACAAGGTTGTCTGTGGGACGTGCTGGGCAATGTCCACCATAAACAGAAAACATCCATCACCATGGACACTGTATGCTTGTCCAGCTGTTGTGTTACATTTCGTACTGTTTGCCTGCAAATGCATAACATAAACAAAACAATGGAGATGTAACATCCTAATCCAGTCCTCACTCACTGCTCCCTGTGGCAAAACAAATGCTGAACAGATACGGTGCTGTAGCTGAACTGAGACTAACCTGATGTCACCAGGGGCCACTTCAGGTGTTATCAGAGCCAAGAAACACACAATCTTCAGGATAAATACTTAAATCTCAATACGGACATCAAAATACAAACACTGTGATTCTAAATTTTGAATTCACTGGTCTCAGATAAATCCAGAAAACATGCAGTTATGTTATCAATTCATGTAAAATAAGTATTAAATGAGTGATAATTATACATGTTTAAAGACTACCTGCCTCATGATGCCACTCCACTGAGGCAGCAGCTCTATGACAATGGCACCACATACTTTAATTCCAACTTAGTTTTGAGAGCTGAATAAAATAAACAAACAAAAGATTACAAATCAATCACTCAAAAGATCTGCTTATTGACAGCTTGGCGCAAGATACTACAGCATAGCTTCAGAGGTCTAGTGCACTCAACACCTCGATGGGTCAGGGCAATTTAGAGGCAAAATTGGGACCTACTAAATATTAGGTGGAAGGCCCTATGTATGTGTTTATGAGTTTAGTCATAAAGCACGGTGAATGCATTATAATACTACAATGTAGTCTTTAGAAAAGTCTGTTCTGTTCATGACTTCAAATGACTTTCTGATAAAACACAATCAAAAGGCTTTCTTCTTAGGCCACCCTGCTGCTAGGCCATTTATCCATAATTATGTTTTGCATTTTCCAGTGTATTTTTGTGAAAACTAATTTTGTTAAATATATTCATTATGACTTAAAGATGAGGACATCTGTGATTTAAAGACCTCCACTTGTGTTCTCAATTGATTTTTAAATTCACTTCAATCGCTTAACTGAGTTAAAATAATCTCAGCATAAATCAGAACATTATTAATAGTACTCCACAAGCATCAATTAGCAACAACGAGACACCAGCAGAGGGCATCAAAAAACTCATCATGGGCCCAGACAGCTATCTGGAGAGCACCTGGCTGTCTTAAAAGATATGACTTCACAAGCAATCACAGTCCGTTTTCCCTACACTGTTTGAGATGAGTAGCTGTTAAATGACTCGCACTGCAGCGCTGTGATTGCATTTTGGATAAACTGTTTTGCCTTTGAGGTATAAAATAAGGACTAATGTTATAATGTCATCTATTCATTACACCAGAAAAAAACTACTGCCAGGTCTTCAGATTGCAAATAAACACGGTCCTACATCTACTTGGCACGGCGTTCATTTAATCCAGATGTGGAGGTAATTAGATTATAGGTAAGTGTGCCAGATCTCCACTGGATGTATCCAATTGTGTTATGTATGAAATGCATTGCAGGAATATGTAATATTTAAGCTGTGATAGCAGTGATGTGCGGCTGTAGCCGTATAGGCACTGTCTTGAGGATGCTTCTTGAAGAACAGATGCCAAGAAGGAACTAATTCCCTTGCAAATCCATTCACTGGGAATGGTTGTCATCCCTCCAATCCATTCAAATTTGATTTGGCAAAAAGTAGTTTGCATGACAGAACCTTGTGCTCCAATTGGGTGGAGGTGATGAGGGGGAGGTGAGTGAGGCACATGACTGGGAAGCTAAATAAGTCAGGAGGAGGAATCCCAGGACCTATACAATACACTTTGTTAATAAATTTAAAACCTCATTTCGAAATGGCAGTTTGTGCAGCTAGGATGTATCCAAACAGATTTTCTCTACAGCATGCAGGAGGCTAGAAGGAAGGCTCTGCCGTTCCTTCAGTTGTCTGATGCATTTCTGGCTGCAGCTTGTAAATTTTTGGCAAAGTCTAATTGTTATTGCTTTTCTTATTCACATGACAATAAAAACATTTCATTCACAATGAATTCTCTCCTGATTGAAATATGTTTTAGTGCTTGGTGGACCACAGCCTTCTACTTCACTTGCCTTTTCCTGGATTTGTGTACTTTTCCATACCCATAGATAGCGCAGTTGAATCTCCAGTCAACAACTGTAAATAGGGAAGAATTAATGGGATTTAGATTCTAACAAGGACAACAGAGAGTACACTGTGGTTGTGTTAGTTGAAGCCTGAAGTCCCCAAGTACCCAGTGTCTGCCATCCACATTATTTAATTATATGCACACACAAACCATAACACACACACATACAGAACCACTAACCATGCAAACATATACCCAAAGACCCTCCTGGATGTACTGAAGCTCTGTCACACAGTATTACAGTCTGAGGACTCTTAACGTACTTTCTTTCACAAATCAATATTAATCAATATTAATCAACTCCAAACACAGCATTTTCTTCAGCGTTTTCTAACAGGGTATAAAAGCTCCAGAAAAATAAAATTATCTGGTTCCTTGTTTTACTTGGGAAAAAAGAAAAGAGTGGACAAGAAGTATCTGAATAATGCAGAACTGTTTTTAACAGTGCAATGCATATTTACTGAGCATGGTGATGAGTGCATCAGGAGTAAGACAGACTATCACAGTCAAATTCAAGCTGGTTTCAAATGTGAATGCAGCCAAGAATACAAATTCGTGTTTTAATTTAAAGTTTAGTGTAGACTACCCAGTAGAAGTTTGATCAAAGACATTTCATCTCTTTTTTATGTATCTTTACGAAACTATGGTGATATTATGAAATAAAGTGATTCAATGATCTGATCAAATGATGCACCAGCATCTACACTAAATAGTTTTTGAAGATTAAGTCTAACTATATTTATCACATAACTTCTCTTCTCTCTAAAAAGCCCTTACTTTACATTTTACAGTTTTGTTTAAAGTTGATTTGCAGTAAGATTAGCTACTTAAAATTGACTTGAATCAGGACTAAGAAAACACTTGAGATTTGCATGTATTTGCAAACTAATACCATATAAAATGTAAGCAGGGCTCCTTATAGCCGTATTAGCACATCTATGACTGCAGTCCTCACTGTATTTGCATGGAATATAAAATATGTGAAAGGATGCATTGCATGAATTTTTGATAGCAATCCATTTAGTCTTTGTCAGGTTAAGCATATTTTTCACACGCTCTTAAGGACAATTCAGCATTATAACTTTGCTTTTATGGATTCTCATGAAAGTGACCAAAATAATGTAAACCTAACACAGTAGATTAGCCTGCCAGATTTCTATTTAACATCAGTTAATTTCATCCAAGCTTTTACATAACATCAGTCATCGATGTGCCTCTACAGAACAGTCCCTGGCTTCTATCATTACTTAGTGGCAGTTCTTTTTTTGTGTATAAATGAGTATTGCAGACTTGTTATTCAGTCTGGAGATTCAGAAAGAAATTCATTTCCTGTTCTGAAGTCTGTGGGATCAGCATAATTTATGACTTTGGGTTGTCTAGGACCTGGTTGTCACTTGGAAATTTGGATTTAGAGGAATTCTTATCAATGAATGATAAGTCTGCCTCAAAATCTGCATCACATATCCTCTCTCAAATCACCCTCATCTGATTTGATCTTAAACAAAGAGAGATATCTTATATGTAATTAAAATAAAAGGCACATATGGCTAAGCATTTGCACATAAAAAGTAATATAAAACATGAATACTGATTGATGATCTTTCTCGTCCATCCGTTTGAGGATCTGCTCAGAGCCCTGGGGAAAAAGGCCTCTGCTGAGAAGAAAACCCAAAGCTGGAGTCAAAGCTGTGTTCTCAAAGCCAAAGTTCTAATGAACTCCATGTTAGAAGTCAGACACGTACACATCAGAGGCTACGGAAATCAAACAGAAAATGCTAATTAAAGAATTCATGAACAGGTAGTTGTTGTTTATTGATCATAAATTTAGAGGAGCTTTGTTTTTGAGCTTCTCTCCAAATACCCGTTATCAACATTTAATGGCTGTCCATCGATGCTAGAATCCTGACTAAACTTTAAACTCGGACTGGGAATGTTGGGCTCTCTCTATTTACAATTTAATTAAAGAGTTTGGTCTAGACCTGCTCAAATTGGAAAGTGTCATGAGATAACTTTTGTTGTGAATTGGCGCTATATAAATAAACTGAATTGAATTGAATTGAATTGATTACATGATAATTTGTAGAATTCCCACTGGATTAGTGGGCACGTGGTAAGATAAAATAATACAGTATGTCTTTTTCTGTAGAACACACATATTTAGGCAGAACTTTCAGCACATTAAAATACTACAGTTGACTAATATGAATAACGAAATATCCCTAAAACAACAGAATTTCAGTTAACTTGTGTATAATAATAGTACCCTGAGGAAGAATCTGCACATTTTAGTACCCCGTGATGCATTTTTCTTGCAAACAAAATAACTGTGCATGCAAGCTTTCACATAATTGTAGATTTCATGGAAGATTGCTATGAAATTTCTTGAAAACATTTATGACCCCCAAGAGGATAAACTCTTTTGATTTTATTGATAAAAGGTCTTTCCTCTGTGTTTTTCCTATTTTATAACTTTCACTTTCTTTCTTGGTCAGGAAAACTACAAGTGCAATGTCTGTACAATAATGAATTTCCCCTCGGGGACAAAAAAAAGAAATTCTGATTCTGAATAATTACTTGTGTGTTTCTTGTTCTTTTCTATAAGGAAGGGAACTTTAATTCATCTATATAACATAAAACTGACTCATCTTAACAGAAATAAAGGACTGAACAGGCTTTACATCATTATATTCTGTATAACAAGCAAGAATGGGAAAGAATTTCAAAATTTCACCAATTAGTGTCCTCAGTTCCTAAATGCTCACTGATTGTTGAAGACAAGGTGATATTCAGAATGTGTTGCAGGCATCACACGTAGATAAGAGCGTAAACTGAAGCATTTATCAGGTTCAGGTATCGGGTTTATCAGGTAGAAAGTAGACTCAGCAGAAATATGCACTGTAATTTATTTCATGAGATAATCCTTTATTAGTCTCCTTAATTACTGGTAATTGTGCTGCCATATTTATTAACTGATTCACTTTTTAGCACTACTTGTGGCATAGCTCTAGCGATGGTACTGTCTGCTGGTCAGTCAGTCCAACACTTTATTCTGGAGTAAAATATCTTGTTAAACCTACTGTCCAATCCACCTTATAAAGCATCCCCAGGCAGGAAAACAGGCAATTTTAAGTTTGTTGTTCTGTACAGTTGTACAATAAAAAGCTTGGACTCGCGAACACATGACTTCAAGAGTAAGATTAAAGTGTTCTTTAGGAAGCTACATGTGATATTCATGCAGTTTAAAAATTAACCACGAGACACTCTGACACAGCTGACTTGAAACTGCATAAATCTACAGTTCAAACAGACAAAAAAAAAAAAAAACTTATTTGGCCTTGCAGACAGAGGTTTTCTTGGAAAGTGAATTGAGGTCTTTTACATCTCTATCAGCAAAGTCAGAGCAGGCAAGAAAACAAAGTGAGGCCTGGGTGAAAGGATTAAGAGAAGAAGGAGGCCCTGAGCTAAGTGCTGCTGCTGGTCTGATAAGTTTGCTGAGGAGGCTGATTTACATTGGAATTTGGCAGACATCAAACTATTATTGCCCGAAGAGGACATTAGCAAAAGTAAGCAGATGATTCATTTGTCTTAAAAGAACACCCAAAAATATAAAAAAAAACTGATATTTTTCCTCTTACCTGTAGTGCTGTTTATCCATACAGGCTGGTGTGAGGTGCAGTTTTGAAGGTATCAGCCATAAAGGTGTCTGGAAACTGATTTTAAATGGAGGGTTAGATTGGTTTTGATGGTAAAGCCGTGGGTAATATTTCCTGTACAACTACTGTGTTTAAAGCCATGGTCTTAAAAATGTGAAAGTATAACCACAGTGTGGAAGCTAAAACTTTTAATATGTTGGTACTGTTTTTCAACTGACTTTGTGGTTCCTGCAGCAAGTCCATGGTGGCATGAAGAGAACTGATCGTCACAGAGAAGTCACACAATAAAAATTACACATTTCTGTCTTGAAATACAAACACAATAAGGTTTTTCCAAAAGAAGTATGGTCTTGGGCAACATGTCCTCAACAAGCGAATGTCATCAGTGACACAGGCAGTGCGAGTTCGACATCACATGGTTGTGAGACTGTTGCAGCTTGATTACGTTCAGGAAAAGATTAGTTTTTGGGTACAAGTCGTGAGCAAAGTACTTGACCTAAGTTAAAATAACTCACTATTGACTTTTGCTTTCATACTGGACACAATGGACTCAGGTCAAAGTCCTGTTTGTTTGACCCAGACATCCACCCTCTCCTCCTCCCTGTATGGACTGTGTCACTCTTTACACTGACTCATCATACTTCCTCCTTTGTTTAAACATAAATATGGGTCATACTGAGCTGCTTGCACAGATGACGTATGCTGATGATTTTCTGGTGAGGACAGGCTGGTCTCAGCTGTTCATTCTTCTTTATTTCATACGCATTTTATGTTAAGTTTGACTGAAAAGACGTTAAAATATAAAAGTGAGTAGGCTCGACTGACATAAGTGTTGGTAGGACACACACAGGGGAATGCTGCTCACTCACCTCCCCCAACAAAAGAAAATGCATATCACTTTGTGGTCAAAAGGCTGGCTGATAATCACCAGAAAAAGGTCACCAGGTTCAAATATTTCCATAGTGTGGTTTTTTTTATCTTGTGGGAATTATTGTGTAAAAACTGTTTTCTTTGTACAGACCAAAAGTGACAATATATACAGTTTCTTTCAGGGGTTAAAGTAGACCATCCTGAACCCACTCATTAAAGTGTTGACATACAATATTAAATCTGGTGACTCGGTGGGTTGAGGAACATACAGATCACAGTACTGTGTAACTGCTATGTTCTGGTTTTCACTCTACCACTTTTATCTCGCCAGCTCCTCTCTTTCCATATTTTCTGTTCTCTCTCGTCAGAGCTGTCTTATGTGGGCAAAAAAAAAAAAAAAATGCAATGTGGTCTTTTAAATGTCGACCCTGAGATACATCAGTGAGTTCCCAGTATTCTATGTGTTGATGTGACAGTGTGTCGAGCAGCTCACACACATAACCTTAGAGTATTCGCATCTAAATGTCAATAATATTAATATATATCACCATTTGGTCTGTCACAAGGCTTTTACTGAAGCTAAAAATCATAAACACATTTACACTTTAATCAATATCGTAAAAAATATGGTGCGGCAATGACTGTTCCGGTTCTCCTGAGACATGGGTGCCAAACACATTAATACAACTTGAACATAATTTATGGGTTGAGGGGCGCCACTACGGCATTTGAACAGTTATACATCCGTCAGTTGATTGAAAAGGCTGAGGAAAATAACATTTGCTGCAATGCTTTTAATGAGATGCCCTGCACTGCAACTGATAATGTGCTCCAAAAAAGACTGCTAATGGCTGTAGTGATGGAGAAGAGGATCAAAAACAGTGATGTGATTTCTTGTCTACCCAGGCAACATGCTGTGTATACTATTTAAAGTTTTATAACAAACAAAAAATAAGCTTTCTGAGGGGGAAAAAAGCAAAAAAATATGAGGGAATGTAACTGAGAGTTTCTGTTATGGAGGGATTACAGGGAGCAAGAGTTTGCTCCAATGGGAGATTATAACAAGGTGAGATGTGTGTGGATTCTACAATTACTATAAATTGATGCTCATCGGGCAAATGAGTGCTACATTTTTGGGACAAGAGATTGATGTTGTTTTGGAGAAAAAGAGTTTTCTGACTGACAAACAAACCTTAAATTCACATTCAGTTATTCACCAAAATACACTGTTGGTACTCTTTAGGTCTCAAAAGGACTGTGCGTCCCATCACACTCACGTCTTCATATTCTCTTTTTATTGCACCTGTGGCTGAACCTTGTTAAATGTTAATATAAACGCATAAAGGCTTTAATACTGGAATATATAATTCACATAATATTTGATTTCAGCATCTTAGACAATTCTCAAGTAACAATTCTTTCTATCATTCATTTTCCTTTCAGCTTTTTACCCGTCATTGCTCCCAAAAAAAACACTGAACAAAAGCAAATATTCAAAAACAGCTAGAATAAGAACTGAAAATTTCAAATTTCTGTCTGGATGATGACACTTGGTTGGACATGGTATTCAATTCCTCAAGCAAATGAGTCTACCAGAATTTCTCATTAATCATAAGAATCAGAATCTTGGCAGGAAAAACTATTTTTGTTCTTGTCTTTTTGTAAATTTCTTTTTTTTGTCTTTTAAATTTCAAATAAGCCTGCAGCAGTGTTTGACGGCGCTCTGTTTTGAGCAAGCACAGCGGTGGAAGCAATGGGATGCAGGCAGCAGAGGGAGCTTGTTAAAAAAACAACAAGTCTGACTTTCATGAGAAATGAGTATACAACTGGAGGCATGCTGTGTAAGAATCTACAGGCATTGTGCAACGCCTGGACCGAATGCACTCGCCCAGTGCTGGAGTGGCGGTTCGGGAATGAAGGATGTCTATAGACACAGCAAGGGCTCCTTTTAGGCAGCAACACAGACTTATTTTCACTGACAGGTGTTTGACAAGATGACCACAGTCATTTAAGTGTGAGCTATGCTTATTAAGCTTGTGGATTATATCTGTTGTCTGTTGCTGAAATATGGCTTCACAAATTCAGAAATGATTTGTAGCGTAAACAAAACATCTGTTATCAGTGTGAGTTGTATTTAAAACAATAAAGAAAACATTTTGAACCTTTTTCAGTTTGGGATTTTTTTTTCACGTTAAAGAAAAATAATTTCTGTGACTCACGTTTTACATCCCTCCATTAATTATTTATTGGTTGAAGCAAATGCATATTTCCACCATTACAGATCAGTTGAAATGCACAGTATGTTCATGCCTGCTGTATGTGGAGACCTTGATTCCAGTGCAGTCAAACTTGAATGGGAAAGCTTTTGAACCTGAGGACAATGATCTGACAGATGCTCACTCATGAGTTGTCCCACAGTGCTTTGCAGCGCACCTGCAGGCGCTTCTGGATCACAGGCATTCAATCTCCTTCAACCCAGAATCTGCCCTTATCATCAAATTTCATCAAATTTGAAGGCGGCTGGCATGAAAGGCAAATGATTACAATCCGCTCTCCTTACTGAACTCCACTGACCTTTCTGGAACAAACGTCTCTTTAAAAGGCACCAGAGAGTGTCAGACTATTCCTTTTTCTTCCATTGGAAGGGCTGCAGGGTCAAGACCACACTGCTTCATCTGGACAGCGATGTCGAACAGGTAGTCGTAACATTCACACCTACAAAATGCAGCAGTAGTTTGAGTGTTGGAGCCGAAAAAATACAACATAAAGAGTTTAGATCTATTGTTTTTGTTAGATATTCCTGCAATACAAGCATATTAATATATTTTCATAAACAAGATCAAAAAGGGTTAATAATACTCAGAAGTAAATGCTCACATAGTCTTGGCTTTTTCCCATGACTCTCCCCAGACATAAACACCATGTCGACGGACGAGCACTGCACACGAGTCTGGGTACTCTTCCATTGCCCGAGCCATCCGGTCTTTCAAATCCTTCTCCTCTGGTGTATTTTCAATAATAGGCACCACCAGGGTGTCATCAAACCTGTGCATATGCAGGTTACAGAACAACAAATTACCCAAAGGCTGTTGACTTTTTGGGAACATAACTTTTGCAATCAGAGATCTGTTAAAAAGATACTGAATAGACAGAGACATGCCTGTTCTCAAAGTCTGACACCATCGTTTGCTGTACAGTAACTCTGATTGTGAGGCAATCAAATCAAAGCAATACAATGGCTGCAAATCAGACATGTCGCTCGGAGTAGAGCCAGTCATCCACCGATCACAGGGTTGGCAGTCAGACCCCCACCTCTTCCTGTAAACGTGTCAAAGTGTGCTCAAACCTCAAATTGCCCCCGATGTCTGGCCAGGACGCTGTGCTTTCCATCAGTGTGCAAGTGTGTGCTTGAACGGGTGAATGAGCGCCAAAAGCTTTGCAAAGCGTGACAGAAACGGGGTCAGCAATTTAGCATGAGAAAAAAAACAAAATCTCAAATGTGAGGATTTGCTGTTATTCTCTGTTGTATCATCAAAGTTGAATATCTTTAGATTTAAGCCTGTCAGTCGGACAAAACAAGCAATCTGAAGTTGTCACCTCAGACCCTTTTCACCATATTTTGACACGGATGGAATGATTATTCAAAGTAACAATTAATGAAAATAATAATCTGTTATTGCTGTAATCCAACAGGCTTCTGACTGCCTCCTTCCCTGCTCTAACCCGAGAGAAACCAGTTAAACCTTTGCCAACATTTCCCTCTTTTTTCTGCTGCCTGGATGGGTAACAAGCAGACTGTCAAATGTTTGAACTGTTAAAATGTAATCCTATCTGGCTTTCTGATCAATGCTAAATTGTGAGGCCCATTTAAATGACTAAAAGTATTATTTTACACAGAATGAAATTACATACACATATTACAGTTAAATGAATGAAATGCTGATTTGATGTTCCAAGATTATGCTTTTCTTAACTGTGGTGAAGGCAATGCTGCGGAAACACGCTGGTTCCCACGGCACAGTTGGCGGCTGCAACTGGTGATGCTGGAAATTTCTGTTGCCAGACTGATCATAAGTGACTGATCATAAACTCCATCATCACTAATTATCATTGGTAGGTAGGTTTTCTTTAATTTTTCTAGACCTTGGAAGATGAGTCACATGAGTTTGAGACACTAATAATCAAAATAAACCTGAATAATGATAGTATTTCTAAAATGGTGAATGTCATCCTCTACTTTCATACATAAGTCTGTGTTGTTGGGCCTCTAGTGGGAGGGAGAAGGTGAACATTCTGATATAGGGACAAATGTTGCTTTGTGATGCACTGCTTTCACTGTTGGGTCAGACAGATTTCCAGATTTTCCAACAAAATTTATATTTAAAACAGCTTGTTCTACTCGAAATGACAAAGTCTGGTTGAGCTGAATTGGTTTGATACCACTGTTTAAGTCTTTCGCATTACGGCCGTAGCCACTGCGATTTTTTGGAGGTAGAAGCAACCATATTTGGACAAGAGATTAGAGATGGGGAGGACATGGACCGGACCTGACTGAGAACCTGAATACTGACTTGGTACAGACTGATCAATCTTTAGGTAGCCATATCTTAAAACATGCCTTGCTTTAATGTATATTTTATTCTAACTGGGATCATAATTTACATAATGAACATTGTGATGTATTGAAGAAGATTTGAAACTAGAATCAGAGATGAGTTAACATCACCTAAACAACAATATTTCAAGTTAAAGCAAGTAAAAACAGTTTGAGTACAAACATGAGATTGAACAGAGTATGATCTCTACTATGAGTGCAAGACACTTTCATAACCAAGACTTTAGAAACCCCCACTTGAATGCGATATGAAAATGCCTTGGAAACCCTTTGGACCTCACTAATCCTCACTGCTTGATTACCGATAGTTGGTGCCTGAGGTGCCCTTACGTATCCCCTTGATCATCTCCTGGTGTGTTATTCTGAACTCTCTGCCAGGATACAGCAGAGTTGCCATGACAGCAGCCTTGGAGTGGGTGTGTATAACTGCCTCTGCCCCTGTATTTTAGCAAAGGAAAAGCAGGTTTTGAATTTTGAGTGTGGTCTACTGCTACTGTACCAGAGTAGCAGTAAAAAGTAAAGGAAAAAAAAAAGATGATGGAACATCAATGTGCCTTATGCTTCTTTGGTGCAATTTACACAGTGTTAGCACTGGGTTCTAGTTTTAGAGACAAACTGGAAGAACCTTCTTCCCTGGCATAACAGGAAGTACTGATACAGAAATCATCATTTTGGGGTGAAGGATTTCATTTTCATTTTTAATTACAATGCCTTTAGTAAACATCTGTATCTTGTGAGGGTCTGGAACCTCTTTATCTAAAAGCAACATTTCAACAAACCAGAACTTCCATGAGAAACCTTTATTTGTTGAATAACCTCAGTTAAAAGAGAAAACTTTAATAAAAAACATGCTAATAAAGCAGAATGTATTTTAAATCTAGTTGTTAAATAAAAGAAAGCAAAAGAGAAAGAAATGTGTACTTATTTTACTATTAATCTTTTTAAATTGGAAACATCTACATTCAAATAAATCTAGTTTTTGTTTTTTTCAGTTCTTTTCTTTGTGCTGTAGAACACAGAGGATTGGACTCCGTCACAAACAAGACGAGTATATCACTGACTTAATTAAAAAGATGGTGATGTATGTATGAATGTGTTCGAGTGACTCACCTCTCATAGTGTAGGCATTCATAAAAAGCGGCGTACACTGGCTCTTCTTTAATTTCTTCCAGGCAGGTGGACAGCTGATGTCTCTCTCCTCCACGTCACACACAAACATGTCATCTGGCTGAGTAATACAAATGGTTAGGGAGGCACGTCTGAAAACATAACACACTAACACCTATCTGAATCCTGCTAATTCACAGATCTGAGCACACCAACATTTAATTCCGATTAGAACCTGCTCACCTCTATTCTCTCTTTCTGGACGCCTGATGGTGCAATATAGATCTGGTCCCTATAGGTTACACGACAAACAACAGAATATTATTATCATGGGAAAGGATCAAAAACAGTAAAGCAGTTCTTGTAATAGCGATCCCAGGAGTTAGTTTCTCACATCATAATGAAACATCATGGACTTGTGCGACATACAAATAGCTGGATCCTTCGCAGGTTATTTTGTCTTTATCTCAAAGAAATGGAGCTGTGTATGGAGTTGAAATTTTATGGCTTCAGCAAATGTTAAAGATTCATTAATGACAGCATTTCTAGCCATCCATGAAAAGTCCCCTCGGCAATCTTTGTAAGGCCTTCTGCCACAATTTTACATTGACTTTAGTGAGTAATCTTTTTGTTTACTTTCTACAGCCTTGACCAAAAGACCGAATGAAAACAAAAGGATAAAAAGGAAAGAAATCAACCGGTTTTCAGTGTTCAACACACAGCCTGAACTGATGCACTCAAAATTTTACATCAATCATATTTTTGCTTAAATGCAGAGAGGTTTAATGTTTTCCCATAGAAAAGTGGAGGACAGGATAAAGCCATTGTCTCTACCTAACAACAAATGCAAGCACATAAAGGAGTAGCTTATTGATTTTTTTTGTGCAAGGTTTGGTTGAAACCGCCTCAGGCTCTGACTCATTCCTGAGTCAAACCAAAGCTGGTGAGGGAAAAAAAAAAAAAAACGCTTCAAAACTTGAAATTCAGAGCTGCACTCTCAGAAAAGAAAAACACACTCATTAGAATTTTTGTAGAACTGTGTATTAGTCTGAGTACACTACTTTATCTGCATATTACTTAAAGTAGTACATATTTTCATCTGACTTCCTTTATACATATTAAGTGAATAAGTGGTACAGACTTGATTATAATAAAGCATTTTTAGGTTCCTGAGCTGAAAAATTAAAGCACTAATTTATAAAATGGCATCAATCAATCAATCAAGCACACATTTGAAGGAGTAACTCTCTGCATGCCTGACCTACTGCAGTGGACCTTAGAGCTGCTTATGTTCTATCTGAATGTAGAGCAATGAAACACCAGCGTACATGGAGTGGCAGTCAGTACATCTCATTTGGTTTCATCATCTTCCCCTGTTGGCTTACATAAACGTCTGCCATTCCCCATTTCAAACAGAGATTTGCTAATGGGTGGTGCTTTCTTTGTAGCTGCCATCCAAAACAACGCGGTTCAAAGATGTTTGTAATAACCTGTCAAAGCCTTCAGTTTGAATTCTGTTCCATTATGGCAAAACTGTGGCCTTCTGTCTTCACCCTAGATTTACACACATCGTCAAAACCAATATAACTGACCTCACATCAGCCTCCCAGCACTTTTGTCAGACTACAAATGTGGAGAAAAAAACTCCACAACAGAATCAAACTTTAGTTGTGATTGTCAAACATAATGCAAACCCAAAAGTTAAATGAAGGTCACCAAGTGAATTCAGTTTTAGCAGCCTGTGAGAGGGGACAAACAGTCATAAAGTGACTGAGCTTTAAAAAACATGATCATTTTGATCCTTGACCACGATATTCGGCAAGATTTTTAATCTACATACAAACCTCTGTCTCAGACTGATCCCTCCACCCGTTCCCGTCACCCATCCAAGGTGGTAGAAGAGTCGGCATAACTCCGGGATGAGTACACGCGGATGTTCCTTCGCCTATAACAAATGCAAAATGGTTAACTAGCTCATCAAAGCTCAGGTTCAACTCTCTTTACATAAATTAGTGTTATAAATTAAATTACCTCGGACTTCAAATGCAACCGGTGCTTATATTTTCACTACTACTAGAAAAAGTGTGATAATGTACATTATATACAAAAGTATTGGGACACCTGACCATCACACCAGCAGGGACTTTAATGACGTCTCATTCTGAACACACAGACAGCTTTGCAGCTCTAACAGCTTCCACTCTTCTGTGAAGGCTTTCCACAACATGTTGGAGTGTTTCTGTGGGAATTTGTGCCCATTCATGCAGTAGAGCATTTGTGAGGTCACACACTGATGTTGGACCAAAAGGCCTGGCTCACAATCTCCGTTCCAGTTCATCTCAAAGGTGTTGGATGGGGTTGAGGTCAGGGCTCTGTGTGGGCCAGTCAAGTTCTTCCACACCAAACTCATCCAACCATGTCTTTATGGAGCTTTGCTTTGTGCACTGGGGCACAGTCATGTTGAAATAGAAAAGGGCCTTCAACAAACTGTTGCCACAAAGTTGGAAGCATATCATTGTCCAAAATGTCTTGGTGTGCTGAAGCATTAAGATTTCCCTTCACTGGACGTAAGAAGCTGAGCCCAACTCTCCCCATAAAAAAGTGTGCCTGGATATTTTTGTCCATATAGTGTATGTTTCTTATTAATGAAAAATCCCATGAAAAGATCAAAGCCAACAACAAATTGATCCTACTAACACGAACTGCCTCTACAGCCAAAATCTGATTATTCTTTAATTACCATGAACCCACACACTACAGTTCATTTTGGCACAATCCCCCATACACCACCCGTCTCCCTTAAATACTCACTACACCAAATATGTATAAATCCTGAGCCAAAAATTGTCCCAAACAAAAACACTATTAATTCCAGCTTGTGTAATGTTTGCTAAAAGAAGTTACCATCAGCTTGAGGCTATTTGCCATGAAGTGTCAGAGTGTTTATCTGTCATGTTACGCTTGCCTGTTTCTCTGCTGCCTCTTGACCTGCATCTTGGCAGCCACTGCTGGTGCCACACAAAGATGACATCTCCTGTGAGAAACAATCGAGCACATTTAGTGACCATTCACAATGCCATGAGGAGATGTCTGGGAAACGGTTGCAATAACATTGATTTTGGTGTCATATGAGACAAGCTTAGTGCTTTTAAATCACAATGAAAAAGGATTCTGTCAGCGTCATACTTCCTTATTTTGATTTACTCACTGTAATCAGATACTGTTGAGACAAGGCAGGGAAGGATAAGTGAGAACTGATACAAGTTCTCAGTAATTCCTCTCCTCGTTCTGCTCCCACATATCATTTAGGGAGAAGCCTTGAGTTTGAGTGAGATTGTTCCATAATCTCAGACTGCTCTGTTGAATTTCTGTTTAAGCCCTATGGTTACGCAACAAAAAATTCTTACATACGTGACATTTTTAAGGAAGTAAAAGTAACATCATTAATCTTAATCATTAAGATACAAGTAAATAAAAAGTGTACTTATTTCAATGAATATATAGTTACATGTGGATGTCATGGACAAATTAAGCTCCAGGAGACTTAAAATACCTAAATAACATTGAAAACAGCTGAGTGAGTTGCAATGTTTGATTGTTACATGAATGTCCTACATAAAATTAAACCACAACAAAAAAGTGAAAAAGTGAAAAGTTATATTGCACGTCAGAGAGAAATGTAGATCTGCTAAATGCAAAGCACTTCATTTTCATGAGCATGTGAAAGGGATCTTTTTTTCTTTATCTTTTCTTTTTTATAAAGACAATGACAATAGAATAGAATCTTTATTTGTCTGACACCAAAAGATAACAGAAATTTGTCTTCGACGGGGCTCAACATCATCACTAAACACACATATAAGACATTAAAAGACCAAAGATCACATAAACCTGAACTAAAATCGCACACATTGCTACTTTAAAGGACCATTAGTTGAAAAAATTGAAAAAGAATCAACTGTCCAATCCCACGTTAACATCATGCCTTTCACCTTAAAACAGTTTCCTGTGGGCTAGCTAGCTGCAGGGACACTAACACTGACTGAACATTTAGTTACTGACTTTGTGACTGAATGACTGTGGTTTTCAGTGATGGATGATTGCACTACAAGAAGGTACACAAACAGAAGAAGCTTCCAGGCAAAATTCTCAGTGTTGACAGCTACTCAGCATCAGTTAGCCTGTATTGGCTTACAGTAAACAATGACTAGTTTAATGAGGAGGACAAACTAGTTTAATAAATGGCTGCAAGGTAGATAGCTAACACTGCCTGGAGGGTTGAATATGAGATTACAGGATGGATGGATTTGCAAACATTTTTGTTGTTATCAACTGTCATTTCTCTTCTGACAACAACAGCAAAATGCTACATTTTAGAAAATAACACTCAGATAAGAACTAATATGAGTGTCCTGCTTTAACTCTAAGTTTTTTTTATTTAACTGAAAAAGGAACTGGAAAAGTTGAAGTAGTAATGTTATACTTTATACTACACTTTTTCACTACAATAAAAGTATACAGAAAAATAAACACGTTATTATTATTTCTTTGTTAAATTTGTTTTCATTTAGGCATTTTACATCTTCTATATCAACTGAATCAACACTGTTTCTAATCCATATCTTTAGCTTCTTCATTCATTTTGGGTGAGCGAAGTTTGCATTTCCTTTCAAATATATAATAATACAGACCAAGATGACTAGATTTACAGCACACAGCTTTAATGAGAAGCTACTTTATTTATTTTATTTTTTTATTATTTTTGGTCATGGTTGATGATGTTTTACCTCATCTCTGGAGTTACTGTTCAAGTCAGCAACCATATTTAATTGAAAATTAAGAAAAAAAGTATGAGGATGCAATTTTTTATTGCAACAAAAGGTTACATCAGGTGACTTCATTTAATTGTGTGACTTTCTGTTTTGGTGAAATCATCTGCTGCATTCTTGGCTCTGGGTTGGAATGAAAATGTGTTACATAACAAATTTACAAAGTAAAACTGGAATCTGTGACTAGATGTGAGAAGAAGTGAATCTTTAAGCTTTTCCTACAATTTTGTCATTTGTTTATCTTATTCCTTTGTATCCATATGGCATGCACAATAAGCGTACTGCCGTGTATTTTAGGACATTAATCATGATTGATAGAAATGATAGACATTTTTCACTACTTTTTATCTTTTCATAGATGAAATGCCTAATTGAGCAATTGATAAGCAGAAATATAAATAATAATAATTATAAGATGAACTGTATGACAATGTATAATGTAACTTTTATCTTTCACTCATGGAAGGCAAAGGTTGTATTAGATTTGCACTTTACTAAGAAATAAGATCAGCATGTGGAAATTAAGGGTGTGAGGAGCCTTCTGAAGAAAAGCTGAAAAGCTCCTTCTTACTTTTTGGTTTAGGCTTGTTGAAGGTGTCTACAGCAGCACGTCTTATTTTTACAATTTAGGCTGATTGCCATTATGAAACTCTGATGTACCTGCTCTGAATATTCTGAAACATGTCAGCACACACAATACTAGGACGAACAATTCTGTTTCACTAAGGACTTAGTATGCAAATTTTTATTGCAATGAAAGATCACGTGTGGTTATTCCATCAAGAGGCTCTCTGCTTATCAGTGAAATCATCTGCTGTTATCACGGTTTTGCGCTGGAATGAATATGTAGCCTTACAAACTGGCACGTGCCTGGACTGCGATACTCCATTCAGTTGACATATGGTACATGAGGCAAACACAAAGACACTGACTATGTGTGAAACTGTTTTGGTTTAAAGTGAGAAAGAAAAGTGATGGGTGTGTTGATTAGCTGTATAGTTCATAACAAACTGACACGATTGAAATATAATCTTTTAACCTCTAGCTTATTCGTTGACCAAAGCACAAAATGTGGACATTTAGATGTTGCAATTGATTTAGCTATTAGTCGCTCCTCAAAATTACATTAAAAAAAACGAGCAGTCAGTGCTCATTAATGTTACTATCTCAGTTTTGTAGAATGAAAAGGTTTAGTTGTTACCACATTAAAGACAATATAATACGAGCTAAGTTATGTGCAGCTGGTGCTCATGTTACCTCAAGCTAAAACAGCTGCGGCTAACTTGAAATAGTTGGACAAACTTCTAAAATCGGTTCGTTTAGCTTGCAGACAAACCGTGTTGCAGTGTAACTACGGCAGTTTAACCTCTACTCGCATGACCAGTAAAACATGTATACAGAACATGACTACATACCTTGTGTTGTGAAATCAGTCTGTGGTTGAAACAAACGACGTGCAAAAACAAGCTAACGTTAACGGCTCATAGATACACGTGTTACGTCATCAATGTGCGACATCCAAACAGGATACAAGCGAAAATGGTATGGTGGAAGAAGTATTTATTTGTGAGTGAAAGAAGCAATACCAGTCTACAAAATACTTACAAATAAAGGTTCTGCATTTAAAACATGATTAAAACAAAAGTAGCCCAATAGCAATATTGTCAACAAAATGTCCTTTAAGTATTTTAATTTTAAGTAAATAACTTATTATGCAGAGTTACCAGTGTCAGTGTTATATAATTTAGTCACTATCATGCATTAAAGTATAGGGTATTTAAATGTTATAAGGTTTGCTATGTTTTTGTGTAGCCTAGATGCCTAGATTTTGTGTAGGTTTTGAAGAATTAAAGGCCTAGGAAACATTAATCTAAAAAGTAACCAGTAACTACAGTCTAGCTATTATAGAAAAAAGCCTCATGGAGTGAAAAACAACATTTTCTTCTAAAATATTGTTGAGTACTGTATGATATAGCAAAAGATAAGGATCCTCTGGTAAGGTTGAAGTATCTTGATGGGTCAAACAGGCCTACAATGAAAGAATGAATGAACAAATAAATAAACAAATAAATTGGCTTTGTATAGGCACTCTACTCCCCAGCCGGTTTTTTGCTCATTCTGGATTTCTGAAAGTTGTTTTTGGTAGCTGGAGCTGTGTGTAACATTGAGAACAATGCCAAAACAGAGTTAAATACCTTGTATGTGTACACATACAGCTGTTTTAACTCTACTTGCCCAATAAAGCTGATACTGATTCTGACTGTGCTGGTATTTACTCTGTGCAGTGATAATTGTTGAATCTAATCCAATCTAATCTTTTAATTTTATAGTCTTCCTTGAATTTTCTCCTCCAGCACCACCCAAGTCATTAAACGAGTTCCATGTTGTATTCAATCCTGTGTTGTGACCTTGTAAGCTTCTCACTGTCTTGTTTGATAACTTGCTTGTGGGGGGTTTCACATTAGACCTTGCCAGCTGTTTACCTCTAATCCAGTTTAAAAACTATGATCACCCTAACAGAATCATATCTAACATAATTAAGGTTTCCCCTTTCTCAAAAACAACCACTGGTATCATCTTATCCAACACTGCATGTTGACACATACAAGGAAATTGGCTCTCATTGTATGTAGATTTCAGTATACTTGTACACAGAACAAATTCAAATGAAGATATACAGATCACCTCAGATGTGCATAAACACTTTATAGTAGAAATATATATGTGATATACAGGCTGGATAACAAACATAATTCATACAGGTCATATGGTTACATTACACAGTATTTATGGGGCTGTAGTACAAGCTGTGCAAGAGTGCATGGTAGGGCAAGTCATGTGAGAGCAAACACTTACATGATTTCTTGTCAACCTGTGTCGCTTTAAGTAATCTCTGTCTCTGAATGCAGTAAATAGCATAGCACAATAACCTTTCATGAACTACCTTGATGTTGAGCCCATATACAAAAATCTAAAATAAAAATAGTTTGCTTCTGTCGTCATGCAAACATATACTGGACTTGCAACCCATTAACGCAAATGTCATACATGTGACTCTATTCAGATCAAGTCATAGATGTAACGGAGGTTTTTATGTCATGAGAACATGTGCATCCAGTCCGAGCATGTCTGTCTTATCCACTAAAGGATCCCTATCTGGAATGGCCTACAGTTGCTTCATACAGCCACTCCTCCTCACAGCTCTTTGTTTCCTGTTGAAAAGATTCCAAGTCCTATTGCTCATGGGAAAGGGTTACTGCAAAGAATCCTGCTCTGTGGAAATTCCCATTTTGGTCAAACTCTTGCAGATGTGAGTGAGGGTCTGCCTCATGTCAGAGTTCTTTCACAGTAAGAGTCAATTGTCATCAAATTCTCACAGGCTAAAGGTGCTAACCATGAACATAATTGTGTTGGCGTTTACTTGACTACAACTTGTATTTAGTAGGTCTATGAGTCATTTACAGTGGGTCTCTTTGTAACAAATTTGACATGTTGTGTTATGACATGTTGTGATTTTAAAAAGGCCCATTCAGGTAGTATGCTCCCTTGAACCTGTGGGGCAAATCTTGTCGTGTGAAGTTTTGTCAGTGCTGTCAGTGTAAACTGGTGTAAATAAGAAAAGCAGAGTCAAATCTGGAAAGAAAACTTCTGTGTTTTGTTCTGCTTCCTTATCACAATTAGCACAATTAGTTTCAAACTGGTTTCCAGATCTGTATGTTTACAAAGGCTCAAGAAGTCAGCGACATTGTATTATCTTGGCTGTGACAAAATCCAGTCAACTTGGAATTCTCTTTAAATTCAGAACACTAAATGGTATGCTCCAGTCTTTTGTCAAACTGAATTAGCAGCGTAGGCAACAGAAAAGCAAAGTAACACATGTAGCCTAGCAACAGCAATAGATTATCACACAAGTAGTTCAAATGATGGTACTCAAATGAACACTGCTATTAGGTGTGGTAACATGGTGTTTTCATGAATCTGATGCAGAAATGTGCACCTTGAAATGGATATTTGCCTGTGGTAGAAGAGAAGTGGTAAAAGTTATGACTTGTTTCTCCGGATTATTCATGGCAGTCACGGATGTGAGTGCTGTGATGTAAAGGCCGCTGGCCTGAGTTGCATTGTGATTTTAAAATGGAAATATGGTAGCTGTCGCCCTGCTGACATGACCTTGAAAGACCTCATGTTCTGCTGCTTCACAAGTGTTTATCCATTCATAAGAAAATAAGAGTCATTATTGATTCATTTTCATATTATTCAACATTTAAGTTTGCATGATGATAAAACACAGCTGATCTTCATAGTTACGTTTCAGCCTTTTCCTCAAACTATAGATATTGTTTTTAGTGCTCCAAAATCCATCCTATACTGCTTATCCGTCAGGGTCGCAGGGGGTCTGGAGTCTATCCCTACAGCAAGACTGAACTGATTTCCAGTCAGTTGCAGGGCTGACACACAAAGACAGACAACCACACACCTAGGAGCAATATAGAGTAGCCAGTTAACCTAATGTGCATGTTGTTGGGATTGTGGGGGGAAGCCAGAGTACCCAGAGAAAATCCACGCAGGCATAGCAAACTCAGCACAGAAGGGCTCAGACCGGGATTTGAACCTGGAACCCTTTTGTTGTGAAGCAACAGTGCTAAGCACTGCACCACTGCTCTTGCTCCAAAATTTCTATCAGAAAAATATATGTTTTGTGACAATGCAGGTATTACATTGGCAGTATTACCTAGTTTTAATTAAAATGCTTGACCTGTTTGACCGATATTAACATTGTTTGATGAAAAAGCTTTTGTCAAAAATGTCCTTGACCTCCCCATAATTTGCCTAATAGAATTTCACTTTTCTCATAATAATATATTGTGTATACCCTACTCTGTTGGCTACAGAGTCGCTAAACAACCACACCGGGAAAATAATTTGATAAGTGAATCACTAACAGTGTCTAGCCAGAGAAAGCTCACTCTTGCGTGCTTGTGAGCACAAGATTTGTGCTTGAGTCTTGCGGTTATTTCTGTTCCGCATCATAGCTAATACATTGTAAAATTCCATTCTTAACAGTAACAGAAATGAACCTTTTCTGGGTGTGGAATGCAAGACTGGACATGTCTTCACCCACACATGCTGAGTAATTCATGACGACTGTCTCAAATTCATGATCTTGCCAAATTGCTGCAGACTGAAGCTCTGCAGTGACGCATCAATTTCCGTCAAATAACAGCGAATCACAACAGTCAGTGTATACAGTACACATTGCCTGCAGGGAGATGATACTGAGATGAGTTTGACAAAATCGGTCTGTCGAAGTCCAAATTTATGTAGTCTTGAAAAAAGAGCAAGAGTGAAGATACTTGATGTGCTGAAATATTTCTTACGTGATGTGGGAGGGGTGGAAGACAGAAATGATAAGGAAGTTCTGATGAGAAAAGGAGTGTTGTTTCATACATCTCCACAACCGCACATAATTCATCATGTGTCTGACTGACATGTTGAGCCATTTCCAACACATTTCCCCAACTGTCTCCCAACATTATTTTCTTTTTTTACTTCCGTGAATACAATTTCACACAGCATGGAGAGAACTGCCACTATATTCCCCATGAATAAACTGCTAGTTGAACAGTTCATCACAAACTGTTGCATTTATTCATTTATTTTGTGTGTTTCTAACCTGTCTTACCTGACATGAACTGATAAATTTCTTCTCTTATCCACTTTTTTCAGTTTTCTCCTCTGGAGTACATGGCTTTTATTCAAGTGTTTCTCTTTGTTTGTTTTTGTGTTTATCTTCTATCAGCAGTCGTATCCATGTATTTACATCTTGCTGCTGACTGTCATGCAAGGTCAAGTATATTTGGAGGTGTATATTCCCTGAATATACACTTGCCTATTGTACATAAATACATTTCTTACTTTCATGCTGAACCAATTGCCAGCAGTTTTGGCATATTAGATGTCAAACAGTCAGATATTACAAGTGTAATTTTATTTTAAAACTGTAATTTTACATTCTTTTGCAGCATAAATCAAAATGAAATGGCGGCAGAAGCTTTGTTGGTTTCTTTATATCATTTAGCCTTATAGATGGTGTTTGTTGTAACGTGATTTTGCATTAGACAGATCTGAATGATTAGTGGAACTTATTGCTCATCCTTTTCCAGCAAAAAGAAGCTAGAAATCAATCAATCAACTTCCTAAACTACTGGAATGTCTTTTTAATTTTCTTAGTTGTTTATGGGTTCTGTCTGAGGAAGAGGGAGGATAAGCGTGAGAAAGTGTATAAGGAAGAGGGTGTGATCACAGGTGCACCAACCCCCCTGTCTTTGTGTGTCACCTGTTATTGTAGTACTAAAGTAACACCTACCTGCCGCTATGTATAAAAGGCAACGAAATGATTCATCTGCTTCATATTCAGTTCACTGTGCCAAATACTTCTAGTTCACTAACCGTTAACTACTTCAGTCTGTGGCTCCATCACAACTTTCTGGAATGAAGATGATGAATTTTCTTTTTGGGGTTATTCTCGGACTTGTTACTGTTGTCCACTCAACACCTATTCATAGTAAGTGAAAGTCCTTTTTCTTAGTTCTCATAAACTAACATTTTATATTTTAGCTGAAGATGTGTGTGACTGTATTAGCAGTGATGTTGTCTTTGAGGACCAAACTGTAAAATTAAGAACAAAAAACAGATGAAACTGATGGAAAATTAAAGTGGCAAAGCGAAACCTCTGGAGTCAAGAGGTCGCAGTCATGGGTTTTGTAGTCTAACAAATGCAATAATTCTTTGGCACAGACTTCTGAAATTTCAATAATTCCCATGGTGTCCTTTTTCTTACCCCGTGAGTCAGCACTTTCCCTCTCCGCCTTAGATGCTCTTTATGTTTCAGGTCTAACTCTCTCTGTAGGAATACAAGAGTATTATTTCATGCAGGTTTCACTGGCACCTTCAGATTACACACAGAGATCATTGTAAAATGTCCTGAGCTGCTCCAGGAGGTGCATTAATGCGCATTTCTTCAGTAAGGTGAAACCCAAGATCAGCAAAGAGCTGTTACACAAGTTTGGGCAAACGGTAACTTCATAAGGGACAGCAGAGCTGAACGTGACTGGGCAGAAATGGAAAGCAAAGATGTGCGACTTGATTCTTAGGCTTTTTATTGTACCCTTTTAACCCTTTATTGACTTAAATGAGATTTTAAAGATTTTTGCTTATTATGATAATTTCAGGGTATTACAAATTTAAAAGGACAAAGGTTTGCTTAGCTAGCTTGGGTCAGTGGTTTCCAATCATCAGGCCCCTCCAAGTGGTCACGGGGTGAGTAATAAGGTATAAAGAAGAAGAAAGAAATTCCGCCACAAAAAATTGTATTGATTTGACTATTCTCTAATCTTCACTTTAAAATGAAAAAGGCACACACACACACACACACACATGATTATCACATATGATTATGCAGGGAGTTGGAAAACAATGAATAGTTGCAATAATTATATGACAAACCACATTGCCTACTTTATTGCTTCCGCCTCATTAATGGCACAAAAGCCTGATAATGGCTTCCTTCCAACTAAAACAGTGAAAAAGAACAGTCATGGTTTACTCTGTTTGTAGTGGGTGTGTCAAAAGTTATGCTTTGATGGATCTGCCTCTCTTTTGTTAGCCCACTCATACATGATTAGTCAGCCAAGTTAATTATTATTGCTTCTCACCACACCTCATCAAAGGGGACCACAACACAAGTTTATACAAGAATTTAGGGCGAAGTACATAAGCCCTGTGTGGTTGATTTGTAATACAGAACGAAAGCTTGGTAACTTTCCTTTCTGGTCATGTCGGGGCTGGTAGGTAAACACTTAAGATGACCTGTGAATTTTTCCATTTTTCTTTGTCCTAGCTATGACCCAGGATGAGGTTTACAGAGAAGCCATAACGGACGGGTACCTCATCAATCACGTTTTTCTAACCTCTTTCACAACTGAATCACCCAAAAGAGATGTGACCATTCAAACATCCCAGCAGCCATCCTCTAAGTCCGAAGAGAGTGACATGAACGAGGGCAGTGGCAGTGGGGACACCGCGACGTCCTTTCTCCAACCTGAAGTTAAAAAGTTTGCAGCCACAACTCTGGAAGTTTCACATGATCAGAGCTCTGCCTCCATACTGTTGCCAAGGGACACTGATGAAGGGTCTGGAGATGCAGGGATTCTTTCCCAGTACCTCACTACAAGTTCCAGTATGACCGCTACGTCAAGCACAGGAACTGACGCTGCACCAAAACTCCCGTTTGATGAAGGCTCAGGATCAGTCTTAGAGAGTGACATTCGCATTGAAAGCCGAATGGGGGTTTTCAATGCTCCATCACAAGATAAAGGTGAATATACTATATCTGCCCCAACAGTTGTGTCTTCAGTCATTATTATATTGTGCTTATTATTTATTATGGTTTTCTGTTCCTAGTTCAAGAATTTCAGCCTTCGTCACCCCAGAACGCAGAACACGGTACACCAGGTGAGTCCAGAAAGAAAAAGGGCAAAAAAGCATTTAATAAATCACATTTCTGCATGAATAATCTCCTGTTTAAGACAATCCCTCTCATTAACACCTACTGTGCCATATCCGCAGGTTGGATTATCATCGTTGGTTTTGTTGTTGGTCTCGCAGCACTGGTAATACTCTGTGTTGCCATCGCTACCAGAGACAAGTAAGAATTAAATATAAGAAAAACAATGATATTTTTATTTATATTTTTATATTATTTACTATTGTGAACATAGAATTAAATGGTCACGGTTTTTGATTGCGCAGGTGGAAGGGACCAAAACAAGCCACCCAGCTAGAGACCAAAACTAACTCCTCAAACCAGCAGAGGGAGCTGGAGATGGAGACTTTCCTGCACAAAGACAAGCCCAAGGAGAATGGAAAGGTGGCAGAGTACACAGTCATTCCCCTGGATGAGTTTCCAGGGAATTATTCATCACACTGAGGTTCAGAAAGAGACCCTCTGGAGGCTTGAAACTCATCACAGAACCGGACTGAAGCAGATGAATTTGATCAGAGGAACAAAACAGTCGAGGCTGTTGAGCTAAAGATTTCTGTGAAGTTTCACAGCTCTGGGCCCAGTCTGAACAAGAATCATGGCCAGGTTTTTCTATCTGACTTTCAAACGCTTTCTATCATAACACGTAACACATCACATACTTACTTTCGAACTGCACCAATATTTTGGCTAATGTATTTATTGCCATATTAATTCTTACATTAACTGTAATACAAAAATGGCCAAGTAAGATGCACAAATGTCGTTTATTTCAAACAGAGCCGAAAAGTCTTTACAGTGTTTTATTTCTTATTTCATTTCATTGTAAATAATTTATATTTTCATAACTAACAGGTCTGTTAGTGACAAAAAACGTCCTGTGTGGTGAATTTCTTCTTTTTAAGTGTCTTTGTTGTAATATTATTTTAAATCTCTATTCACTAATATTATTCAACACTGTGTTGTAGATTGTAACTTATTTTAAGTCACTCTGTATTCCCCACATTTATTGTGGAAGCTCTGTACTGAACAGTGCTCAACCCGCTAACTGAGAAGCCTCTCTTGACAACCTATGCAGCACTTCAGCTGAAGTGACATTCACTTACTGAATGTTCATATGCTGTATCACATCCGCCCTGTGAGAAATAAACACAACGGCAGCTCATCAATAAACATTTATTTGTTTCCATTCATGTTTACACACAAGTATTAAAACATTTACAGACTTTCAGTCCATTTGTCTGACAGATATTTTTTGTGCACTGTTGTAGTTTATTTAGAAGAAGTGACTTTAATCCCGCCTGCATTTACTCAGTCAAAGTCAAAAGGAGTTTTGCATTGTAATGAATGTCAGACAGAGGGACAACGTCAACCACGTTCTTGGACCAGTATGTGCATGGAATCAAAAAAAATAATTAAAATAAAGATAGAAAATATAAGTTTTTATTATCTAAAGATTGTACAATTTCATATGTTCATAGAAAACACTTGCTACACTTGGCTAAGCACATATTCCTATGCAGATCAAGGCCCAATAACAAATGAAATAGGTGGAAAACTGATGTAATGAATTATTGGATAGTGTGCTTTTCACATAAATCAGGGTATTCTGATAATAACTGAGGAAGACTCCCTTCCATTTTAAAGGAAGTCTTTGCTTGTGCCAAACACGTGGTGGCTTGCTGAAGTCACACAATATGTAGACATATTGTAGCTGCCAACACCAATATTCCACGCACACACAACTTCTGTAAAGGTCTACTGTGCAGGACTTAGGGGCAGAAATGGGCCATAATGGGTCCTTTTCCACTGCCATGTCCCATACTGTGTTCCTACAGTAACCCAGAATGGAGAAACCAAACACTGGCTCTAGACAGGGCCTTTCCTGCTTTTTGCTTTTTTAGCACTTTTTTAGCCAGTGCCGGGCAAAGTGAGACGAGGGGCGTTCAGATGGTTGCAATCTGTGACCATGCCTCTAGGTGCCACTAAACTTTACACAGCGGACCTTTAACACGCTCATAAATGACATTCACTCATTAAACAAGTGCGAAACATTGGGCTTTCTTCCGTGACAACCATCGGGAGAGCAGCAGTTTCTCTTAAAAATGGAAAAGATGAATGCATTGTTTGTAAATAAATAATCCTAAATTCACAACCTATTGAAACAAGTGGCCCATAAAAGGAAAATTGAACTAATATTGTTACATATATATTTATAGTTATAGCCTTTATAGAAACCTTTAGCATAGCAAAAACAATTCTGGTAGATTACATAAAAGGTCAAAATCTATACATTTGATTTATACACTATCTAAAGAGAGTATATACACAAAGTGCAAAGAGGCACTTTAAAAATGAATATAAGCTGTTGCTTATGCGGAAAGAGAAATAAATCAATCCATTTTCACCGAGGTTTGAACAGAGTTACTACACAGAGTTGAATTCAAAAAATATGTAGATATTCTGCCAACATTCAGTGACCTTGTTGTTACAGCTTCAGATTTCTACGAGTGCTGGAGGCAGAATTCCGTGTGCACTTGCTAAACAGACGTGGCCGTAGCTAATTAACTCCACGTGTGATTACAGGAAGGCCCAGCTGTCTGATTGTAGCGAAGCTGGAAGGTGGAAAACTTTACTTCTTCTACTAAAATATACCAATATTCTACTGTTTAGTGGTAGTTTTTATCCTGAAATGTGTTAGTCATCACATTGACTGCACTCTGCAGTTGACATTGTCAAGGCAAGGTTGTCATATAGCAAAGAAATAAACAGTTTGAAACAAAACAGCAATGCACTGGCCTCCTGAGAGTTTAACACCCCCACCACCCCCAACCCACCCCCGACCCCTCAACTGCCCCACAACTTTTTGGTTTCTTCTCTGCTCGACCATCCGACTCTCTTTCCTTGTTAATCTCTCTTGTTCTCAGCACACATGAACATGCATAAACTGCAGTACACAGGCATACTTTTAGACTACAAACTGAATCCTATTGCTTCACTCAGAACATATATACAAAAAGTAACAAATAAAAGACTAACTATTTTCTGCTTTACAGCTCTCTACAACACATTCTGTGCTGTTTGTTGCCACATTTAGAGGACACATGCTCCCTTCTTATGGTCTAAGTCCTAAGCTTTGCTTCTTAGGCTTGACCATGTGTGCGACATCAGGGAGTAATCCCATAAGTCAAACAGTCAAAGGTAATGCAGTGTTTAACCACCTACGTCATAATGCTACACAAAATGTTGCTTCATTGAGTTTATGTTCTCTTTTCACAAATACAGTTTGTGTTGTTTGAAATCTATGGTATTTAGATGTTTTATAGAAATACAGAGAGTGTCAGAAATCACAAATACACACAGCACTGATAATGACTGCTATTCAGTTTATCTGTCAAATTCTGATCACCTTATTTTGTTAATTTGTTCTGAGTCAATTCACACCAACTATTATGTTATCTCTCAAATGATTCTCGTACTAAATTTAACTGGCAAGGCCATGATCCACCCCTCACCTCTCTGCCCTTTAAGCTACAATCTTCTACAATGCTTCAATACAAAAGAAAAAGGAGATGTTGCACACAGTAGAAGAATTCTTTTGTTGACAGAACAGGAAGCTTGCAGCAGCACCAAGTAAGGCCCTGAGTGTTGTCAACCAATGATTTATTCTTCTGTACAAAGTGCATGAAATGCACCAGTTCATTATACTTTGTGTCTAGTTGGACCAAAGTTGGTGAATCATCTCAATCATCTTTACTCCGGTAGCTACCCGGATGGGTAACTGAAAGACTGGACGACTGTTTGTTTTCGCGGTACGGATGACTCTGCTAACATTCTTTTTTTTCTTTTTGTATGTTATTTTTTTGTTTTTTCTTATAATTGCATTGGTAAAACATAAAAAGCGTTGGAACTCAGGGTAAGGCGCAGCAGCATCTGGATCTGCTTTACTCGCATTTCCATGGTTCCTCCTCAACAAGAGAGAACTCTGCAGTCTTGCCATTTTTGCCCATGGTGACCTGTAAGCAGTTATCAAGAACATCTAACTATGGGGCCAAGGCACCGTCATTATACTTCATCAGCGGTTGGGAGCAGAGAAGCCATTGCTTCATTACATTCAGGCCATTGATTTAAGGGCAGAATTAATATGTGAATCCCCAACACTGAAATGCATGTCATCTCATACACTGATACAGTTATACAGTGATGCTCTTTACAGTGTAGTGTGATTTGCAGTTACAAGATAATATCAAAGCAAGGACAATTAGAGTTTATCAGAGTTGGCCATGTATTTTATGGATTCTCTGCCCAACCGAATTACAATACTGAAATAATCAGAATGCAACTTTATCATCGGACACAAAGTTGCAACGTACAGACAAACAAAATTATTTTACCAACACTGTATGTGTGAACTTCTCTAACAACAACAACTTTGCCCCTGTTTTTTTCAGAAGACTAACTACAATATTGAAAGGAGAGGATCTTTGATAGGCAGTTCATTCTGGGTGAAACATGGTGAAACAGCAGTCTTTATGTATACCACTAGCTCTTTCAAAAGATGGCCAATGATTGAAAACTGTAATTTGGTCAGGGCTGCCATAAATACATGTCCAATTAAGTAGACAAAAGAAAAAACAATTTCTTAATTAAATCAAGACATACCACAACAAAATACAAGTCAAATATAATTAGGTACAAGACAACGCATGAGGAAAGGTTGATGCTTAAAAAGAAACACTTTCATTTAGATTCAGTGAGAGTAAGACAGAGTTTGTGAGGATGATAAAAAAAAAAAAAGTATTTTATAAAAAAGGAACATGCTTTGATTTTACGGACCTGGTATCACAAAAACTGCTTTTTCATTTGATTAATAGGTGAATAAATAAATATAGGAATATTTATTTACCTTCCTGAAGAAAAACATTTTCTTCAATGAAAATGTGACATTTACTATTCACACAGACACAAATACATCAATATAAGAAGTCACATAGAAAACAAACACAACCACAGACAAGAAGACACAGACACAGAGCTGGGGAGGATTCTCTACATACAAGTCTCTATGTCTGTTAATGTGAAATGTACCTTGCAGTCGTCTATCAAGATTGAGTTGTGGTGAGCATACACATTCTGGTTGGTGTTATTTTCAAAGAAGGATTGATTCCTTGCCATCTCAAAGTCCTCCATCCGGGCCTGTTGGGAGTCAAAAGAGTCCAGCTCGTGTTTGGAAAGGTGGTACACGATACCTGCTCCATACGAGTCCCCGACCACGTTAACTGATGTGCGGAAACGATCCCTGCATGTTGAGGAAGAAAGTCACAGGAAAGATGCAAGAAGACAATTAAGGAAAGAAAAATAGAAAACACAAAACAAAAGTGCCCTTCCTTTTTGTTTTTCTTTGAATTGTTTTTGTTTTTAATTTTTGGATTTTAAGCCGTGAGTAACAGAAAAGACAAATATTTTTTTAGGAAAACACAACGTACAGCAAAAAGGTACATTGTGACATATGGCTACTCAGGACACAGAAAGAAGGGGATTACTATGTCAAGTAAATGCATTATTCACTATTAACTGATTTGGTAAAAATGTATAAAAAAGGTTTCCACGTGTGAATCCACATGTGAATCATTTAGCACTTGGGTAAACAAGACCAAGAGCAGTTTGTTCCCAGCTGAGTAATATCCACATTGTTGCCAACAGAGGAAAAACATGGCATCATGTTTTTGTCTTTTTGCAGACAGTATCTACTGTGGTTATGTTAATTATTAACAGTGAGTCAGCGAGTGGGAATATGGGGAGCAGAACTCTACTTCAACATTTATCAAAGTCTGACAGCCAAAGTTGTTTACACTCCCCAAAACATACGTTAGAGAACATGCTCAGTGCTCATTGTGTAATGAGACACACTCACATAAACCTGTACATTCATATTGAAGTCGAACATCTGTTTTGATGCTACTGTACTTATGCCAGTATGTGGTTTAGCTCCACACTGTACAGGTGTGTACAAGTGCTGCTGTGGAAAGAATTGAAAATCAAAACAACAAAACAAACATACTGAAAGCACACACACACACACACACACACACACACACTTAAATTAAATAAACAAGTGTAAGAAAAAGGATGTTAATAGTGCGTTGGGTTGAATCATAATGCCACTTAAATCACTGTGTAAGTGCAACAGAAAGTACACCCTCACAAGCAATAGCTTTACAGTGAAGAAAAGTGAATGCTTTTTTTGGGAAGTTGACTGGATTGATGGAAAATTTGAAGAAATTTGACTGGCAGAGTAATGCTTTGTTGAGATGACAACACAGAGTGAAGGAAGAGGATGCCTTTGCATGTTTTCTGTAGGTTGTGTTGATGTTAAACTTACAGCAGCCAGTCGACAGCGACCAGGAGGCTGATGTCCTGAGTGGGCAGCCCCACCGCCGTGAGGATCAAAAGCATGGTCACCAGTCCAGCACTGGGGATGCTGGCTGCTCCCACACTGGCCAGGGTGGCTGTCATACTGAATAGGAGACAAGTTCCATTCTCAGCAGGAGGACAAACAGCAGGCTGTAAGGCTCAAATATTACCACTGACGCTATTCACTTTTAATATTCAGCCACTCTATTTCTAACAAAAATGGAATGACCATAAATTAAATATTTAAAATCACAAATCAATCCAATTAGGGAGTGTATGAGACTACAACAAAGTTTAAAATCATCTTAATTAAACTGAACGTCAGAATCATCCACAACCTCACTGTAATTCCAGAACTACTGGATAGGATTTCATTTAAATTAAGTGCATATTGAGCAGAATATGACTAATTTATTGCTAAAATGTTGTGTGACGTGTATGTGATATACGCCATGTGACATCTTTCTGTAGCCACATTCTCACCTGACAGTAACAATCTGACCCCAGTCGAGCACAATCCCATTCATCTGAGCGATGAAGATGGCAGCCACAGCCTCATAAAGTGCCGTGCCGTCCATGTTAATGGTGGCACCCACTGGGAGGACAAAACGTGTTACTCGCTTGTCGATGCCCAGGTTCTCCTCTAAGCATCGGAATGTGACAGGCAAGGTACCGGCGCTGCAGCAAGGCAAACAGGAAGAAATGCTTTGCTATTACAGTCAGGAATAGTTCGTAAACCCATCACCCAGACTGGCAGAATTAAAAAACTCCACCACAAATTATAGACTGCTGAGAATTAATCTGAAGGGGTCACACTTGTGAAACTTAATTACACTTCTTCTACTCATGCTGAAATAAATCCATTCTAAACTATGTTGATCTATTACATAAAATAGACTAATACAGGCTTTCAAGAGTTTAACTTCACCAAGGAAACAAAATTCTACAAGTTGAAATTCAGTGCTAAAAACAGCAGTTGTGACTCAGTGGTGTTTTGTCTCTTTTTTTTTTTTTTTTTTGTCTGTTAATTAATAAGTGTTTCTTGTTGAGGGTGGAACAGTGAGCAGGCCAAAGCATGAGAGAACGGAGGTCACCTCAGCAGGGAAAATGCTGCATCCATGTCATTAATAAAACATCAAGTAAAGGGAATCTATCCCACGTAGAGGCAAAGCGAGAAGCCACCGTTTGCAAGACTACTTTATTTTTACTATTTGAAGTAAAGGATGAAAAAGGGAATCTGAGTATGCTTAAAAACATGCAGCTCACTGGAGAGAAAACCTGATTTGAACACAGTCAGGGTCACACAGTCTGAATCCTAGAATATCCAACAGGAACAAAGGTAGAAATCCCTCATACCTGGATGCTGTTCCAAGTGCTGTGACCCAAGCTTGGAATATTCCCATGAAGAACTTGAAGGGATTTTCCTTTACTATCACAAAATATATCAGCGGCAGGAAGATGCCTCCATGGATGATGAGACCCACTATCACAGTGATCATATACATCCCAAGCTGCCGCGCAACTACCTCCAAGTCAGCAATGGAGATGATCTTTCCACAGATGAGGCAGGCAATACCAACAGGAGAATACCTGAGCACAGGCACAGAATATGTTTGTGATGGGAATTACTTTTTTAATTTGATGTCTGCAGGTATGTAATTAGTGTTATGAATATATCAAAATGTAGTACAAGTTATGGAGTTATAGATACTCATCAATGCCATTGTGGAGAGCAAAAGGGGATGGTTTGGACAGCACTTACCACATAATTGCACCAACAAGCCTCATAACAATCTCATTCAGGACATTGAAAAATTCCAGCATCAGTTTGGCCTTTTCTCCCATTTTCCCCATAATAACTCCAAAGGCGACAAAGAATCCAATCAAACCTGCAAACACAGGATGCAGTAACACTAAATGGGATGAACCTGTCTCATAGGAAATTAATATCACAGAATGAAGGATAATCACCTATGAAAGTGCACATTTTTGGATATATAACAATATAACATAACAAAAGATAATAATATTGTGAGATGTAAAAATGGATATTGAGTTCATACACCCACTCTAGCTCTGTCTTTTTTTCTTGCCATTTAGCAGACCATCTCAAAATCTGAACAAATTTAGCTTTGATTTGGATACAGTCAGGACAGTCAAAACAAAGTGAGGTATTTTTAAGCATTTTTCTTATGAAATGCTGAATTTTCTCTCCTGGCACATGTATGCCAGGACTGTCTGTCACTACATTTTGAAACAGATCTGGATCCAGATCATTAATTCTGCACCACTGGGGGTGGTATGACTTATCTGACTTATCTTTTTTTCATTATATAACTAAAAATGAAAAAAGGACTTTTTCTTTAACAACTGCAGTGGGTGTGTTTCAAACTTTTCACCTACCCAGGACATTCATCCCACTCTTGAACTGAAGCGACCTTTTGACTGTGAATTGCGGAGGTGCTTTGGTTCTGTTAGTGGGCACTTGCACTTTTGTGGTTACTGTCTGGATCTGGACACGAAGCAAAGAAAATAACAAACAGTTGGAGCAACTGAACTATGAATCAGACTTCTTATGGTGTGTGAAAGCATGTGAGACACCTACCTGCTGAAAGCACGCCTGCACCAAGTTCTCTGGGAAAAGATTCCTGATGAGATCGAAAAAAGCATCTACGCTGGACACCTCATCATTCTTCTTTCCCTGCCCGAGATTAGCCCTAAGCTTGGGGTTCCCGGGATGGATGAGCAGCACCAGGACCACTCCGAGTACTGCTGCGATCACCGTTGTTGACATGTAGTACACCATGGCCCTGGTGCCTAAGCGGCCACTGGATTTGGCATCCAAACCGGCCAGTCCTGTTGGCATAGGAAACTAAAGTAAGTGTTCAATATTAAAAGCCTATAATATAGTGCATGTTGTTGCCTGGACAGATTTCAGTTTGATTTTGTCAATGAATGCATTTTTCAATTGCAAATGACCTCTTCATTATGTAATAAACACCAAAATGTTGCAGTTAAGTAAAGATAAAGTCCTCTCATCATTCAAGTGCTAATGTCCTCCCAGTCAGACCAGCTTACAACATTTGAACTGTGAAGCCTCCACATATAAAAAGTGCTACTGGTGCTGTAGACATATTGTGCAAATATTTAGAAAAAAAGAAAAAGAAACTCTGTACTCAGGAATGTCACATGAATTGCTCCTGAAGGGCGATGGCTCAGTCAGAAACTTGATTACACATTTGCCCTTAGCTGGACAAATGGACATATTTTTGGAATTCAATTTTTTAAGCATGACAGCAAGTGAGTGAAACTGTGTTTTTGGGCTGACTGGGACTAAAGTACAGTATCTTAAGCGTGACTTGATTTGTGCAGTTGTGGTATTTCACACAGCTAGCGATATGGATAACCTTATGCAGCCATGTGAATTTAGTATTTGTCGACAGATTTCGTAGTCCTAGTTTTAGTTTTTCAACCGTAGCACAATTTTAACTTTTCCCAAACAATCCCAGCTGCATATCTGTATCTGTGTGCCTCACATCCTCCACACAGGTCTTGTGTAAGCACATAAAGCCTGAAAAAACCTGCCCACTCTCACCTTTCCTGTTGCAGCTCAACTCCCAGGAAACAATAAGCCCCTCCATGCTTCCTCATTTCAGGACAGTAGTCAACAAATTGAGCAGAACATTAGCAGCAGCTACTGTAACTCACCCACCTGTGACCAGACTGGAAACAACAAGAGGCAAAATAAGCATCTTCAGCATCCTCATTAGGATCTCCCCAGGGAAGGCAATGATCATAATAATATCAGGATGGAGAGGCGATATGTGCCGCAGCAGCATTCCAGCAATGGAACCCAGAAAAACACCTGAAATGGTGAGAAAACATAAATAAAACACAAAGCCGGGTGATTGAGTCTAACTGTGAATATACCAACATCTGTGAGGTTTTTTTCTCATTAATTAGCATAACAGCCTGTCATCTGAAGGTTATCTGGTGTTGCCAGTACGTGCTGTGATAATTCCATACGTGTGTGTACAACTTTGATCAGGTCACTTATGTTTCACTTCACAGCAGATAATAACATGACATCAGATATAACTCTGTACATCTGTCAACAACTAATTGCAATGAAAACTAATGCTGAAAACAACACCTTTTTCTTCTTTAAGGTTGTCTCTTGTACATTCAAGCAACATAAAAAAGTAACTTGTCACATACAGTGTTTTACAGTTTAAAGGCATTGTGACCCCAGAGACAGAAGATCATGGAATCTTTTCGAATACTTGCTATTTTACCATCAAGAAAGAAGCTGTGGGCCATTTTAATTGATACCATTTCATCTCAACAAGAAGGTTCTGTATTTGAAAGGCTGGTTTGTATGTTTTCCATGTGTATGAATTTTCTCCTGATGTTCCAAAGACTTACAGGTAAAGCAAGTTGCCTGAACATGTAAATTGGTTTGTCTGCCTGAGTATGCAAGTGCAGTGATGGACTCAATGGATCCATCCATCCATCCATCCATTTTCTATACCGCTTATCCGTCAGGGTCGCAGGGAGCTGCAGCCTATCCCAGCTGACTACGGGCGAGAGGCGGGGTTCACCCTGGACTGGTCGCCAGTCAATCACAGGGCCAACACACAAAGACAGACAACCACACACTCTCACACTCACACCTAGGGGCAATTTAGAGTAGCCAATTAACCTAATGTGCATGTTTTTGGTGTTGTGGGAGGAAGCCGGAGTACCTGGGACCCTCTTGCTATGAGGCGACAGTGCTAACCACTGCACCGTCATGCCGCCCCTCAATGGATCCAGTATAGTTTATTCCCTGCTTTTTTTGTGAAATGCATCCTGGGAAAGACTGCAGGCCCCCGTGACCCTAAACAGGAGAATATAATGGATAGAAGTGACCGGAACCAGGAAAAACTTACCAAGGATTGTGAGAGTGAGAACCATGTTCTTCATGATTTTATCGCACAGACTGCCGCATGCACTCTCAGGAGTGTCCACGTTGTTCTCCAGGTGGCTCTCGTCCATCCTGACCTCCACTTGCTTCTGCATTTTGTTGGCACTGAAATAAATAAAGAAGAATGAGCAGCAGGTATTAATTACTGACAGATTTTTAAGTCACACTATGATGAATTTCTCATATTTTCCATATGTTTTTGGTTGTAGAGCTGCAGACAGGTTTGGTAATCAAAATACTCATGTAAACATAAATTAACGGTATTTTCAGCTTGGTTGTGCATTCCTGCATGCAGCTTTGGTAATTTTTGTCAGTGAGGGATTTTTCTCGTCATCACAATGATCAGCTCTTACTGGTTGGTCTGAGCAGATACATAGACAGGGCTGGAATCTTGGTGGGTAACATGAACCCACACATTATGGCCTCCAGCAGAGTAACTCCACTATATGTACTAGGGAGACACATATCTGTCTATAGCCTTAGTAGGGCAACAGTAGAAGCGTAACACATTGGGTGCTGGTTGCACCAAACTGAGAAAAAAAAGGAAGAATGGTTCATCTAAAGAGTGGTATCTATTCTTGGTGATTAGAAGAACATACAATGATGACTGAATTCCCAATTCAGTCATCATATTGCATACAAGATTAGTGTTTTTGAAAAACTGTTATTGAATCATTAAGTGATGAATGAGGCCTCATGCACACATGATTAAACTCAACTGATTCTGCATTCTTAATGCATGAAAATTTGTGAAAAAATTGCAGATGCCCTTTTCTAATTAATGACTGATATTTCCAAATAATTAGCACAGAATCAATAAAGAGGCCACTTATAATCTGCATTTTAAACAAATGATTCCACTTTTACATTTGAAGAAACAGAACACCAGCTGTTAGTCACATCCTTCCATCTGCTACTGCTGCTGCTTCTTCTGTAGGGTGTCTATTCCAGGTAATTTATGATATGAGATATTCTATTTTTGCACTGAATAAAAGAGAAAATTTTTAAAGGAAGTTTTGAGACTTTAATTTCAGATGATCATCCTGTCCATCCTACAATTCATTCCTTCATCTTACTGCTTCATCATGTGACCAAAGCAACAAGTATCTCAAGTTTGTTGTGGTTTGGTGTAAAGCCTCTTTGACTTAAAGATCAGCTCTTCCCTGGGCAACCTTTAAATCCTCTGTAGAGCACAGACGTGCACAGTTATGTAACGGCGAATGCCCGTGTCATTTTGACTCTCTGGACTTTCATGACTTTAACACCTGGAATAATAATGATGGCAGCAAATGTAACAGAAAAGTTTCTCTTGGCGGTGGTTGTGGATTAAGTGGAAAGCTTCTTCCAGAAAAAGCAATTCACAGTGCAGAGTGAAGAAAAAGCTTTAATTATAGACAGTATAGAAAAATACTCCTCCCTTGTGCTCTTCTTCCCACATTCAGTAACATATTTGATAATTCAGTATTTGAATGCCTTTTTGTACATGATGTGAAAGGAAGCATATAAGGTGAGGACAGAACAACTGCCAAGTCAATCACGACTGTCTGATACACTTTGCTCTTGCATTAATGAGACTTAAGCCTTTTAAAGAGGATAAAATTAGCACCCGCAGGACACAAGTGATTGAGTTATGCAACAGCAAACGGGCTTCCCAGGAAAAGTCAAGGTGCCACCAGCACCTGCATGACAACTGTTATGCAGGAGATTGCTAATTCAAACCCCTAACGTCTCAGTTCCCGTGAAATTTATCTTTGTTTTTTGACAGATAATTACACTCCAGTCAAATCATTCAAGACTACTTTTCACGAGTAAGCAATGTTAGGCAGTTTGGTACCAAAGACGGGAAAAGGTGGGGCATTTCTTTTTAGTGCAAGACTGTTTTTACCCTGTTGGAAGAGCAATGACAAAATAATCAGAGGATGATCTACTTTCTCTGTTAAAGCATATAAGCAGGGTTGCTACAGATGGAAAACTGACAGAAGTTTTGCTTTTATTGCAGTTATTTCTAGATAACAGTCCACAGACCACAGCCATCACTGATGCATCATTACACTCTCAAGGGAAATCTGAACAGGAGTGGATGAACATCATTTTAATGGCACCTCTTCAATGCCAGTGCTTTTGGGAGTCATCTCAAAAACTACTACTACCACATCACTAAGTGCTACTAATAATGCTTACCCGTTGTTTTTTTTTTTTGTTGTTGTTGTTGTTTTTTTTTTTTTTAAACGTAGCTTCCAATTAAAATTGTACTTGTAGGGAGCTACTACACAGCCATCGGTGTCAGAGAAAAAAATAACAAATTCATGGCTTGTGCATTAGGAAATCCAATTGAAACATCCAAAAAGGTCCCTTAAAAATCTGCAGATTCCTTCGTCTTCAGCACTCAATGTATATCCACAATCACAGATGCTTGGTCATTCAGCTGCAGAGAGGTGCGTAAAGGTAAACTGACTAACCTGGAGGTGTGACAGGAGTCTCCCAGACATGAAGGGTGGAGTCAGTCTGCTAAAATTAGCAAAGGAGTGAAAATCCTTTCTTGCTTGTTTTTTTTTTCTTTTTGGCTTAGCTTTATTTGTTTACCTCTCCTTTCAGAGGGAATTATTTACATTGCTCTGGATGTCCAAAGAGATCAAGTCTCAGAAGGTCCTGATTTAGTAATAACAGTCCTACTATAATCTGCATAGTTTTTTCTGCTGGGCATTCAAAAAGATATCAAAAACATTTCATCCAATTTCTAGAGTAGTGACATTATGAGATGTGAGATATCTTGTACCAGCTCACGCTGACCAGTTTAATAAATTTAGTAACAACTGAGGGATAAAATGGAGGCTTTCCTGTTGTTAATCAGTCCAAGTCACACACTTCATAATGGCTGATAATAAGTGAGCACACTTCATCTGTGCTGCTGTGGATAATTTAAAATGACTTGCTACTACTTCTAAACATAACTAATCTTCTTGCAATGAATTATTTATAATGTTAAATTGGTTTTACTAAAGTTTTATTTGTATACTTCATAAATGTGTGAGCCTGTTAAGATAAATTTACAAATTCAATGGTTAGTGTCAAGTTCTCAATTACTGTTAAGCATGAAGTTCAAAGTAAATAATAACTTCCAAATTCAGCAACAAAAAGCTTCAAGGAGATCTCATTTAGCAGAGTGAAATTTGATTAGGAGAGCTAAAAAGAAAAACTGGCTGCAGCTGTTTCCTCAGTGCATTTTTGAGTATTTAATCAGACATCAATTATGGCTTGTATTTGGGTAAGATTTCTGTTGGAGGTTTTGGCATGCAAGATGATTCTGTCAGTTGTGTTCTACAGCTTAAACCAACACTGGATTACTTGAGATGACTGGATATTTTTGATGAAGGCAAATAAAAAGCAGATCACGGTAAATATAGATGTTTTGTGATTTTAGAAGTTGGTCGTTTGCACCGTAATAGTAATTTGACCGTGAATGTTTCTTGTGCCACTTTGCCATCTTTGCATAGCAACAACAGCACAGAGTTAGACTTTGATGTGAGGTATTTGTTGAGACGCAGCTGTTTGTGTGCTGCTTAGTCACTGAGTGTGTGGCCATGGCTTCTTTTACCTTCACAAATTGCCATGGCTATTGTACATGCAGCCATTGTGATGGTGTTTCCAAGGCAGCATTCATTCGTTAATCATCTGTTGGGGTGATTTTCTTTTTATGTGGACAAGATGACTACCAAGGTGTGTGTTATGGAATTGGAGCCATTTTAATATTCTGACAGTTTTGTAGGTCATTCAAAAGGTCTCTTATTATGGCTTTAAATCTTGCTGATTATAATAATAGTTAATAATAGTAATAATAAAATCAGAGAATTGCTTGGTCAGAATCAAAGGAGAATTCCAGCTTTCCGATTACAGTGGGGTCGAATATTACACAACGATATTGCTGCTGTGAGAAGTAGAGTGTGTTGAGTAGGTGACACTTTAGATCCGTGAAGTGTGCATGTGAAGATTCCCATCAACGAGCTGCTCTCAGAGCCCAGACAGGGAGAAGAGAGACAATCTAAGAGCACATGGCAAAGCATTCGCCCAAGCAGTTCCACACCTGGCTCCACCTTTTCTCCCTTCAGCATCAAGCTGACCTCATGCTGCAACACCTGACAACACACACCACGCTTAGACAGCAGGTGTCTATAATTATCTAATCTGTTCTGAGCCATGCTAATCCAGCACACATACACACTGGATCAGACGCACTCACAGAACACGTCTACAGCTGTGATATACTAGAACACAAATTTCCACAAATCATAAGACACAGACGGGTACTGATGGTGGATCACTTTGTGGCATCAAATCAAATCATTCAAAAACTCAAACAATATATTGGTTTAATACAAAGAAAAGGAGTTTGTTTGTCGTACGCCACTACTTAAACCTTTGTGCATGACTTACTATTAACCTACATCCACGCATTAAAGGGTAAGCATGAACAGACAACCTTATACGCATAACATGCAACGAGAATGTCAAAGTGTTTTGGTCTCCTCTGTCCTGTTGACACCTCATGTTGTCCTACTCTAAATGCTTGCATGGCATTCATATATGAAGAAGATCGAAGAATGTAACAAGATCACCCATTGTCACTGTCATCGACTTGTCGTGTCACGTTTTTCACCAAATTTATTTCTAGCACAGAAATGTTTGACTTACAAATAAAAAAATGGCCTTACAGTAAATAAGTGTGATGAAGCTGAATGTTTCCTTTGCATTGATAGATAGATAGACGGTCCGAGGGTTAAAATTAGGTTGTCATAGCAGTCCGGTATACTTCAATACAGTAAAACACACAATAACACAAAATACTGGGTATAACAATAGAATAAAAGGGGATGGTTTGCCACTAATGCACCAGCAATTCAGATTGTCTGGGCCTTTTTTTAATCTAAAGGTTCCGACAATCACAGTTTTCATGCTGAGACAGGACATCTCAGGCAGGAGCAGTACATAATGCATCTGGTGCACAGGTGTTTGTTCTTTGGTACAACCAACAACAAACTACTTATGGAACAGGATGAAGCATCCCACTACTTGACAGTTCCTAGTTTGATCCACACAGTCGGTGGTCAGAGTAAGGGATGGTATGAGCATAAACAAATAAATAAAATCGTAATCTGAAACCAGTTATTAAACTACTCTCTCTATCTTACAGGAAATTCATTTCCACATGTACAGGTCATCAATCTTAACCTGAAGTTAAGCTAACCAACATACCCAGAGGGCCACAGCAGTCAGTTCATGTTCTCTGTTACTAAGCAACATGCATGGCCCTTAAGCTTTGTTAATGAAAGTATCTAAAAATTTAGTTTGCATTCATTTATGTTCAGTTTATGTCAGCTGCAGAATCATTACCACCCAAAGAACTGTCCCTTTGCACCATTTACATCCTATTAAACTCTTTGCAAACTGTAAACACAAGTTATACAGAATACAGTTCCCAGCATGCTCTAACCCCTGTTACATAACACAGACACGTGTTGCTGTGGAAAGTCCATTAACTGCACACAGATTTAGTCTGAGGATACCATAACCCAGTCAGTCAGTCGGTAAAATAGCCATTATTTCAATGAGAATTTTCATCATCCTGTCTTCTCTGCAACTGTGAAGACGTTAGTGAAAGAATTTTAATGAACTGCAGTTTCTATAGGGGCAACTGAATTTGACAACAAAATTAAATCTAAACACTAATTATTCTTCATGCTTCAACGCTTTTTAACAGTAAAATAATCACTTTTCTTCAGATCATGAAAATTCCAAAGAAAATGCAAATGAGGTGAGAAAATTTCAAATTGAATTGTTTCATGATTTTTTACTTTTACTTGGAGCCTATTTATTCTGCACTAGGCAGTCCTCTTGACAGTTATTTCTATAAAACAGCCCACTTGTCTCAATTGGTAAAAAAGATATATTTTAGTCTTTAACAGGACTAGACAGGAGTAATGATTTATATTTGAGTTTTGATTTTTGTCTGGAAATTTTTCATCTGAAAGAACAAGCCATCACGTCAAAAAATCACGGATGCAAACCAGTAGCGTCGCTGATAAACTGATTCTCAGGCAAACAACAATAAAAGTCTAAACATTTAGCATCTGCTTAACTGTATCTAACTTTAACTGCTGAAGACATGTCATCCACTTTAAACTTTATAGAGAATTAATGTCAGCAGGGAAGTAAATGCAACAGTGCATTAAACAATGTTCTGTGAAAATATGTGAATGAGGTTTGGCAGCAGGACAATAATCATCACATAAAGTGAGTCTGTGTTTCTCCTCTTTGAGGTTCAAAGAAGAGCGAGGAGTGTTTGCATGGCTTTCTCTCTGCACTCAGCAGACCTCGACCTCACTGAATACCTCTGGAAAGCAAAAAGGATAAACGTGTAACCATCAATCACAGTCAGTCAGTGAATCAATTGCACACACACTCAAGAATGAAGCTGGAAGATGTCTGTTCTGTCTTTCTCTAAAGAGGGGAGATCAGATATAAAGCTAAAAATTCAAATGCTAAAATGTACAAATTAGAGAATTTTCACTAAATACTAAGAAACATTTCCGGCTAATATTAGAAAAATCGTTTGAAATGTGTATTGGGTTTTGACTGTAAATGAAAGCATGAATAAGAATATAAATAACAAATACATAAAATGTGCATGCAGAAAAGCACCACAGTGGTGATATAAAGTGAGTGAACATGCTAATGATGCAAGCCTCTTTTGCATCATAGAGGCGTGATTCATGGCTGATGATCCTGTTTCAGTGATGATTTTAATTACATCTTCTTGTCTTGTAAGAGCAGAGTTTCAGCTGGATCTGAGCCAGAGCTCAGCACCAGCTCCTGATTATGAGAGTTAACTGCTCTTACTTACACAGGAGATGTACAATTAAAACATTTCAGATTGGATAAGCACCTCTCGACTTGCTCTGCCATCATGCCCTCCACTTGAGAATGAAGTTGAGAAGGAAATGCATTTTCAACTCAGGCTCATTTTGCAAAGTCTATGTCAAATTAAAGCTAAAATTATGCGGCTAGGATTAGATGTTTCTTGCTGTCTCATTGGGGGTTAGGTGAGAAAACCGATACAACTTTTCATCTCTGTGAAAATGACAACCAGAAAAGAAAGATACATCTTTCAACAGCTTCCCAGTCTTGTTAACATGTCGTAACTTGTTAACTAGACTCCCAGCTTTTACCTAAGTTTCATTTGGAGTTTCTAAAGTTTGTAAAGAGCTTCACGATGAGGACAGAATCCCTGAGATGTGTGCCTCCGTTCTAAGTGTGCACCGTTCAATTAGTCCAGTGAATCCAATCAGTAATGCAACCTCATTACCCTTCAGTGGCTGAAAATGGCTGCATCTCCACCTCCCTCTGGAATTTGCTTTTTAAGTATTTGCAGTCAACAAGACATAATGATTATGTACAAATACTATCTAAGATTGGTTAAAATGACCTTTTCGTTACTTGTGGACATTTTGTCTAACAGGGGCAATCTGTCATTTTAGTTGAGGAACATGAATATCTCGATTCAGGGCCTCCAGCAAACCCTCAGGGCCTCACGCTGAAGAGATGCTTGAAAGTGAGTAAGAAGCCATTTGACGACAGAAATTATTTACAGGACTGTCTTCTGATTTTGTAAAAGTAGACTACACTCTCTCTCTCTCTCTCTCTCTCTCACACACACACACACACACACATACACGTGCACACATATATGTTTTTCAAGTTGTTTTATGATGATGATGTTAACTGTCACTAAATCATTTGTTTTTTTGATTTTTTTGATTTGATTAATTTTTGTGTAGCAGCGTCTCTCTCTCTCTCTCTCTCTCTCCCTTTTAATGGAAAAATATGTTTGCCTTAATTAATTTATAAATATTAAATTCCCGATGAAGTCTACTATTTCACTGTACTGTAATGTCATTTTGGACAGTAAGATTTATCGTTAAACTACAAAATATCTTGCCTCTGTTACATTATCTTTCCACAAAAAACATATGTATACTGCACATTCTGCCTAATCTTGGCATCGGCATCGGCCTCAAAAACTAAGCGTGATGAAAACATTGTTGATGCTACATGTGTCTACTATGTTCTCTAGAGATTCTATGCAATAAGTAGAGATTTAACCCTTTGGTATGAGTGCACTACATACTATTATGCGGAAAGATGTGATAGTGTCTGTGGTCCTGCTCCCTAACAAAATGCACAAAAAGAAGAAACTGTCTGATGCGCAACCCATCTAGTTAATTTACAGTGTGACCCTTCAGGCAATTCGTTTGAACTTTATCCTCTAACAGCATTGGGTGGGGATGAATCTAACAGAATGCCACATCTCTGACGATGCACATGTGGCCCAAAGCCAGCATTTCTGCATCGCTTTAAGAAACTGTCACATCCAAAATGCAAGAGTTGACTTGTTTCTGTCCCGAGATGTAGTCATTAATCTTTTAATTCACTAACAGTTTATGTGTTTCTAGCATTTTAGGTGGATGAGGACTATACCAGCTCATTTAAAGATTCACTAATGGTTTTCACAGGTAGGCGTTTTGCCAGTATCCTGGGTTGACCTGTGAGTGACTCACTCAACCAAACACAGCACAACCATCACATTCACAATCATATGCTTAATTGGGTGACGGCACTAAATACACTCTTACTCTAATAGCCACATATTACTCAGTATTTGTCGAACCTAGCAACCATCTTCAGTACAAGGAGTGCCATTCAGCATGTTGATGCTGAATGGCACTAAAGAAGATGAACCCTGATTTGCCCTGTAAGAACTCATTTGTATCTCACACAGAATAGATCTCCTTTCCTTTTAAATGACTTGTAATTACCTGTTTGTGAAGCACATGCACGCACATCTGTGCACAGCTCATACGGATAGGATAGTGTAATTATCCACCTCCAGGAGCTTTAAATGAAAAGTGCTCACCTCTGAAAGTCTTGTCTTCTTTAAATTTGTGGGCTTTCCTGGCTGGTGTAGTTCTTAATTTACTTCAAATGTGCATGGCATTAAAGCAGAGTTTTTTGCAGAGAAATCATACGGCTGTTGCAGCAGGTTCCTCCTCCTCTCGTGCCTCCCCCTCGCAACCTATACAAGCACCCTGCACATGCAGTGAGCACACACTGATGCACACACAGAGGGATGAGGATTTGAGATGAGAGGTCAGTACCTCCTCTCAGGTGTGGGTGTGGTGTTCTCTCAGTTAAAGAGTAATAGATTAGCAGACTTTCACCCCATTTTTAGCATCATGACATCATGCAATAAGATGGAGACCTCTGCAAGTGCTAAACATCAAGGCCCCAGCTCAGCTCAAAGGGGTGTGAATGTGGTTGCATTTACAATCATTTACTAAGGTTTGCATGTGCTTACTCACATGGTTCTGTCTATGATCTTTAGACGTGCAGTAGAGACAGCAGAGTCACTAATGCATTCATAGTTGTGGTCTAATGTGTTTTCTAGATTTTCTTGACTCCTGTATTTGCTCTGTTATTTTGTTTAGTATGAATATAATCACCAGTTGCTTTTTTCTGGCAATTCAGTTTGCAAATTGCAGGGACAGACTACTGAGCAACTCATTGTTTAATTGGCTGGGCTTAAAAGGTGTCCTGCACAAAGCCGCAGAGAGCACAGCGGGTGTCTGTGTCTCAGGAGTAAGAGCTAAGTTTAGTAAATCCTCTCAGTGTGTTTCTCAATGACAGCACATGTTGGAGAGTCTGCAGAGAAACTCACGAATACATAACCTCACATGCAAACATGCCACAGACACACAGGCACTGTGCATATTTACTGTGGCAGATGAACATGCAGTCCTTATAAGGTCTACTACCTTGCACGTGCACTCATGCATAGCTTAATTATAGGCAGTTTGGATAGTGGTCCTTCTTAACAACAAATAAAGTAGGCAAATTTTAATTTGAAATTGGAAATTGTGAATGCCCAGTGAATAATAAACATCCACACAGCAAAAAAACAAGCAAGCAAACAAACAAACAAACAAACAAAAAACTTATCCATATTTACACACATAAGTGTCTTACCTTGAAGATAATGACTTTCATCACTACTGGAAAATGTTTACCTCCAGGACGGTCAGAGGACAGAGACTTGGAGCTGGCAGAGATCCATTGATTGCCCATAGACTTCAGCAGGAAAGTAGAAAGTAGAGTGGAGACAGGAACTGAGCTCCAAAGCATCTTTTAGATTTGAATGTGGCTGTTCAATATAAATGTTAAAGTTTTTGGTATATTATAATTATTATTATGAGTGCCTGCAGATTTAAGAAAACCTTCAGTCTTCCCAGTGATGTGGTCAACTTCATTTAACTTCATTTAAGTGTTCCAGAGCATCAAAGACTCATAACGGCATCTAATCTGGAGGATTTATTTATTTATTTTTTAAACAGCAATCTTTATATTGAAAAGGTTATTCTAAAAAAGACAACTTACTATCACTCAAAGATCATGAGTTTGTGAGCGTGTATCTTAAGCTCATGCTGACCTGTTTAAAGTGGAGGTAGCCCAAAAAACAGAAAAATAACATGCACACATAAGAAATAATTGCAGAGTTCCAAGCGAGCAGCCCTAATAATCCATATATAACACTGACACTGATGGCAGGTAACAGAATTACACTATATAGACAAAAGTACTGGGACAAACCTTGTTATTATTGAATTCATGTGTGGTATGGGGCTCTTCTTCAGGGGTTTGGGCTCGGCCCCTGACTTCCAATGAAGGGAAATCTTAATGCTTCAGCCTACCAAGACATTTTGGACAATGCTATGCTTCCAACTCTGTGGCAACAGTTTGTTGAAGGCCCTTTTCTATTCCAGCATGACTGTGCCCCAGTGCACAAAGCAAAGCTCCATAAAGACATGGTTGGATGAGTTTGGTGTGGAAGAACTTGACTGGCCCACACAGAGCCCTGACCTCAACACCTTTGGGATGAACTGGAATGGAGATTGTGAGCCAGGCCTTTTGGTCCAACATCAGTGTGTGACCTCAAATGCCCTACTGCGTGAATGGACAAAAATTCCCACAGAAACACTGTCTAAGTATATAGAATGTGATGTCATTAAGGTCCCTGTTGGTGTAATGGTTGGTTGTCCCAATATGTTTGTCTATATGGTGTATCACAAGTGTTCTTACTGCTTATCCATTTCCACTAAGCGAGAGCTTTGCAAAACTGGAGATGATGACCATTTAAGACTTAAATTGCTTAAAATCCACTTTACATGAGATATTGAATTACTTCATATTCTTCTCTATCCAGTCTCGAAAGTTGGCGATTCGTGTCTGAGCAGTGTGAGTCTTTTGGCGGCAGTTCTTTTCCTTATAGCTGAAACTCTCTAAACCAAGAAGCTGCCAGCTTGTGCTAGAGGCTTCCTGAGAGTCTTTGTGACCCGGCAAGACACCACTTGTAGATGAAAACACAGTTGGCATGACTGTGATGCCTGGAACAACACTGGGACAAGGGCTTTGAAGACTGGCCAGCTTCCTAATGACACACAGTGTACTATCACTGATGACTGTGGTACGTGCTGCTCCTTGAGCAAATTCTCTTTCACATTGTGCAACATCACCCAACTCAACAAGTTTCGTCTGGCTCAAGGGAGTGTAGCGGTTAAAGTGCCTGTAATTGTTTGGCAAAATCCACCTCGCAGTGAAAGCTTCCTGCGCTGTCACCTCTCCTCCTTGCACTTTCGGGAGACACACCGGCAACACACGCTCACTAATCTTGGCCTTGTCTTTCATTTTGAGCACAGCCACGCCGGAGTCTGGTGTAGAGTAAAAATTTGGATGGACTAAAATATCTGAAACCTGTTGGGGCAGAAAGAAAGAAGAAGTTAAATATAAACGGAAGAACATCAAAAGTTAGAATACCTGAGAGAGCCTGATTCCACTAAGAATCTGCCAAGTTTTGTTGTTTTTGCAAATATCTGTTAAGATCGGATAATATGCATCCAGATGCGCAAATATTTCTGATCCAAATCAAATATAGTTGTATCTCAGCAAAGCTTTAAGTGCACATCTAAATGCCAAAGGATTTCTTCCTGTATCATTTACAAACAAAAACCTACCCAGCAGATTATCTCTATTTAATGAAGATTCCTTTCTTAATACTTTATCACTTCATCTGCTGTTTGGTAGGTTTTGCAGTCATAGGAAACTTGAGTGCTGTCTGAACTGAAAATACAAACATGTAAAACTTTAAGTAAAAATATAATATAATATAATATAATATAATATAATATAATATAATATAATATAATATAATATAATATAATATAATATAATATAATATAATATAATATAATATAATATAATATAATATAATATAATATAATATAATATATCCAATTATCAGATGCTTTTAAACTTCCCTTTCAAAATGTCTTTTCATATGAAAATATGTCTAAATATCAAATGTATAGATCGACAGAAGAGCATAACGCCGAGGGGAAAGATTTAAGCTTTCTAGAAACTCAGAATAACCCTGATAAAAGCAGGAATATAAATCATCTGCTGGATTTTCTCTGACTAGTAGACAATGCTGTACCCTTAGGTGGTGCAGGCTTTTCAGCCGATCCTTGGATGTCTGGTGCTCCACGTCTATGACAACCTTCACTTGTGTTGGGTGAAGGGTCTGCTGGTTGTCCTTGTCTACCATACACTGAGCTGCCACCAGGACGCTACGCTGGGTGAGCAGAGCACCGCTGCAGGCCAGGTGCCAGAATGTGGACTCCTCTGAGGCCCCCTGCTGGATAGACACAGTTATTCCACGGGGTGTTTGTGTGCTGGTAGTCTGATCGGGTGGTGAGCGGATATAGATGGCTGCATGCCACGGCCACTGAGTGTCTGTGAGGTTGTGGAGACTGAAACTGGCAAATTTACCGCAAACTGTGGGAAGGTAACAGTCAGAGAGAAGGAAGTGTGTTAAAAAATAGAAATTCCAACCTCAGTGGGAACAAATAAACTTATTGATTGCCAACTCTCACCTGGTGAGCAGGAAACATGGCGTCCACTCCATCTGCCAGTTTTCAGACAGGTGCGTCGGGAGCTTCCTGTGTGGCTGTAGAGTGGGGAGGCACACTTGTACTCAATGATCGTGTGGACTGGGTGAAAACCACGAGGAAGGTCCACGGTGTCGCCTGTGCTTGACTGTTTATCCAGTCTAAGAGGAATAAAACCAGCTGAAACCAAATCGTGCATGCTGTACCGGGATGTGAGTCTTTGGCCTGGATTCTCTCTGTAGACAATAAAAAAACAACGTCTTAATAGCTTCTTATCAGCATTTAAATAATTTAATGTGGGGATACTGTTACCAGTGTGAGCTAAAGCCACCTTAAATGCAGCTGCACCACTCTTTGTCGCACAAGTTCAGACACTTTGGGCTCTCGACATGCTGTAGAAGCAAATCAAGCAGGTGACAATTAGTGCACAAGAAACAATTTTTGAACTTTTATTGCATAAATCGTTTGATTTCGGTAACGTGAACAAGTGTGAGGGTAAGATATTCAGTGTAAATAGGAACAATTATATGGAGAAAATATTAGGAAAAACATATTCATTATAGAGAAAAAATAAAACCACTATTCATACAAACAAATGGCCTTGTCATCACTGCCTTTATTCCTGATGTGTTGCTTATGTCACATGCCAGGATATGGAAATTTCCTGGTAAAGTCGAGTGTCAGATAAACAAACACTAAGACTAATTGTATGTTGGAAACTTTTTTCAAACATAAAGAACTACCTTTCACACACTTTGGTGGCCTGCTACTCCAGGATCCATTAGAGAAGCAGGTACGCTGGTGGTTTCCACTCAGAATGTAGGAATTTTTGCAGAAAAACTCAATGGTCTCTGCTCCTTCAGCTGTGTCAGCAGCAGGTCTGTGGTATCCATTGATCAGTTTGGGTGGAGGGGAACACCGGACTCTGCTTGTTTGGCCTGTGTGTGTTTTACAGAGAAAAGGAACAAGGGTCCCCCAATAAAGGCATTCTGTGGTTTTTATACTGTACAAACATCAGGAATGTGAACCAGAGGCCACCTGTTGAAAATGTACCTTTTACACATGTGGGACCTGCACCACTCCATGTGCCATTAGGCAGACAGATCCTCTCCTGGGAACCAATCAGTGTGAAAGGTGGATGGCACCCGTAGTTTACAGAAACAAGCACCCCCTTTGGGCCATATACAGGCAGCAAATATCCATTCACTGGTTTCTCGGGGGGCGCACACACTGGATTCTTGATGGCTGAAACTGTGGAGATATTTTCTGGTGGTAAACGAAAGGCAAACCCCCACTGAATCAACAGCTAATGCACATGTAAATAAAGATATGCACATGTTAACATTTTACAGTTTGTGGAATTCACATAAAAAGCACAAAACTCATGATAGACACAGTTTGAAAACCCTGTCATTATGCTGTTAAGTAATGTTGTAGTCTGAAAAAGCTTATTTTTATCTTAAAAGGAATAATGTTAGCTGAGTTACCACTTGCTGCATAATTACAGCAGTCCCTGATGAGACTGAAACCATTATGGGATAAGTAACCAGTAAGTGCATTATTCAGTTTTCTAGGTAAGCCCTTGCATCATTTTGAGGATCTTTTTTTCTATTTCTGAGATTTCAGAAAACGTTCAGATATGTGGAGAGATGTTAAGGGCTGTTCTGATGTGTTATGGAGAACTGCTGTAGCAGTATTAAGAAACACTTAGGAAAGAGATACACACAAGAGATACACATTTTTTGACTGAAATTTTGTCTCACTATAGTATTACGGTATAAACAAAGAGACTGCATGGCTGGCTACTTTTACTTCATTAACATATGTAATAAAAAGAATAATGGCCATCCCAGGATCCCACAAGTCGCATGTTTTAGATTGTGGAGCATCCCAGTAACATTATCCTTTTAGAACAGTAGTAGGAATGAATTGAGCCTCTTTAGTCACTACCCTTTACTTTGACCTGTTCTTTGCATTATCTTTCCCCTCCTAACTAACTACATGCTAAAATAACTAAACTCTTCTTTGAATTTCTTGTGTAATCTTTATAGAAACATTGCAAGCAGGGACTCTAATATCCATTCCGGCTTTGCCACTAAGACATGATCAAGTTAATGTCCAGGAGGGAAAACACTGGATAAATGGGATGCAAGCTAGATGTGTAATTTGCCTCAAAGAGGGCAAATGGAGAGGGATGAGTATGATAAATCTGTGTTGCTGACTGTCTGTCTCACATCGCTGCCCTGTATAGCAGGCAGCACACACACAGCAGAATAAAAAAAATAAAGGTCTGTGCAAAAAAAGAGGTGCTGCATGGAAGGACATCACAAATTTATAATAAAGGGTCATGAATTAAAAACCTACAATAAATCATGAATAAGGATATATCAGACTGATAAATTATCAGTGTTTTCATTTGGATACCTTGTATACCATACATTATAATGCAATATAATATACAGTACAGCACACCAAAAACACATTTTAAGGTTTAAAGTATGTATTTATGTATTTTAGTAAGTACTTATTTTGAGACACCATATTTTGTTACATTAGACTGCATTATAATGTTGAATGTTTCTGTCATTTTGTCTGTCTTGTATCCATATCTTATGTATTTCATTTACATTAGTATTGATGGTTGTACCTGCCTGAACTCTCCTGAAAGGTAAGAACAAAGCCATCAAAGTTGTTGTAGCCATCTGAAGAGAACAGGATGTGCAAGAAGTTCCCAGTGCTTCTTATTGGGGGAGGCAGCTGATCTCCACAAAACCGGCCAATCACAGGGGCACTCAGGCTGTAGCCATCACGCACCTCGACGTAGTCATAACGACAGTTATGGTCAGACTCCAGGCTAAGCAGTGAAAACCTACGGCATAGCCAAAGAGAAGATGTGTTAAACTGTTTTTTTATGACTAAACATTCTTCACACGTTTTGCAGAATTGCATAAATAAGAACAGTTCAGTGAGCTCTAGCAGGGCTACCCTCTCCTCTTTCACCTCAACATCAGAGGAGCAAGTTGTGCTGATGATATGGAACTGCTAAAGTTTTGGCTTCACCTCCTTACCTTACAAATAAAAACTTACCTTTTGTACTTAACTTAATTTTTTTCAGATATTAATTACTTTCAGTATTTGAGGCTCTGACATAAGTGACCCACCTCAGATCGATGTTGCTGTCCCTCTCCACTTGAACTGTCCATGCACATCGGGCGTTCGTTGGGTAGCTCTCCAGGGCGATGTGACCCTGAGCCCGCTGAATGACGCCTCCACATGCTACCCACAAGAGAACTGTGGTTACTTTCATTTAATAAATTCACATTCTCATCAATTGTGTGTTTATCACATTGACACTGAACATTTCTACTGCTGTGAGCAGCCCCAGTAGTGCGACATGCTGCAGAAGAGGGCAGATAATTAAAAAAAAAAAAAAAAAACGTGAGAGATTACGCAATCCAACCAGCCATGAATGGTTGGTTGGATAACTGTGATTATAAGCATCATGCTGGTATTCACGCTGGCATGTGTGTCTGTAAGAGAACTAAGAAAAGCAAAAGATTTTGAAAATTAAACAAAACGGGACCAGGGTGAGTGTTGCTGCCAATGTAATTTGAATTCTTGGCCCACTGGTCCTATACAGACTCTAATCAGGTTGTGTTGGACAAACAGTGGCTCCATGCCTTGACATTACCGTGACAGAATGGTATAAAAATGTAAAAATATAAGGAGTGAGAATAACAGGACTGGTAAGAAGGCAAACTTTCTGAATTCCCGTATTAATAGATCGATTTAAAATAATTGGGTGTAGTTGCTGCTCCAGTACAGTGCTGATAATAATGTTTGAGATGAACATTTCAACATTTATAGAATATGAAGTACAACTAGATTAGCAGCTGACTGTAGGTGTGGCTTAGCTGTAACCTTACAAAAAAGCATTGTTGCCACCAAGTGTCCTTGTGATGTACTACAAAGCTGTATTGGATGATTAGGAAATCTGATTAAGATTACAGCCTCAAATCCTTTGTCTTATAAATTGTGTATTTCCACATACTCATAAATATTAAAGAGGTTTATTTGTAGGTGATGGATTTGGTTTCTTAGCTTATAATAAGCTTATAATTACTTTGTTTGTCTTGTGTTTTTGTTTATCCCGCCCCACATGATGGAGTGCAGCTGCTGAATTCTCGACTATACTTTGGCACCATGAGATCCATGTTTCTTCATGTCAGCAATGCAATTCAGAATATTTAGCTAATCCTGTGGCAAGATAAGGCCTTAGAGCAATACTATTGCTGCAATGTAACTCACTTTTACAGTCCCCACCACTCCAGCCTTGGCGACAGTCTGTACAATACTTTCCATTGACGAAGAAGTCATCATTGGCTTTCCAGGTTCCATTGTGGCAGGTTTTACAGTTCTCAAACAGACTGCAGCCTGGTAAGGACAAAAACTGAAATAAGTGGGAAATAATGTGAAAGTAAAAATCTTTGCCTTTTTGATTGTGTTTTTTTTTGCCTTGGAAACATCAACATCATAGTAAATATTTTATGTCTCTGGAGAGCAGCAGCTGCTTGTATGGACAGAAGAGAGTAGACATCATGAGCAGAAAGACAAAACAAGCACCTCCTCATACCTGGATGAATGATACAGGGGTCACACTGATCCAGAGCATTGCGGCAGCAGGGAACAGTGTAGCCAACCCTTGACCCTTTTGAGGGACAGCGACACTGGATCAGGTGGTACTCACAACATGGACGACACATGACACTCCACTCAGAGCTCGGGCAATTGTCCCCTGTTAGAGGCGTGGAACCAAATCAAAGGAAAGTCGCATCATCCTTAATATGCACCAACTGAAACCTCTGACTTCTGACAGTTGTGTTTTAAGACTCTAGAAGCATGTAGGCAAGACAGAAGTATAAATCTACTTTGGCATGCAGTGTATTCCTCTTATCTGATGATGCAAATCATGCTTTCCTGCTGTGCTCCCTGTTGTCGTGTTTTCCTGTTCATGATGACTGGACAAAGTACTGAGGTGTGAAATCGGCCCAGGCAATGCTGCTCTCAACCTTAACGTGGACTGTATACTTTTTACCAAATCTGAGACCTTAACTGCTGTAGTATACCTTGTGAGCTTTGACCTACAGTGATGCAGTGAACATGCTGAGCAGTGTGGCAGCCCCCCACCATTTCAAATACTGGATGTGTTAATATACATCCATCCATCCATTTTCTACACCGCTTATCCGTCAGGGTCGCGGGGGAGCTGGAGCCTATCCCAGCTGACTACAGGCGAGAGGCGGGGTTCACCCTGGACTGGTCGCCAGTCAGTCGCAGGGCCAACACACAAAGACAAACAACCACACACTCGCACCTAGGGGCAATTTAGATTAGCCAATTAACCTAATGTGCATGTTTTTGGTATTGTGGGAGGAAGCCGGAGTACCCGGAGAAAACCCACGCAGGCACAGGGAGAACATGCAAACTCCACATAGAAGGGCCCAGACCGGGATTCAAACCTGGAACCCTCTTGCTATGAGGCGACAGTGCTAACCACTGCACCACTGTTAATAAACATATGCTCTGTATTATTGGAAAGTGGACTGAGGATGTAGCTCATAAGGAGCAACAGGCAAATGTCATCATCACAATTCAATAGTTATAGATTACTGTGCTAAATGAAATGTAAAACACTCACAGATATTAAAGCCTTATACTAATATGCCCAAAGTCTAAATTATGAATGGGTTAAATGCAGAGGAAAATTTCAGTTTATGTAAAACTATACTGCCAATAAAGCTGATTCTTCTTCTTCTTAAATTAATTTGCAAGGGAAATTGCTCCATACAAGCAGGACCAGATCAAGTTATGTGTTTTTCTTTTTTCAGCAAGGCACACAGAGTCTGTAGCATGAAGTGAGAAGTTGGAAGAAGGCAGAAGTGAGTCATCGCCATGAAATAACTCTACAGTTAGTCAGCAATAGTTCAACAGGCTGAGTTCTTAAAAGTTAGTGACATTTTCACAAAGGAGAGGCCATGCTATATAAAAGCTTTCCAAAATAACTCCAGTATGACCAATAGTCAGCCAAAACTGCAATAAATGTATCTAACTTACCTTGAGGCCAAGATGTTGTGCAAAAACAGAGGTTTAGAAGGAGGCAGCAGAGTTTGGGATCCAGGAGAGTGGGCATGGCCACTTTCTTCACAAGGAAACTAAGCATGTTGACTGCCAAGCCCACAGCAATAAACTCTCCAAGTTCCAAGAGAGTAGCACTACCCCAATAAGATCTACAGATCTTCCCGTTTGCTCAAAAACTTGACGTAGCTGTGGATGATGAATCCTTCCATCTCAGCATACTGGACAGAGATCCTTAACCCATTCCTTCCATAATCTTTTCATCCAGGAAAGCTATTGCTTCATTCACCTCAAATCAGGGCCAGGTCTGCAACCAGTTCCTGTTTCTCTTCTTTTGGTGTGACTCCAGGATGTCTGCTGCACATTGAATAGTAACAGGGGAAATGCTTGTTGGCGAAGAGAGTGGAAAGTGCATTTGAAGGAATAAAGACATGCTAATGAGGAAAACAGTGAACAGTGATCAAGAGAAAGAAAAATACCATCTGTCAGTTTACTGAGAAAGGTTTTAAGGAAAGACAGGATTGAATCTCTTTAAAGCTTCAAGGTAGATACTGAAAATATTGGTCCTCTTTCCAAATACTTAAAAAAGTATATATATATATACGTGTGTGTATGTGCAGATGCATGAAGCCAAAGGTGTTTTTACTTTGATCATACAGCAGCTGTCAGAGCAGTCATGAAAGTTTCACAACTTTTTGAAAGATAAACAACAGATGTCCTCCGTGTGAAATGTTTATGGTGTCAGTCTCCATAGATTTGCCGGCAGCGATGAGATTGGCATGACTGTCACAGGCTATTTCATGCCCAACATTGTTTTTCCATTACCTAAGCTTTTACTTAGGAATTTCCATGCTTAGATACAGTAGGTTGACGGGGACTGACAAAAATGTACAGTAGTATGAAATGGTTAACTCTGGCTCTTTTGTTTTGCTTATCAGCTCTCTTGTATCCTTTTTTGGGCTTATCAGTTATGTTAGAACAGATCTGCATTATGTCAATTGTATATATATTGTATCATCAAATCCAGTGAAAGCTTTTAATCTTTAAATACGGCAAGTATGAATGTTGCAGAAATTTGAACTGCTGCTTTATGAGTTGAGACATTTCTCCTATCGCTTCAGCTAAACAAAACATTTAAGTGCTGGATTACATTAAAAAAAGTTGTCACACGCTAAGAATATTTTCATTAGCTTAGGAAAATGTGAGGCTTGGAAAATTTAGTGACCATGACTACAAATTTATTGTTGAGGTGTCACAGGCCTCAAGTCTTAATCAAAAGCTCAACTGTTAGACTTTCTTTTAAAAACTGCATTTATTTCACACATACACCCTCCCCCATCTAGCCGCATACACACACACAGCATACCATAGACTGGCACTAAGTGCACTTTATCTACCTCACATGTATTTTGTATTTTATATTTTTATAGTTTTCTTAAGAGTGCAATTTTAATTTTCTGCTGCTATTTATAAGTGTGCTTTTAAGCCGAGAATCTGCACAAAATTTCGTTATGCTTGCATAATGACAATAAAGACTCTTGAATCTTGAATCTTGAATCTTATAGATTTTTGACCACTAGGGGGCAGAAGATCTCTGTAATAAATTGATGTGACATAGCCTAGATAAACAGACATAAGTATCCAGACACACCTCTTCATGGGGCTGTTTCTCAGGGGTTGGGCTCAGCTTCTTACTTCCACTGAAGGGAAATCTTAATGCTTCAGCATATCAAGACATTTTGGACAATGCTATGCTTCCAACTCTGTGGCAACAGTTTGTTGAAGGCCCTTTTCTATTCCAGCATGACTGTGCCCCAGTGCACAAAGCAAAGCTCCATAAAGACATGGTTGGATGAGTTTGGTGTGGAAGAACTTGACTGGCCCACACAGAGCCCTGACCTCAACCCCATCCAACACCTTTGGGATGAACTGGAATGGAGATTGTGAGCCAGGCCTTTTGGTCCAACATCAGTGTTTGACCTCACAAATGCTCTGCTGCATGAATGGGCACAAATCCCCACAGAAACACTCCGAAATCTTGTGGAAAGCTTTCGCAGTGAAAGCTTTTAAAGCTGCAAAGAGGAGACCAACTCCATATTAATATCTGTGCATTTAGAATGCAATGTCATTAAAGTCTCTGTTGGTGTGATGGTCAGGTGTTCCAATACTTTTATCTATATAGTGTAATATAAGTTGTGTCATCATCATCATCAAAGGGACTTTTTCTGGATTTTTCTGTGAAGATAGTGTATGGGCTGGACATGTGAAAATAGACATAATCAATCAATTAATATTTTCTTATAAAATTTGTGTTATTTTATTAGCAGTGGAAAGACATGAGTAAAACATAGAGAGCATGAGAAGTCTGAAAATGCCACCAATTAACCATCACTCTATATTAATACTTTGTTAAGCCTGATATATTGGTAAAGAATTGTCTATTTACACATCTAGCACTAATGAAACAATGAAAGGTTCAATATTCATTCTTTGGCATCCATCAATTCCTCTTTCTTTCTTTCATTCTTTTTTAATGTTTTAATTTTCTTCACAAACTTGTCTTAATCTCTGTGCCTTTAGATCCTAGTGTGAAAATCTGTTCAGCTTGGATTTGAGCGTGCGCAATTATCAGGAGGAACAGGGGGGAAAATATGTGAAAATGACAGCTATGTCAAAGAAAGTGAAAGCTGCAATTAGTGCTAAGGTTGCTCATGGAAAGCAGAGACTTAGAGCAGATGTTAGTATTTCCAGGAGAATAAATTTAGAAATAATCACCATGCTTTCATATTGTTATTCTAATACACCATATTTTTGCTAAAAATTGGCGTAAACATGCAGAGTTCCATGCTTTCAAGTCCACAAGTCAACAAATCATTATTTTTACCATACGCAGCAGGAGTGGCTGAAGAATAAAATATCACATTTTGAATCTCATTGTAGACCACACTGTCAGGTGGATACAGGGGATATCTAACACACTCTCACCACGTAGTGAGAGCGTGTTTCTCCACACAGAAAGACCGTCCTATAGTTACGATTTTCATCTGAAAATTTCTCAGTAGCAATTAACTCACATCAGCATCAACTGACAACCATATTTTGACCACCACTTTGGGCTGACACACATAAAGAAACATGAGTGACTGCTTGTGAATATTGCAGCCTTTGAACTGTCCATCATTATTGAAGATTTTGCCTCGTCCTGTCATGTTGAACCTGACCTAGCCAGACATGAGAGAGAAAGATGAGGAGTGGGAGATTATGTATTTCATATTATGACACAGTTCTAAAACTTTCATTGGTGTCACAAGGCCAACTTCACTCACGAAATGAGTTCCAGACATCAGAGACTCATGTTTTTTGTTTCGTGTAATTATCCATGGTGTCCTGTCAGCTATTTTTAGCTCCCTCGTTGCTCAGAAAAATATTCCATCTGAAGCCTGGAGACTCTCATCCAGCCCTGCTCCAGCATCGACTGACCCTCCTCACCTCCATCCAGTGTTGACAATAACCAAACTACCCACACTGTATGTCCCATGGCAGCTGTATCACATACAAAGGGCTTCTCTGACACACATTTTATCACCTTAAATGAGGCCCCAACAATTCACACTACAGTGATGAGCTATAATAAATACTGTATCTAAAGCAGAAAAGCAAATGTTTTTAGAAATGGAAAAATAATATTAATGATAAATCCTCAAATATAAATATGTCGAAAAATTTAACAAAAATGATCTGTCTTGTTCAGTTTAAAATGAGATTTAATATTAAAATGGCCAGAGAAGATTATCATTGTTCTCTTAATAAAATGCGAAATGTAGTCAACTGAATAAATAGAGAATGAGTTTTGTCATAAAATGTAAAACATTTCACTAAAATATATCATTTAAGACTTGTTTTTGTCATACTCGCTGTTGTTGTTTATGTTTACTTTGGTCATTTCAGTTATCAGTTTAAGGAGCAACACACTCCTGTATTACACATATGACCTCCCCACTGGGTTGCAGTCTCAAACTATGAAAATGAAACTATATTCTGTATTGAAACACTAGAAGCATTAAACGTTTGCTGGTGGATGGCAGAAGTCAAAGAATTTGCAGAAAACATGAATATGAAATATGAAGTATGGGATGGTTTAAAGCATCTGTACAAGCATTTGTTGAAACATTATGTATTTGATTCAGCAGGTCCAATCAGGTTCATGAGAACTTTAATAACGTTCTTCTTCCTTCACATCCAACATGAACCTCAGGAGGGGGGCGCTATTGAAATGTTCATGTCAGACTTCCTCTGCACTCGGCCAAATGCTCATGGACAGACACTGGGCTTTGTGAAGATACTCAGAGTCTGGATCAGACTATTCGACACAGTATCGACCCTACATAAGGAAGTGCAAGTCATTATCTCGCTTCAATGTGCCAAGAATCACATGACCACGCAGCTTCAGTGACCTCTCACACACGTCACGGTCGAGCGCAGACATAACGAGCTGTTGTGCTAATAGTGTGATTTGTTCTGGTTCTTACCATGAGATTACACTCGACGATATTTAACTCATGGCACAGTCTGTAAATTTAAGCCGCATTTAGAAAATGTACATTGACACAAAATATGTATAGAAACTGTACATATTTTATTTGACAAATGCCAAAATACCATACTTATAAATAACCAGTAAAAGCACAATCTTCCTCTTTCATAGGAGAACTTGGAAACTTGGAGTGGACACCATCCTTAATGTTTTCTTTCAAGGGCTTTGGCTCTGTTTTTGTTAAACTGAAACAGTGATGAAAGATGTTTTAAAAAGCGGATTCTGAATGCAGACAAATGATTTACTCTTTCTCAGTCTGATAAAAACGTACCTGATACGGCACACAGAGAGAATCACAAGAGCAAAAAAAAAGACAAAAAAAAAAAGACTTTTTAGCTGTGCTGTAAATGTCCATTGCTCTGACCTAAAAAAGCAAGAACACGTGAAACAGGAGAAGGTTCACTTTCAGTCTGTCCCACTTTTGTTTTCAGATGCAAATTTATTTTCTCAGTCCTTACGTCATCGCCTAAATTTACATTCGACTATGCTCAAACCCATGATGTGCTCTAACAGATAACATAAAAGTTTATGACTGCAACATTGCAAAACGCTGAAGGTGTGTTCCTCCATTGCAAAATGCTGAAGGTGTGTTACTCTTTGGAGAGAAAATCCTTTTGTATGCCAGTGACACTGACAGGAGGCTTCAGATTCAACTACAGGATATTACAGATCCGGTTGTCTTGGCTTTGTTTACAATTGACAAAGCAGACGTGTTCCTAGTCAGACCGTAAAAATGCTGACAAGATAGTGACACACGTTCAGAAAACTGGCATGTAGCTATAAAAAAATTCTATTTCGCTATAACACCAATACTTTCAATCTGAGCAAATATAACCTCCCAGTGAATAAAAACATGATTTTTTTTCTTCACTACACCATAAAATACACATTATTATGTTTCTGTCATTTCATTGTAAAAATGACTGTACAAAGGCCCCAAATGAATGTGAACAGCTTTAAATTAAATACATGTCCTTCAAGTTTAAAGTCAAACTGTACAAAACCACAACCATTAAATCCAACCAAAATCACCGTGTGTACTACTTCAACCACTAATCAGTCAAAATCTAAATGTTACATTATTTCACAATCTCACGTGAAAAAGATAAAGATTAGAGGTTAGTCACAATAATTAAACTCCAATGTCGCCTTTCTCTCCTGGCAACAGTTTTTCCTTGGCTAAGTCCTGAGTGTCTTTGAGGGGAACCTTTTTCATTTCTAGACTTTTGACCCACGTGTAGGCTGAAGAGCCACCAAGGACCATCAGGTTACTGGTCCACCACAGCAGGCTTTTACTGGACGAGTTGTACACCACCGCAATAACAGTCTGCACACAGGCCTTCGCAGTCCCTGAGACATTGTGTGTGAGTGGACTGGTATACTTGATCTGGAGGCCTGTGACGTAGCCAATGGCGAAACCGAACACTCCTCCGAGAGTCATCATGCCCCAGAACTTGACGTCCATGAGGCGGCTGAAGCTGGCGAGATGGCCCAACTCTCCGAAGATAAGAAGGAGTGGGAAGAACAGGACGGAGGCATTGATATTGTTGTAGTAGGACAGTTTCCAGATGTTTCCCTCCACTGCTGGCATCACCTTCTTGGTGTAGATGGCGTTCAGAGAGACAAAAGCGCTGGCCAGCACCCCAAAAATGACGCCTGTCCAGGAGAGGGACCCTGCCACACCTTCCTGGTCCACACCAAGCCAGAATCCACCTGAGAAGCATGAACACAAGCAGGATTGTGATGTCACAGCACATGACTTCACATTTTTTAATGCTGGAGGAGCTGTCAGATGAATTTTAGCTCTGAAAGATCTGAATATATTTCTTACTGGCTTACGGGTATTTCTTACTGGTCATATCAGCGAATAATTGTTAAGATTTCTTAAATTTACTTCAGACCTGCAGCCAGAAATTGAAATACTGATTGTCCAAAACTCATATTATATTTATAGCACATAGAATATTTACAATGAAATAAATAAAAAAGAAAAAACAGTAATCTGTCATATTTGAGAAACAGAAACCAACAAATGTTTGTCATATTTGGTTGATAAAGGACTAAAACCGTTGTCATATCTAAACATACATAACTATCTAGAAATATTCTAACATGAAATGCAATCGTGACTTTACAGTGTATCAAAAGAAAGTTTGGAAAATGACCCAGATGGTTATTGGTTTGTTTATATACGTAAATAGGTTTTAAATTAGTGAATAACTGAAGAGTAAACAATAGATAAACCCATGGTCAAAAGTTAGGACAACAGTTCACAAATGTTTGTGTAGTTCTAGTATACTTTTGGCTTATAGCTGTGTTTCATAGTTTCAAAAACAGGAAGGGACATTTTGATGCTACGGCCTGCTATAATGGAAAAAAGTGAACTTCCAACCATGTTTTGCAGAAGGTTGTGGAAGATACTTTCCCATTTCATCATGATGCTCCCATATCCCCATGCACAAAGGTTCACCAAAGAAAAAGAAACTTGCCTGGCCTGCACAGAACATGGACTTCAACTAAAACACTAAATACTGTGCTACAATCAACATCCAGGAAAAAAGACAGGTAGCATACCTAAAATGATCCCACAACACAGTATGGCTTGGAGTGATGTGGTTTGTTTCAGGATGACGTAGGACAACAGCACATTGAACACTGTGCTGAGTGAGCGACCGACGGTGTAGAAAGCCACCCCGACATATTTCAGGCACAGGTTGTTGAAGGTGATCATGCAAATGAACACAATGGAAAGCGGAAGGACCTCCCGGGACGTCTTCATGTCGAATCTGACCGAGGGGAAGTCTATGACAGTGGGACACAATCTGGACAGCAGTTGCATGACCCAGCACAGTCCAACTGTCACCACACACTGATAAAAAGTGACAAACAACGGTGCGTCCAGGTCTTGGTTGTCCAGCAGATAATTATTAAGGAACACCATTGTTATTGAAACAAACCAGTACAGTGCAACCACAGCGGCTATTTTAACAGCTCGAAGTATGAAAGTCTCTCCGCGTTCGTCCTGGTCCATTGTTTCCGAACCGGCCATAGCCATCCTCAATATACTGGACCGCTTCAGCTGAGTCCTGTTCATGATTACAGACAAAGAAAAACAGTGTGGGTAAAAAACTGAAGCATTTACATGTGCTAATACGTAGCTACTGACCAGCAGTGCCACAGTAACCATACGATACAAACATGACGACTGAGTTCCGCCAGCCGGAATGAAAATACGATTTCCGTGTCATTGTTTCAAAATAAAAGCCCATCTTCACAAATATCCGATAAATCACTTCACAAAACAAACATAAAAAAGAAGCAATCAATCAAAGTACAGTTTTATTGCAGCTACGTTGCGTTATCCGTTTTATTTGTACAGGCTTATATTATTACTCATATTATTGTAGTGAAAACTGCTTCTGCGCTTCAATTTAATATTTTGACACAAAATTAATTAAGGGGGAAAAACTATCTACAGCAGTTTCGGAATCACAATTATGTACTAATACGATTTACGTTGTCCTTAATAAAATTATTATTCTGAATTCATTTGTTTAATTGATTACTTCAGTCTGTCAGTTAATAATGATTAACGTCAGGGCTAGTTGTTCCCGGCAACTCTCAAAATCCCAGATTACCAGTTTAGCAGTAACACGTCAAGAGATGTTGAATGGGCAAAATTCAACCCATGTAGATTCCCTTTTTTAATATTCATATCTTTTATTTTGAAAGTAGATGGACAATTTTCAAAGCGTGACTATTTCCTTGTTTGACTACATTTTTTTTTATTTAAAGAGATAGTGTGGCTGAATAAATGTATTTTACAGATCATATTATTGTCCCTAGTATTCACAGTTCCTGAGCTCTCATTAATCAGACTACTCAGTCTCAGCTTGAAGAACATTGTTAACTATATTGTCACTTTTGCATTTATCTTTTCACAACCCTGATCCCAAAAAATCTGAAAATTGTGTCAATCATAAGTAAAAACAGAATGTAATCATTTGCAGATAAACTGGTTTTTATCAACAACTGTTTTACAAAGTGTTTCTGAGCCCATGTACTAATATATTTCATACAATCATGTGTTTCACAAAGTGGCGAAACAGGTACTTCTTGAGCTCTCCACAACTTCCCCAGTCTTTTTTTTCCTCATGTCCCAACTTGTCTGAAACTCGTTTCTGGCATCAAGTTAAGAAGAAGCATATATTTAAAAGAATTAGTAACACTGATGAGGTAAAACATTGAATCTATTGTCTTTGTACTGAGTATCAAAAAGGGTGAGCAAATTATCTCATTCTGTTCTATTTATGGTTTACACAGCTTCCCAAATGTTATGGTGTTGTATTGTAACTAGTACATTTTTGCTTTCGATAGTACCTGACAAAACCTCCCCGCAAAAAAACAAAAAAAACATTTTAAAGCACAGTATAGAAAGGTCTACATACCTTAAACTGTCAGAGATTGCTGTGTATTTGGTAAGTCCAGCATTTAGAAACGATGTCTAGCTATTGTCAGGTCTTTTTACTGTTTGGTCTACTCCTCTCATGAGGCAACAGCACTGTTGGCTCGTTTGCATGCCTTGCACTTCCTGGTTAACACAATTTACCCTATCACAGGACAGTGCATGGGACAAACCATGGAAGACCATATAATTCATGATTCCATGTAATACAACACAGTGCAATTCAACACAGCACTAGAAATCCACTACTGAGACTGCTGAAACTTGAGTTCCATACAGTGGGTACGTAAAGCCATACTGTTACATTTTGGATTATGAATCTGTTGCGAGGTACCTGAGGTGCCTGCATCAAAACCAGGACATCAAGGTCTTGACTTGCTTGAAATCTGATCAGAAAAATCCAGAAAAAAACCTTGCAGAGAGCCAAAGAAAGGCAAAGCAAACAAGAGTAATGTCATGTCTCAAACCAGTAGGTATTTGAATAGTAGCGTCCAACAGGAGTGGCAATAGGAATGAGGGCTTGTGATAGTTTATTTTGAAATTGAAGTAGGTGCTTAAAGGGAGGCGTGGTTGTCAAGCCAGTTTTTCCAGGTTATGAAACATCCAGGAAGATTTTCACAATCAAAACACAGCCTAGTTTTATTTATTTATTTTTTTCATTGGTTATTTTAGATCAGACTCTATGTCATTTGCTCATACAGACCAATTCTACAGTTTGGTACGTAATAATGAGTATACTACTCATAATAATAATCCAAACCACTGCAGTAAAGATATAGTCTTCTATGTGTTAGCCCACAGAAATATTTTTTGTGAAAGTCATATTGTTTATAGTGACAACAACACATAACTCCTTAGGTATTTCAAGGAGTATCATTGTACATAGGCAACAGCAGCCAGCTATTCACTAATGTGTTAGTACTGCACTAAAGCCTTAGAACAGTAGGTGGTAGCAAATAACCAATGTTGATTATGTGTCTGGCTGCAGGATTATGAACTAACACCTAACTCATGTCAACACATAGTGTAGTTTCAAAGTGCTGATCATCATAATTAGCTTTTCAGTAGTGAATGAAACTAGACATAGTGGGAAATGATATTTTCAACAAAGAGCACACTCCTCAAAAACACCCCGGCTGACATTTTACCCTATTGCCCTTTTCACTTGCCTCAGCAAAGCAGCTCTTGAGCATCTGCAATATGGTCAGTGTGGTCACTGGGATGATAGTTATCGCATTTAATGCCATTTATTGGCATTCCTTACATCTTTTTAATGACTACTGTCTATGAAGCTGAGAAGATATGCTTTTACGTTATCTTTTTATTTGATAGTGAAGACAGCAAATGTGGTGAGAGAGGTTGATGACATGCAATAAAAGCTTCTCTTTGGGCTTGAAACCAGGGATTAGTGGCATTTTAGATCAGCAATCCCTGTGGACAACATTTAGAATCATCTCCACACATTTGTTACATCAGCTGCATCTCCTGACTACTTTAAATAATTCTTAAAAACACATTTTTACAGGTTTTAGCTTTGCCTTTGCCCTGAGTGAATGCTGTGTGCTTTATTTTTGGCATATATATTTTCACTTTTAGTTTTTCCATGTGTTTTCTCAATATAGGCCTTCCTCTTAAAAACAAACATAGCAGTAAAGAAAGTTCAACTTCCACTTCACTTCCCTGTGCAGACCTTGTGTCAAACCCCGTGTCTCCCTGCTGTCATCGTGTTCCTTCTACACAGTTGCAAGCTTGCTCAGTTGCTGGAAAATTGCTGTAAGTGAATGTTGTCTGTTGGTGTTATATTTTCTGCTACAGTACACAGCAAGTCACTTCGGTGGTGTACCGGTGTTTGGGGCTCGGTTGGTAAGCCGTACCCGTGGACTCACATATGCTCTTGGCAAGTATGTAAAACTTCAGTTTCTTCCAAGAACACAGAGGCAGTATTTATGCAGCCTGACTCAGCCTATACGACATCCATCAGGGGGTGTCTGAGATCTCCTTGTGCTCTCTTTTGCTCAGACCTTGGGAGGGAAGAAATGCCATGCCAGAGCTAAATTTGCTATTCACAAGACGGTCTGCCTCCCTGACCCCTGTCAGCTGGGGAGATTTCTGTTCTTTATTAGCAAGCACAAAAATGGAAGGAAGATGACGCTCATGGTCTCTCGGAGCATGGGGGCTCTGGAGCGTCTACACTGTGCATCTCCAACCAACATTTTAGTGAAATGCCCATGTCAAATAGGAACCAAATATCACAAGCAGTTGTCCAGCTCAAAACAGGAAATAAAGATGAATGGAAAGGTTACACTGGATGAATACAACACAGGTTTTAAAGATCCTGTGTTATAGCCCCTGGACACCAAAGGCTGGTGCCTGGATTCTTCTGGATCTCAAAAATTACATTGAGAATTTAAAATAAGATATTATTTTTAAAATAATGTCCATAACCCAGTATGTATTTAATGTTTAAATGATTGGCTTGAATTCTGCAAGAGGGTAAAAGAAAATTTGCCATGACTCAACCCTCTCAAACGCACTATAATTAGTTCAAAAAATATCTGTGATGGATGATAATCAAAATGACAAAATGTATCTAAATATCTCTGCATTTTGCTAGTTTCAGAGCACATAATGTCCACTTCCCGCTATAAGAGAGCAATGCAGATGCTATGTGGTACAGGATGTGCAATGCAACAACTGCAAGCTCAATTTACAATGAAACAAAGGCAAAACCAGCTCTGGGTAAAGCGAACTTAAACAATTTCACAGCAAACCAGTGACTGTCATTTGTGCTTTCTCAGCCTCACCTTAGCTACAACATACCTTTTTGTCCAGGAGGGTTGACGAGATGCAAAACATGTAAAGATCATACAATGAAATAAAAAAGATATTTAAGATACATATTGCCTTAACATATGAGCACACATGACTTCCAAAATTACATGAACATGAATAGTGTGTCATCTACTGTAAAACAATTTCACCCCTGTTTCCGCTATAACTGAACTAGATGACACACACCTAAAACTGCACACCTGAAACAAGCTTGTATTCCACTACTGCTGAAGCTGGCTGATAAATGATTAATTGGTGCAGGACCTGAGAGCAAAGAAAAGTCAAGGGAGCAGCTTTTTCCCAGACCAAAGACAACAGCCCTCCTTTTCACCGGAACCCTGGGCTTTTATTATTAACGACACTGCTTTCGTTAAATGAGTCTGTTGTGACTGTGGACCACCCATTGCTGTGGTGTTGTGCTTGTCTAAAGGTAATTGCTGTTCATAATGAATCTTTCAGCAAGTGGGATGACTATATATCTATCTATATATCTATATCTATCTATCATATATATATATATATGAGCTATGTGGTACAGTCCGCAGGGCAGCTTAATTTCAAACACATATAATCCTCCCTTGTGGACCAAAGCTGGTTCCTGAGCTGTACTGCTGCTTTTACTACTTTGATATCCCTGTGCTTGTAACATCCTCTGCTTTCGCACTGTCTAAAGAGAAGAAAGAACAGGATGTCCTTCTTAGGAAAGTTTCCCTTACAATTAAAGAGTTACAAAAGGCTTGAAATAAATAAATGTATAACAGGTTGAGAGATAAAACATAAAAACATAAAGAAATGGAACCCTGAGTTCCACTCCAGCTGCCTCTCTCATGACTCTATCAGGCTTTGGAGGAGCAATTTGTCCAAGCTCAATGAAAAGAAGAAAATGAAAATGAATGAAAACCTATTAGCTAAGCAAAGCTATTAATTCTTGTTTCAGTGGTTAAGTATCAAGTTTGTATTTCCTCCACCTCCTCACAATATATCAACATATTGATTCTGCACCACCTTTCAGTTAAAATTTGAAGTGTTTATCTTGCTGAAGTTGGACAGAATTTCTTCATCACCCTCATTTCTTTTCAGTGCATCTCAAGCAGCTTTCTGTGGTGAGAACTTAAGTGAAAGGCATTTAATTGGGGAGACATTTCTTTGGCCATCACGGAACATAAAACATCACATCCTTGTAAGACTTTAAGAGCCAAGAAAAGAGGACATCTTCCTGACGAACTAATACCATAAAACACGAATGAGCTATCCTCTCAAAATTAAATATGACCATAGAGCTATTAAGAATCCCTTTAACTCTTCAGTATAAGCTGACCATCGTCCTCTTAGCTCTGCAACATGAAATACAACTGCATTATATATGCAGATGTCCCATTTGTCACAGTCAGCCTGACATGTTTCGCTTTGTTAAATAGGCTGGAAGACTCCACACTCCTGTCATCAGAGACCAAGAGGAGTCTGATGACTCACCATCAGCCTCATCACACTGTGGAGCAGCATGATGATAATGAAGCTGCCATTTTGTTCAGCATGGTTTTCCATCCATCCTTTCTCTTATTTAGTCCTGTTCATTCCCAGAGAGGGCAGGAGTCTATCTCGTGCAGTCAAGAGCAGAGAGACACTTCATATAGGTTTACCTTTGGTGTGTTCATGGATCCAGCACCAGCTAAAGCTGGGCAATGTAAAAACCATAAACTGATTTAAACAAAAAGGTTGTGTCTCTCACCACCATCCAGTGTCTCCATCTCCATCTCCTTACTTCAAAACCTTTATTGTCGGTATATTTTTACATATATATTGTTCTCTACATTTAACCCATCACTGATTGAACACACACATGCAACATGAAGTGAAACACACAGGAGCAGTGGGCTGCCATTTCAGGTGCCCGGGGAGCAAATTGGGGGGTTAAGTGCCTTGCTCAAGGGCACATCAGCCAGCTAATGGAGGGGGAGAGAATTGATTAATCACTCCACCACAGTCAAATTTTTTCCCTCCTTTCCTGGGGGGATGGATCGAAGCACAAGCCACTCTGGTCACAAGCCACTTCCCCAACCTCTAGACCACAGCTGCCCCTATTGTTAACTGTGTAGTTTCTGTGGCTGCTATATGTTGGTGTTCAGGTTTGCTATCTGTGGTAAAACATTCTCAAATTGTTGTTAATAAATATAAGATATATCAAATACGACATTATCTCAGAGCTTGAATGTCAGCACAGTTAAGTTTGCAGTTACGCTGGAACAGTGCAATATTTTAAACTTGTATATAGCAGAAGAAAGATATTATCTTCGCACACTGAAAATATGTGGAAAATAAAAATCTCTCATTGACATGTGGATTGGGAGCTCTTCATGTCAGTGATGACTGAGTAGAAACACAATTTCTTTTTCAGGAAAAATTCATGATACCTGCCTTGAAGTGGAACTGAAATAAATATATGTACTTTAGAGTTGTGGTTTTTGTTTAAATTCTCTCACTATTTTTCTGCTCTGTTCTGCCAAGCACCTCTATTGAATTTGCTTAAATTAGCTCATCCCTGTGAATTGAAAACAGTGCATAAAGTGTATGAGTGCACTACAAAGGTCACCAGCAGACTACCACATGGAGTGAGTCACAGGCTACAACGAAGTGAAGCTAAAGCGGCTGTGTACTGCACACTTGTGTTTCCACTCCTCTGTACTGCTGCCTAAGGGCTTGGTTAATTACCTGCTTTGTTTCAAATTGTTCTCACACCAGCTTAGAATGTGCGGTTAGTAGGGTGAGTGAGTGGGTTGTGCTTGATCAATAATAGGACTCCTGTGTAGCAGTTAAACAACAAAAAAAAAGTGTTTTCTTTCTGTCTGCCCACCTTTTCTTTGCTGTTTATCTCTTCTGTTCCTTTTTTCTTTGTCAATTTCCCGCTCTGTTTTCCTGCTTTCCTGTCAGTGACTTCTCTTCCCTAAACCAAAGAAAAAAAGCCCAGAGAGTTTTCAAAGTTCAGATCAATACAAGAAACATATTTGCTGGTTTTATTTGACATAAATAGAAGGGAAACATTTATTTTCTATATTTGTATCAGTAGATTGGTTTTGTTATCTTTTACTGTCATTATTAAGGAACTGAAGGGTTTTGTCTGTGGTCACAAATACTGTATATACATTTTAAATTTTACAAATATACACTGGGCTTTTTTGTCAAAAGTCAAACAAGACACAAGTTATCATCTAATAAAACTATCACCAAGTTTGCTATTGTTGATAGCATTCAGTGACAGTCGACCACTGACAGTCATTCAAAGGGTGTAGCTCTAATTTTGGTGGCTCCTCAGCTGCAGTTTGTGTTTGGTCAACTTTTGACTTTTCATATCTTGCACCACCCGTCCTTCAAAATCAGTCACCAGGGAAAATAACTCATCAGTGTGGAAAGACAGATGATTAAATAAGTGGGTCGGGATGTGTGTGTGCGTGTGTGTGTGTTTGCGCGTATGCACTCACATTTACAGTGTGTGTATTAAGTGGTGTGTGTGATGGGGAGATCGGGGCGGGCTGGTAAAAAGAAGCTACTCTCCATTATCTTGTGGCACAGGCAGCGTTTCTGCTGACATGGTGAAATATTGATGTGGAATAAATTCCCGTCTAATTAGAGAGGCTGAATTAATCAGGAAGCGTTTAATTAGCAGAGTTTTCTTTTCAGTTGAGGGGAGGTTTTGATCTGAGCCATATGGTTGCTCCCTCTGATGTGCTGTAGTTCACAGTCTTTTAAATATGAATCACTTATAGAGGCCTCACTGAAAATGAGCTTTTTTGGGGACAGGGTATATTGTGTAATAGTATGGTGTACTTGTAACGACATTACATACTGTATTTTAAATAATATCTCCTGTTTTATCACTTGCAAATCTGACACTTGCTATTTGTGGAAAATAGAAGTTATGCTATTGGTACTGACAATATTTGATACAGCAGCAATAATATATACGGTATTCATTAAAGCACATGGTATGCAGGATATGTATAATATTCAGATGTTTGTCATTGACCAAAGTAGAGTATAGATGATGGCACTAGATAAAAGAGACCATCAAATGTGAGCTCATGGTGGTGTGAGGGGAAAAGCCAAAGGATTACCAAAGTCGCAAAGACACATTAATTTGGAACCATGAATGTGTGTAAAAATGTCATCTTCTAGGTGTAGAAATATTTCATTAGATAAGAGAAAACTCTGACCTGCTAGTGGTTTTAAATGAACAGTGAGGAGATAGAAATGTAAATGAGATTCTTCCTTTTGGCACCCTGAATATCTGTACTTAATACCATGGCAATGCATCCAATGGTTGTCAGATGTCATCATCACGGTGTTGCTTGAAGAAAAGTCAGGAGGATCACCAAAGTTGCCAGCTTTCCTACGCTGAAGATCACAAATTTCATTTCAAACCAGCAGTTCCTGAGATATTTTAGCCTGACTCTTGCAGATTTTGCTGCTGCCTCTTATTCTCACAGCTTTGTAACGAACTGAATAGTCTGTGTTTTTAAATAAAAACTTTATAAAAAAAAAAATAGAACTCAGGGTTCAAGGATATTTCTGCAAAAGAACACCAGTGACATCGGAACACTATGTAAACACAGAGAAGAGGCATACTGTTTTGGGCGACATATTCTTCCGCTTCAATGAACACGTCAAGTGGAGTTAATTCTTCTTATATCATCAAACTAGCAATGCAGTGTCCCTGAGTAGGCCCAGTGATGTATGCCTGGCGTGAAGGACATCTTTTCACATGCAAACGTGATAAAGAATAAACAATAGGCGTTATTTCAGTTCATCCAAGCATTTGGCTCTATGAAACACCTGTTGCGGCTCAATGTGTACCACCATTGAATGGCAGAAAGGGATAATTTATGTATCATAATCAGTCATAATCACTGTAGATGACTATATGAAGGCAAAAGCAATACAGGATTTTACAAACAAACTAGAATACATGGAGCAGATGTGGGGATTTCTACAGTAGAAAATGTAAAAGAGAACACTTGTGACTTTTAATATATAAATTACACTTAAACAAAACAAACATGAAATAGAAGACAGGCTTATTGCATGAACAGCACAGCATGACATTTCAAATTACCATTCACAAGCGTGTGAAATACATCACTGTGTCAGGCAATAATCATAACTTCAGCTACTTGCAAATCATATTGCATTCTAACATTATCTAGATGTGTGTGTATCTCTTGTGCAAACTCCCACTATCACTGCGTATCTGTGGATTTGATTGATGAGATGGTCAGAAAACAATCTGTCCTACTGTCATCAAACACATTCCGCCATGAGCAGGAGGAAGGAAATAAAAGGGAAGAGCAGTCAGTGGAGCAATATGTGATTCTGGAGGATTGGTGAAGATGCGAATGCATACAGATGAAGATCACGCATACTGTATCAGCAAATGTAGCAGAAGATTTTACTGAGATATTCTTTTGCTCATAATGAAACCACAGATCTGTTCACAAAGGTTGACAATATTGCCAGGCTTTCACTTATTCATATCGGGGGATATCTCAGACAGCACAGGGTTTTATTTATTTATTTATTTATTTTTTTGAATGGAGCCTGTGCAGTTGGTGCAATATATTGTTTTTTTATATTGCCAGTAGGCCATATCTCCCACAGCTGTTTCACTAAAATCTACCTCTCCTCTTGAGCCATAAGTGATTACAGCATTTTCTTATCAACTTAGTGGCAGCTCAATTTAGTTTTAGTTTCACATTTTCATAAATAAATTGCGTCTGCTTAGGGTGGAGCAGGTGAGGAGGATTAGTGGTTATCTTATTACTTTTGTTTACTTTTTACTGCCAAGTGATGAATGAGGAAAAGCTCAGCATGCAACAAAAGCACACATTAAGAGGTGAAGTTGGACATCAGTCTTGAGTATGGATGAATTAACAACTGGATATCAGACTCCTACTTTCCAAGAATGATTTACAAATGAATGTGCTCAAACTTAATAATACCAAGTGAAAAAAAATAATGGCTTATTTGTGGCACTGCATCCAGCTCTGTATGGTTTATGACTTCTTAAGTTTGAAATAATAAAGAAATGGTGCCTGCTATAGATCTCAGACATCATTCATTCTTGTAGAAAGAAAATAACATTACAACTGACTCTTGTTGCATTTATATTCCTTGATGAGACATGCAGTGTATAGACAACAGTATAGACAAAATCAACAGGGACTTTAATGACATTGCTTTCTAAACACACAGACAGCTTTGCAGCTACAACAGCTTGCACTCTTCTGCAAAGGCTTTCCACAAGACTTTGTGTTTCTGTGGGAATTTGTGCCCATTCATGCAGCAGAGCATTTGTGAGGTCACACACTGATGTTGGACCAAAAGGCCTGGCTCACAATCTCCGCTCCAGTTCATCCCAAAGGTGTTGGATGGGGTTGAGGTCAGGGCTCTGTGTGGGCCAGTCAAGTTCTTCCACACCAAACTCATCCAACCATGTCTTTATGGAGCTTTGCTTTGTGCACTGGGGCACAGTCATGCTGGAATAGAAAAGGGCCTTCAACAAACTGTTGCCACAAAGTTGGAGGCATAGCATTGTCCAAAATGTCTTGGTATGCTGAAGCATTAAGATTTCCCTTCACTGGAAGTCAGGGGCTGAGCCCAAACCCTGACAAACAGCCCCATAAAGATGTGTGTCTGGATACTTTTCCCGATATGGTGTACTTAAACTACCCGTCCTGTCTGTTGTAATGAGAAAAATACCAAAATTTGCATATGTGGCTAATACGAGCACATTTTACCAGCATTTCCAGTTTGGCTCTGAAATAAATGTGCCAACCTATTTTAGCAAGCTAGCTAACATTAGCATATTAGCCCTTTAGCCACCTGCAGCTGACCTCTGGCTTCACTGGAGGCAGACAAAAGGCAGAACATTTTCACTACAGGGCTAAATAGGCTATCAAACTTCTATTATCATGCTGACGTCAAGCGTATACTTCAGAGTTGCAAGCTGGTAATATATGCATATGCTGTTACCTGTTTAGATAACAAGCTGAGAGATGAGGAGAATTATCACAGCTGCTCAGCTTGCAGGCCAAACATGGCACTGTTTGTTTGTCATTGGGATCTGTCTGTTTGCAGTGGTAGGTCATTGCCTTAGGAGTTCAAAACTGCAAGTGGATGACCCTTTTGCAAAGTTGCCATGACTGTGTTTCAAGGCTGAAATTGCTTCAGTTATGCATTTTGATTAGAGAAGCTTTTAGGCTTTTTTGTCTAAAGAATGAATGAATATTAGCTTTAGCAGCAAACATGTACCAGATGATGATGTTTGTTTCCTGTACTGTATTTGAACAGTAAATGATAACATAAGCCTGCTGGTTTTTTTTCTTTAAATATTCACAAGCATACAGTAGTTTCAGTGTTCATTTAGACTATTTAAATTGGAAAAGTGTCTAAATATTTGCATGATTGATTTGATGCTAGAGCTGCAAAAGGGTCTGCACTCACAGTCATACTGAAGCTGTCAGTATCAAGATGATTTTATCATGGACAAACAGATACTGAGACCAGCTTTCATATGGAACTCGAAAAACACAGTCTGATTATTTGGTATCCACGTGACACAGTGGTATTATCAAAGGGTGATGTAAACGGAGGCTCTGTCTTTCAGCATCAACCAAAGCACAAAGACGTGCACTAGATAAATCAAACATGCCACTCAGCCACCTGCCTCAGACAAAATGGCCAGTTTACTCGGCTCTTTGTTATCATCACTGAGCACAGCGAGCCAAGGTGCTGGCTGGAGTGAACTGCCAGGGACATCTTTTGTTGCAGGAGGGAAAGTGACACTGATGACTGTGCAGGGAAAGCGATATCACAGTCTCTCCTTTTATCAAGTTTTTTCTCTAGTTCACCATTCAGGAGGTATCAAAGAGACGAGATTAGGGGCCACATCGAGCCATCTCACCATCCTAACGTACTGAAGTCATTGGATTGGTAACCTGTGCACATTCAAGAAACAGACTGACTTTCGTGACAGTAAATATGACAACTATTTTCTTAATTCATCATTTCTTATAAATGATGAAATTACGGAATATATTTCTGTGCCATGATTAAGCATTTTAATTTTTCTTTTTCTTTTTAATTGCTCTGCGTTGTTATTCTTAAGAGGCAAAAAGCATCCTCTTATCTTGGTTCCTCACATCTAAGTCACACCTTTTGATACACAGTTTGCACCAAATAATTGAGTGTGGACCCCAAAACATGTGTGTGTTGGGGGGGGGGGGGTTCTTAATAGTGTCACGAAGCCATGGGGGTATTGTCTCGATGAATAACACTATCAGCTTCTCACAGATGTTTTGTGCTCATTTTGTGCTATAGGGCAGTAAAAATTCTTCTTTATTATTCTGTCAATTTGTAGACAGAAAATGCAAAGAACCTGCACATTTTGATGTTTTCAGCCTTTCACAGGAAATCCTTTCACACTCAAAGCTAATGACAAAAGCGGGAAGAGAGTCAGAAATCAATCCTGGAACAGATACTTGGGTAAGTAACTTGACTAAAGAGGTTCTTTCTCGGACACACAAAAGAGAAATGGTGAGCAGCGATGTAATCAAACAAGGTCAGTGAAGGGCCATATATTTCTGGAACCAAATGGAGTCTGTCACTGGTTTACTAATGGGCTCTTGACTGAGAGTGGAGGGGGTGTGGAACCTGGACTCCAAGACTAATTTCTTTTTAACCAGCAGCCAGCAGCTCTGTACATCAGCTGTGTACATCAAAGCAAATCTGCGATCAATTTTGTCATATAGAATGTTTTAAGTTTTATCTGTCTGGGAAACTTTTAGTGGTAGGCTCATCACTCAGAATACTGTACAAAATGCTACTGTTTCTTTTTATTCTGATTGGAGTAAGTGCATTTTATTATGTAGAATATTATTTTATATATTAGAATTGGTCGCTTCAGGTGTAGAGATAAGAAAAACAGAGGCCTAAAACAGATAATTGTCAAAGGGAGCCCAAGTGCATAGCAGTGGAACAGTGGAAAGGAACTTTGTGACGAATTACACTATACTTTATTATCTAAAAATACACAGATGCCATAGTTACTGATTCAATGTGGAATTATAATTCTCTGAGTTAACTATTCCAACACTTTGGTTTTATAGATGAGGTATGTGTGTATATGTGAAAACCAGTAGGTTTGGTCAGTTATGTGTAATGAACTGATCATACGACATGAGAGAGAGACAGAGAGAGACAGAGAGCACACCAGTTACAGGACTTGTAACTGATGACATCTGTTGGTTTCTGTCCAGGTATTTTCCTAAGGTAAGACTGGAAGCCTGTGTTTATAATAAGCTTTTACTAAAAGAAATAATGACAACAACAAGGTACAGATGATGCTGGCATCACCTTCTGCTGCTGTAGCAGCAAATGAGTCAGGATGTGAAAGTGGCAATGGTTCATCTTCGGGCTCCAGTTGGTGAAAAGGAGGGCCCTTTGGCTAGCTGGCTAGTCTGGCTCAGCACTTCTTAAACATTTCTGTCCCAAGGTGCAGCATTTGTGAAAAGAAGCATTTCAAAGGCACACCATTTCATATCCTTACAGCAATGTAAATAATCATTAACAAGACTAATTCCAAGGCACACTTTGCCAGCTCCAGTTCATTAATTGTACTGCAGTAAGTAATAAGTAGAAGTAGAATGTTGACTGATGTAAATCTATCACTGCATTGAATATTGGCCTGTAGCTGGCATCCAAAGACATTACTGCTTTGTGTGATTATCAGCCCATATGGAAAAATGAGCACTGATAACAATTTAGCCCCGATGGGATGGAGCTGTGATTAATGGTTTGCTTTTGTATAATCTGATTTTGGTTGGTGTGTTTAAATAATTGGCCGTGTCCGTGTAGAAAATGAATGGATAGATTAAAAAGCAAGAGATTTGTTAAGATTTTGTTTGTCATATGCTGATTGCATCCTTTTAATGACTTGAAAAGAGAGACGAGAAGAGAACAGGAGGGGAGAGCGGAGGAGATGAGGAGTGACCAGGGTTAGTCGTTTCTCAAAATGGAACAGAGCTTTGACAACATGCATAAGACAGTTTCATCAACATCAAGCTTTGTATTTTTTTCCTCAGAGTTTTACTCTTGCTGTATATTTACTTTATATTTATATTTTGTAAAGTGGACTTGATTATCAGTCTTATCCAGGTCATAGTGATAATAACTCATTAGGAGAACAGACACAGCTGAGACACAGCCTGAGAACAGCTAAGTGTAAAGGTGATTGCCTTTGCATCAAGCTCTACTGAGGGCTTTCCTCAGTATGTGACTCTGGTTAAAAATGAACCAAGCATACTGTAGTAGCTTTAATCACGTTCTCTCCTTTTTCCATTAGGTTGAAAGTCTTAAATTAATTAATAAGTATCCTTTTTTACAATTTTAATCATTGGGTTCAGGGCTGCAATGATCTATTGCTATTATGAACACTGATTTTTTTTTTTTTTTGTAGATTTCAAAAGATAATTTATGTTTTATACAATGTGGCTCTAACTATTTGCTGTAAATGCTTGCAGCCATTCAATGGTTTCATTAGCAGGATTGCTAATAAACTGAACTGTCATTGCTGCTGTTACTACTGGAGCCAGTATAGTAGGCTGTCACTAAGCTGCTGTGGGAAGTGGTTCTAGCAGAATAGCTTGTGAAATCACGCTTGATATCACCCAGAGCATGTCGCAGCACCACATTCAACATGCAGTATGCAAACAAGAAACACCCGTACTATGCATATTTTTATGACACAATCTTGGCAGGTGGAAGCACAGAGCACGTCAAAATATGGCTCCAGCCCAATGGAATTCCTGGAGAAATTCCAGCAGAGCCAGAATCAATCTATTGCCAGCTGCAGCTGATCCATGGCTTAATACGAGTTTCATGCAAATAAAAAAGATTTTTTTCTGGTAGACAGGAAAAATATTCAGATGTAGATGTGCAGTTTTTACTATATTTCTTGGCACATCCCATGTTATTATGGGTTCATATAGTGTATAGTAAGCCTTTGGGCAGCAAACCTTGTTTGTCTCTCTGCCCGAGTTATAAAATGGATGCAAATGACCACTTGTTGTTGGAAGTCCTCACTGTATAACTTCTATTTGTATGTGGACATTAGTATATAACAGGATTCCTTCATACTGTATTAGCAACCTGAAATTAATTCCTTTCTTCCTTTCCCTGTATGATTCAGGCAGTAATTAGGAAGTAGACATCAAGAGCATTTTCACTTTTACTTTCAAAAGACACTTGAAAAGTCAGTTTGGGGAAAAACATACCTCTGAAGTTCAGTGGAGAGAAACCGGGTCACAGAATGAAGTTCTGACCACTGAAGCCCAAAATTAAAGCACATGGTGGAACAGTGTGGGAGCACCTTATTTCATGGGCTAGCAGCAGACATTTTCAGGACTTCCTACCAACTGGAGAGCTTACTGTGTGTGTGTGTGTGTGTGCGTGTGTGTGTGTGTGTGTGTGTGTGTGTGTGTGCGTGTGTATTAAAGAGAGAGAGAGAGAGGGAATATGTGAGTGCGGGGCAGCAAGCTGTTCAAACCCCCTTTTCTCTACATATCCATCTGTCACACTCTGCTTGGTTGCTGTGGAAAAAGTATATATCACTCAGCAGCAGTTGCACAGGATTCACTTGTTATCAGGTTCACACCTGTCCAACAAAATCCCATGAGTAGAAAGTGACCATGGCCATGCAGCAAAGATCAGCTCAGTAAATTACTTTCATTGCTCTTCAGTGCTATTGTAAATTTGTAAGGTTAGGTCATCCATTTTGGATTATTTTACAAATGTTCTTTGCTTGTCAGCAGCACAGGAAAGGGAACAACAATTAATCTGCCATGCACCATTTGCTCTGCTGCATTTATTTATAGACAGGTTTACCACAGGCTCTTTAAGTTAATATAACACCCCCCCCCCCCCCAAACTCCTTCATCCGCTGAAAGACTCTTTTTAGGTACAATAATGCAATAGAAAGCTGACTGTGCAGCTTTTCCAATCAATCTGCTGGACAAAATGTTTTGTTCATTCAGCAATTGCTTCTTTCAGATTTGTTGACCTTGCAAGTGCACTTGTAACAGTCATTTTCCACCTTTCATTTTCCAATTTAATGTCCAATTTTTCACAATTTTTTTTCATTTTCACATTTTTTTTTTTTACATAATTACAGTTTGCCCTTATTCCAGAAACCTTCAAACTGAAAGAGGACCGAGTGAATTTAGCCTTCATTGTTGAAGTTCTGGTGAATGTAGTACACAGAGAAGTGATGAAAATAAATGAAATACATTATGAATGATCTTTACTGAAATTATACTGGTATACCTATCCACTGTACACATCACAGGGAAGGTATGATCTTCTGCAAAATAAAATAATAAGAAAATACTAAGAAATACAAAGGAATGACGACTGTCCTGCTGTTGAAGGAACACACAGTATGATTAGGGATGGTGCTGAATCTGAAGACAGAATTTCACGATGCACAAAAGTCTTTTTTCTTTTTTACAAACATTTTAAAAAATATTTATTTCTGGCAAGAAAAAAACCCCAAAAACCTGGTGTTCCTCAAAACTGTGAGTGCAGTGGGCTTACCTGTGCTGACATGACAGGAAGACAACAGGAGTGTGTGTATGTGTGTGTGTGTGTATACTGGAGAAACAGAGATAAAGACTAAATACAACAAAACCAAACAGAATGGAGGCAGAAACTAACTGGTTGGCAGGTTAAACAGTCTTTTTCCCAGACCACCAGACTCCACCCCTCAGACTCTGGGACGCAGAGGACAGCTCAGGGGGGTCGTCAGTGTCTAGCAGGCTACTAGTTTAGTTAGTTTTTAAGTTTACTTTATATTTAGCAATCACTTATTGACCACTCATTTGTGTACTGCACTACTGTGGAACCAACTCTCTCCATGGGTCAGAGAGGCAGACACTCTCTCCACTTTTAAGTCCAGGCTAAAAACATTCCTCTATGATAGAGCTTATAGTTAGGGTTGGCTCAGGCAACCATTTTATAGCAATGCTGCCATAGGCTTAGACTGCTGGGGGACTCATCAGGATACAGGGAGTCATCTCCTCTCCTCTCCTCTCCTCTCCTCCTCTGTACATTTGCTGTTCCGTCTGTTAAACTGTGTAGTCTGGCCTGGGTGTCTCACACTCTCTCTGTGTCTTCACAGATTTCTCCAGAGCTCCACCGGCACCAACCTCCACCTGCATCACCTTCTTCCCTGTGCTTCTGCCCTGCCCGCCGTCCCTGCTCATCAACCAGCTTGCTGCTCCTACTTTTGCTGGCCCAGCCTGCCCACGACGAGCTGCCTTCATCAGCACTCCCCTGACATTCTGAACATTTCCCATCTATCCCATATCTCATGTTGTTAACAACATCCATTGCACGCCTCCCCGTCCTGGTTGAGGGATCCCTCCTCTGTTGCTTACACTGAGGTTTCTCCCATTTTTTCCCTGTTAAAGGATTTTCTGGGAGTTTTTCCTTAGTTGATGTGAGGGTCAAAGGGGAGAGGATGTTGCTATGATGTTATGGAAAGCCCTTTGAGACAAACTGCTTGTAAAAATGAGCTATACAAATAAAGTTGTCTTGTCTTGTCTTGTCTTGTCATTTGCTGCCACCCGATGCCTTCAGAAGGTGCATGTTACTGAGCCTACTCATAGTGGTCCCTCAGCCAAAAAAACACAAATGCTGTCTAGCAGCATTTCAGTGCAGTAGACCAACCAGGATGATCTGCAAAGTGTGCAAAACTAAATTCGGCAAAGGGAAATAGGTTCAACTTCTGTCAGCATCTGCATTGTGCAGTGACTTGCATTTCAAGCATTTTACTCTGGTATCCGCCTAACTGTGAATTGTGAATCACTGCACAAATTACAGTTAAACACGCCCATAATGTTTTGAAGCTGAGTGAAATTTACCCTTGTTTTTGTCTGATAGCAAATATAAATGCAATTTATGTAAATACACTCAAAAGAGTTAAAGCGAGGCGTCTGGACTTGTGAAGATAGGCTTGAAGACGTTTCGCTGCTCATCCAAGCAGCTTCATCAGTTCTGAAAAAAACTGACTGGTGGGAAAAACTCTTTTGAGTAAATGTGACCTGGATGACTGAGAACCTCCACAGATATGTAAATACAACACACACACTGAAATAGTGGCTGACAGCAATAGAGAGAAGAACAGAAAAGACAAGACTCCTTCATGGCACCCCTCATGAATGCACTTTAGTCACCACCAACTCTCTGAAGATGCTAATAACTTTCACTCTGAGTGTAGCTATTAGTGTTTAGGCTTGTGATTTGGACTGCAATTAGGCTCATTTGCATAAAAAGTGTCCAATTTTGCACCAAATGTATGCATATTACCCATTAAACACAGGCGAATAGCACCGGTGAACTGAGAAGTGCAGTTCAGTTAGTGCATTTCACCCTTCACAACTGCTTAAATTGGTTTTTCTTTGTCTTATTTGTGCAGGATTAATGGTTGCAAAAACCTGCACAATCCTTTTGTGAATACACCCCTCAGCTGTCAATCTATCATTTCAGGTTTTTTAATACATATGAGGAGACAATTCATCATTTGTGATTTTATGAAGAAAGAAAAAAAACTGTTATTAGCATAGCAAAGGAGGACTAAAATAGGGAACAGACAAAAAAAAATGAAATAAAGGTAGAAAAGGTGGCACGTAAGTAGGTCCTCTTTTTTTAGCAGGTAATCATTCACGGGAGGGAGTTGTGTGGCACTGGGTCGATTGCTGGGCAAACTTTCACATAAAAAATGTGGCAAGAAATCCCATGGAGTTTATCCTTTCAAGCCCTCAGGGAAATCACACCGCAGTTTACCTGCCCTCTTTCTTAAATCCACCATCTCCATCTTCTCTATAGATTCACTGTGTTTGTTTCTGGCTTAAGACACAAAAGTTTATGCTGTAGTGAACGTTTATTGGTGTGAGCTGAGAGAAGAAATGTTTCTGAGGATGAGAGTGTGCTGTCTGGTTTGATCAGTACGCTCACACAGTGCATGTCCTGTGCAGGAGCACGGCTCTGCTTTAAATGTTAAATGGTTATAAATGGTCATTTATACAATATTTTTATGCTTTCAATTTTTGGAACGGCAGCACAACAGCACACTTGTTGTGAGAACATGCATGTTGTGCATGTTCTCACAAGGGGTGCAAGCACTGTTGCCCCATCACCAAATCACTCCTGCACTCTGGACTGTTAGCATTCGTATCTGAGACATTTTGGTTTCATTTGTGAACAGTGGGAGGAAAGGGAGACGTGCTGTCAGTCTGCATATACGTCATTAGCAGAGACAAACAGAAACAGATTTACTTCAGTTTGAGGTGAAGAGATGTCTGCTTGAATTGGGATTTGAAATATATAGTTGTATGACTTCATGCATGTGCAAGCGCAGAGGTAGAAAGAAGAGGGTCTCGAATAAATTAAGAGAAACTGGAGTATGCAAATTTGGAAATCGGTCTGTCTGAACTGTCACACTGACTTGCTGATTGTTGTCAGTTGGTGAACTTGTTTATTGAGTCCTTGTGGGCAAAAGACACAGACTGAAAAATCACTCCTGCTTCTCACCAATCAGTTCTGTCGGTCAGCAGGCTCCTAATTAGAGCAGCCTCGTTTGGACTAAAAATTCCATCTCTGCAACTTTTGGCAAGAACATAACAATCTTGCTGTTAATAAAGCAGAACATAACACACACAAACAATGATCCGTGCAACCTACTGAACAGCAGGGTCAGACGCTAACTTGAATTTCATTTTTCATCCTGGAAATGAGTTTTAATTATTGACTAGCGGGAATGTTTTCATGCAGGCTAAAAGCTTGGCCTTTTCCTTCAGTTTCAGCTGACAGTTTCCTCCTCTACATTATTCTCTTATCTCTCCCCACCGAGGTGGCAGAGAAATTAAATTACTTATCTCCAACTTCATTAACTCTCTTATCTTTGCCGAGGCACATATCAAACAGAATTTCTCTTAAACATCGTTCCCTATTCCCAGCCTTTTTATGCAGGATATTTTAGCGAGGCAGAAGAGAAGGAGTGTATTACATGTTGTCTAAAATGGGACAGAATTTAATTCTATTTCATCTGCCTAACATGTTGACTATGTCCTACTTTCAACTCTTCTGGTCTGGAATCAGCTGTTCTGTGGCTCACATGGATTTGCTTTCATCAGATCAGATGGCGGCCAACTACTAATTGAATTTGTACTAATTCTGGTAAATATCCTAGTACAATAAATGAGCAGTGGTTTGCGTGTGTGTCTTTATGTGTGTGTGTTTGTCTGTTTGCATGTCCATTTATCTCAAAGAAAGATTCCTCCAATCCCCTCCCAAGTCAATCCGAAACAGATTCAGGGGGCATCTGCCTATGATGAAAGAACAAAAGTGTCGCACTGAAATTTCTCAAGGTGAGTTGTTGCACTTGCTTCCTCATCTTGATTGTTGAAATCACCTGAATATTCAGCCATAACAAACCCTCTCCAGAAATATTTACTTTTCAACATTGTTATGTGAGGACAGACGGCAGCGAATGAGATAGAACAGCTCATTAGAGACGCCTGAGGCTGCAGGTATTTACTCATGCCTTCCTATTAATCCTTCCATCTATGCACTCAACTACAGTGGCAGAATACAATTTAACATGCAGATAATTAATTGCTAATTTCAAACAACTAACTATTTCAGCTGAGCTCCGTTAGGTTAGTCATCAGAAAATGAGGCTGATCAGGTCATTAAAGCAGCCAGAGGTCACAAGTAATTAATTAGTCGTTCTTTCCTTGTTGTCCTCTCATGCATTCCATCCAGTACAAGCACACATTACCAGTTCACCATTTATAGAAATTCATCACAAGTCTTGTTTTAAGGGTGTTGGCACTTATTTAATTTCAAAAGGACAGGAGCAGAAAGCGGGTCAAGAAAGAAAATTGCAAACCCTGTATGACACATCGTTCTAGTAACTGTTAACTATGTGGTATTTGGTAAATACACAGTATGTCATCAAGCAAACCTCTTCCTCATGTGCAATGAATTAATTAATCAAGCTGTAGACTGAAATCTGTTCAATTAAAAATGAAATTATTTGTGTTTATGAGACCCGAAGCGATGAATGTAAATGTGGGATTATTTTCTCAGGGGGATTCAGAAAGATATTTGTCTCAAAGTCCTTCACATTCCTTCCTTGTGTGAGCTAACAAAAAATACTGTGTCTGTCTGGCAAAATCCCACATTGCAACTTCTGCCACGGAATGAATTAAAACTAATATGAACTTTTCTCTGCATTGCATATGATGTCTTAAAGCAGCTTAAGTTTTCAAGGGCAAACCAAACATCGAGTGGCAAGTGCAATATAAACATAACTGCAGTAAACAAAAATATTTCCAAAGGCAAATTACATTGTGGATGGATTCCCTCCGGACCTGCGTCCTCTTTATTTTTCTTCCTTTTGAGTGGGTTGAGCAGAATTAAATAGTTTCAATTATTTATGGGACACATCAAAAGACCAGTCACATTGATTCAGCTTGAGATGAGCACCATTCTGCCACAGTTTGGGCTGTCAGGTCTAAGAGGTCAAACTGGACTTTTCATCAAATGTAGCACATTTGATCACAGCTGGAAGAAATGAATGCCAAAATGTTCCAGGAACACTTCAGAAAACAAAAAACCACGAGGTGATGTTGAGCAAACCAACCAACCAACCAATGCCAGTCACTGCAGTGGAGCTGCTCACTGGTCTGCAGATTAGACTGTGGTCGCACTGGGCAGCTTCCAGGTGTAAATGTGTGTCACTTTGTGAATGCTGCTGTCTGTGAAAATGTAAAAATAAATGTAAAAAGGTCTAAAATACTTTGCTACAGTTCTCTCTCTCTCTTTCTGGCTTGGGATGAGAATGTGTTGGATGAATAGTAAGCCTCCCCTTAGTCCAGGCTTCTTTATCATGATGGTAGTGCATTTCACCACATAGCAGCTTTTAGGCTTTTTTCTATTGTTTGTGAGCAGACAGAAGTAACAAGGAGGCACTTTCACACAGTGCAAAATCAATGGAGAGCAGTGGATTGCTTTCCCCTCCTGGCTGGACGGGTTTTGTCTCAGAGAGGAAATTATAAATAATAAAAATAAAAAATACAAGTAAAAATATTATGCATGTCATTTCACTTTGTTAGTTCCTCATGAGCAACTAAAATTAGGTTTGCCAGTGTTTTTTCCCCTCAAATTACCAAAGTCTCACAATAAAAATATCAGTTTAACAAAGGAAGGTTCAGTGAGACTGTTTCTATGGAAACTGTCCAATGTGCATTATGGTAATGTGCTTGCTGTTCAGAGGGAAAGGAAACTTCAAAAATAATTTTCTGTGAAATGAATATACATGCCAGATCAATTTAATTCAACAGAAACATTCACATCTAAGTGAAAATCAAGAAGAGGAAGGAACGCAGCCAATTTGTACACAAATCGTTTTTCCCATTGCTGCATTTCTGCTGATTTTGAAGGAGTCCCATAGTGAATCTGAAGGGCTCTCATGTCACAGCTTCACTGTCCATGGATGACATGTTTGAGGAGGAGCCTAATTTCCAATTTAGTCCAGTTAGGCTACTTTCAAATATATTTCAAATACAATGGCAAAAATTATGTCTACTCTTTTATGCAAATTAGTTTATGTAGACTTTTATAGTAATTATGTCATCAAAAATAAAATGACATAAAAATTGGAGACTGTTAACACCTCTTCTTCTGTACTTTACATAATAGACCACACATATTAAGTTAGAATGAAGCCACTTTGTCAGGCCCATACTGAGCAAAGCATATTAAGATCATAATTCATATACAACAACTTTCTTTCTTACTCTCACAAAGTATTTTAATTAGGAGGTTATCAAAAGAAATCTCTTACAGCATAGAAGCTATAGAATATGGTCGTGCAGAATAAAGCATTAAGATGTGCTTTATAATGACTAAAGAACCAATACGCTACAAATATGAATGCTAGTAAGAAACTAGTTAATGGTTAATATTTGTAGCCGTTTCCAGTCTGTGGTCTATATGTGCGTGTGGTTTACCCTACAATATGTAATGCTACATTACATCAGTAAATCAACCAGATAACCTCTGTGTGTCTTTCATGCTTGACCTTAATTGCTTTCATCTCTGGTATGTATTCCAGTTACAGTGTGCAGTAGTGCATGCACCCGTTCATTTTGTGGTGATTTTCTCCCAGAAGCACTTGCAAAGTGATGACTGTAGTGACACTGAGACACGTGGGTCCTGTGGTTCTCACGCAAAATATTTATGTTATAATTCTGTATGACACTTTGTGATCGTCATATTAATAAGACCAAAGCAGCTGGCATTTGGAACAGAGAACTGAAGCCTGTGGCCCAGTGACAACACTAGCTGCTACTTTCAATGTCAAGGCATTGCAGATGCTGAACTAAACTTAAGGTATTCCCAAATTCACATATGTGTTTTAATAATAACTTTGCACATTCCGTTCATTTCATTGTAAATTCCCATTTTTCAGATGGTGCAGCTATTAAATGGCTTCCTTCTGATTAGTTGAATTATGTTAAAAAAGCATTTCTGCTGGCAACATGACAGATGATTTAAATCGCCTCCACCACTCAGCATTTTCTCAGAGCTCGAATGCATTCCCCGATAATAGGATTTATTGAAATCAATTTTATGTTTATTTCTCTTGAGGTTTACTGTTTTGTTTGTCTGATAAACCCACTCCTACAACCTCTTACGTGCACTCACAGCAGAGGATTAACACTTGAAAGCGGGACTTTCTGAGATTATAAAAGAGAAAAAGATGTTTTTTAGAATGTTTTCTACAAAAACCAAAAAAACAAATAAACCCAACATCAGCTACCTACCTACATCTACCTACCTATTTATCTGTCTTCAGCGAGATAAACACATCAGTAAAGTTAAAAGACAACAAATTCAATGAGAAAAAATCAGAAAATCATGAAATACAATAAGCAATTTAATCCCAATACATTTAAAAACAACAACATATGACAGAAGACAGAAACTGTTGATTGAAGCTCTGAGAGCTCTCAGATAAGCTATGGAGAGAAAAAAAACAAAATTTGTAAAGAGAAACACACAGAAACACACAAAAAAACAGTTAAGAACAGCACTATGTTGTGAATTCATGTCTAGCAGGAAAATATGTGTGAGAATTCATAACTCAAATCTTAACACAGAGTCACACACATACTGATATCACTAGAGTGTGACTTCACACTTCACTAATTAAGCACATTTTTAACAGCATCAATTTGTCTAAATGTGGACAAATGTTTTTAAAAAGGAGAATGACAAAATAAAGACAGAAAATACTCCAAAAGATTTAAAATACAAGGACATCTCTCTGAATCCGCTCTAAAATAAACTGTTAAAAAAAAAGGTGAGGGCAGCTATAAATATTACTGAGGAAGAGAAAAATGACCCACATTAGCGCTTCGAATGAGATTAAAACTGCTGACCAGCACAGGTAATGTTAAAATCATGCCAGTTCCCCTAAAGAAATAAATCCAGAATGAATGGAGCTATAGATGGATTTTATTTCACCACGCAGGACATTATGCTTACTGGCTTGCATTCAAAGTCATTTTCTCCAGTCTATTTTAACAAAAGTGAGTGATGTCTGTTGAAATAAATCTGGTTGCTTTGAGCTCAGAGACACAATCCAAATGCAGTACCAAGTTTTTTAAAAGCGAACCTTTCAATAACTTAAACACATGAATGCTTCCAAGTAGCAAGCAATGAGATGTCATCCCTTCCTTTGACGCCCTCCGATATGCTGTGCACATGACATAAGCACAGAAGATACACTATTACCCACAGACAGTGTTGTGACTAAGCAGCAAGCATTTCCATACAGATTGCATTTGTTTCCGCTCAGCTGCAGCTGAGTAATGAGCAGCTCCGGTGTGTGGAAGATAACAGGATGGGGCTCATTTCCACATACCTGAACACAGTCTTGAGCAATCTTACATTACGTACCTCAAATACAAGACTCATTTGAGCACCTAAAGAGCCTATTTCTAAATACTCCACAAGACTTCTTCTTTTTCAATTAAAATCATGTTTGATTCTCATTCTAAATATAAATTTGCTCCATTCAATCTTTAAGTTTCAAGTAAAGAGCTACTTAAGGAAAGACTTCATATTGTCTGTTGGTAGGAAATGTGAATAAAATAAATCAATCAGTAAATAAAACACATTCCTCCATGTCAAAGATAAGTTGCTTTCTTCCAACGCAGCCTTCTTTTAATGTTTAATTAAAAAAACTCCAATACACTCCAATACAAATTCAAAGCCTGCAGTTGAATCTGGCTGGGTGACAGAAGCACAGTGTCTAAACTAAACTACATGTCCCAGAATGCACCCTGATTCTGTTAACTTGCATGCTGAAGACATTTAGTCAGTGTGTTGGTATACCTTAGTGTTTTTGTTTCTTGCAGTAGCATCGCAACCAAGAGTTGATGCTGAGAGACGACAATTTAATGAGCAATGGGAAAGAAAATACATGTTTGATGGAGCCAAGTCTGCTCACTTCAGCAGCCAAGAAAAGCAACAAAAAGTCAAAGAATACAAAAGTCAAAGTCAGCCCATTACTAGACTTCTGCTTTTAGAATTAGTTATTAATTATTAAGTCAATACTAAAATGAAAAATAATAATAAAATGCAGAAGTTTCTATTTCATTAATTAAATGTGTTTACCTGATATTTTATATCAATATGGCTGCCATGAAAATCATCCTTTGAGTTGACGCTCTTGCTCAAGCTCATGAGACTTAATCCTATAGCAATTTAATTCTACATAACTTTTTCTAACGGGATTTCTTATTATGAAGACATCTGCAGCCTAAATATTTCTTTGAAAAGAACTTGTGGTTTCCTAATGTTACGTTGTTAAGCTGTTGAACTGGTACTGAAATGTTGCACCTTTGCGCAGAGCTGAGTTGAAATGGTTCACTCACACAGTAATGTCTCTTTGCCATGTCACATTGGAGGTGTTCCAAGCTGGACCATCAGAGACCCTGAAGAGCCAGTACAAGCCGCCGTCTGTGCATTTCCCAGCTGGCCTGTTGTTTTGACTGCTCTGTTCACTCTGTTGCCAGCGAGACTGTGGCTTGGATCTTTCTATATACTGTACCTATCTATGACAGAAGAGATGGAAATGCACTTTCAGTAAAGGACACCTTCAGAGGTCTCATATCAATGTCTTGATGAGGCAGAGCTGTTTTGGTGGAGCTGGGGATGGTGCTAATGTTGTGGCTGATTGGTGTTTGCAGCTCAGTGTAAATAAATATCCTAATCTCATCTGGATTTTATGCAGGTGCAGATGCTTCAAATGACAAATGTAAACTGAGTCTGAGATACATTATGAGCTGAAAACTTTCACGTTGACAGTGACGAGTTATAGTGACTGCAGTTTGTACTTTATACATTTCTGCATTCTCCCTATCAGAGTTTTAAAAAGGCACATCAGTCTCTGAACTGTAAAAAATAAAAATAAAAAAAGGGCAAGTGGTTCATATAACTGGTGATCTTTGTTGTGATGGTTCACTTCACTACTTCCCTTCCTCACATTAATTCTAATTTTGGCCGAGCTGTTTCACCTTCCCCTCAGTAAGGATTTTCAGTGTCAGACTTTCTATCGGGGCTGTCTCCCCATGATAAAACAGGGAGAGGAGCCAACATTCCTCAGTGCCAGAGAGGCAGCAGATTTATCAGATGATACATGCAGAGCCAAACAGCTGCAAACACACTGCCAAGTTAGCACTAACAAGTATTTGTGGACACATTAGCTTAGCTATATCACAGCATTTGGAGCTTTTAATGCAGTGCTTAACATCAGTCTATATAATGAATGCTCTTTGCTTATCTATTCCTGTAAAAATAAAATAGATAAACTGAGGGAAGGGGGCTTACAGCAGTCATTTCTCTATATCTTGAAAGCATGCAGAAAAGTCTTTAAAACTCTGGGTTTAACACAGCTTACAGTGTACAAAGGATCTTGAGCTACATATGCCATGAGGCCTTAGCACCTTGCCAAGCTTTGGCTAAGGACAGTATGAAAATACTTTGACTGTACTGGAACAAGACTTTGAGGAGGGGGAACATGAGACTGTTTGGAAAGTTTGGAAACCACATTTTAATTCTCCCATGTCTGTCCCAATTTAAAGAAAACAAGGATTTTATGCATCTGGAGCAAATAGACCTGCTTGAACCCCATGAGAGGATTTAAGAGCAGAGATTTGTCTTAATAGCTGTATTTCTCTTTGAGGACCCAGATGTGTGACCCATTTCGATATATTGTACTGCCACCTGATGTCATTCTATTTTTAATGACAGTATCATCATAAACAGCATGCCTTTCAGTTACCTTTCTGGAAACAAATAAAGTAAAATAAACCACAATAAAAAAAGAAAGAGATTTAAACAATCAAAATGCCATGCTGTTCATAGACAAAGCAAAAAAGAAAAATAAAGGTCTCTCTTCTAGCTGACCAGCCATCATTTGTCTGTTTGCCTTCCTTTCCTTTATTGAGCTAGTAACAACTGTTAATGATGTATCTCAAAAGGTGCACTTACAGGACAAAGCCCTGAGATAATAAAACACTTAGAGAAAGATTGCCATCATGGTTAAATATTGTTAAAAAGCCTTACATACCACATTCTCAAAATCGTTATCCTTTTATTGCACATAAATCATGGGCCGCTGCATCATCTAATGCAACAGCAATTTCTGGGGAGAGTATTGAGCAGTTGGTGTGTGAGGGAATATACTGGAAGTCTGGTGCAATGTTGCCCATTTCTCTATCATCATTTCCTCAAGAAACCCTCTGCATGTCTTGTGTTCCTGCCTCGACAGGTCAGAGCTGTTCTGGGGAGTGCAAAGGGGTTTTATTCATGACTGGCAGGTGGTTTTAATGTTGTGGCTGATTACTCTAAGTGTAAATGAAAGTGTCTAATTATCACCTGGATTTTTATCAGGGTACAAGACACTTAAATTAAAAAGTATAAGCTGGATCCAAGATACATCCTGAGCTGAACTTCCATGTTAACTTTGTCTCACTATTTGCAGTAATTGTTATTTTTCATCTGTGATCAGATATGACCAACTCAATGCAAGCTTTAAATTCACTCACATTCATCAAACATACAAACAATAAAATAGTTCTGTTGAGCTTTTTTAGTGTCGCGTAGCTCATGAAATAATCTAGAAATTCTTTCATGTGACCACATGCAGTCATAAAACCAGTCATGTCTATTCACACTCATCAGCAAAATCAGTGGGCTTGTGGTGGACTGCAGTGGTTTAAATATGGATGTTGCTGCAAAGAAGCTATAAATTCTAAAATGTGGCTGCTTCACAAACATCCTCTGTTATTTTTAGTTCAAAATAGAGGTCCTAAAATGCACAGGCAAGACACAAAGAAAGGCGAAATGAACAAAAGGGAACTTTAATTGACTTACTGAAAGAGCACAGAAACAGACAGGGCAACACAAAGAACTAGAAAAGACTGGAAACCTGGGAATAAAAGGCCAGGTCCAAACAAACAATAATCCAGTACTACAAAACAGACAAACTGAAGAGGAGCACAAAGACTAAATACACTGGTGGGGGAGGGGGTGCAAATGAGACTCAGGTGAAACTAATCAGGGCAATACAAAGGGGGTGGAGAGGGTTGGGTGGAGACAGGAAATGTAAAGGAAAATAAGACACATGAGGAGAAAACTACAAAATAAATTAGGAAGTAACTAAGCTGAAACTCCAAACCATTTAACCTGACAGCACAGAAGATTTGTACAGTTAGCACAGTTTCTAAGTGGACACCCATGATTAGTGTAACTAATTCTGTATGTGACCAGTCTAAAACACGGACTTGAGTTGTGGCGTTGAATAGGGTCAAAGTTTTACCTAGGGGATGCGTGTTCTCTGTGTTAATATTTGCAGTATTTTGTTGTACATGCAGCACCTACTGGAGAAGAACAGTTGTCTCAAGGAAAGACGTCCTGCATATGATATGATAAAAATACCACCATATACACGCTTCATCTTATTTTGAAAGTTAATTCAACACAGCACGCAGCTAACTTTGATAGTAAAATAAGACTGCAGTAAAGCCTGTCAAGGTCCTGTGGTATACTGGGAACTATAGTTTTACTGTGGGTCTGCACTATTCTGTGTTATTTATTTAACTCTTCTCACAACAGCTTCTCACTCTCCCATTCCACTGCCTAATTTGAGACCACATCACAGCATGGCAGCTACGTAAATTGAGTTTTTCCAACAGGAGTGCTTGCTTTCCATCCTTTCAGGTTGGCCTTTGACCCCAACACCTCCCAGCAGGTGAAATTGAATTGTTACTTTCTGTTTTTCTCAGCACACATTCTCCTGCCTGCATGTTATAATTTGCAAAAGCTCCCCCTCACCTTCCACTGAGGTCAGACAGTCATTTTCTTCTCGAAGGAATCTGTTTCCCAGATCACTGTTTTTATGCTGTTAGACAATCCCACACATGAAAAGAGCGCCTGTTTCCCTCACCATGTTTTACAAGACATTCGACCATGGACCTCACAGTACCGATATAGCCGTGATGTTGTGTGCATTTATTATTTGATCTTCCAAAGCCACACCAAACTGAAGGCCTTGTATTTAATTAACATTCACCTCTCACTTGTCAATGACATTTTAAGGCAATAATTAAAATTCCTGCACTATCATAAAGCAGCCTTTACACTTTTTGACAGGTTCAGACATCAACACTGTAACACTGGTTAAATTACACTGAACTTGTTCATGTAAGATAAGATAAGATAAGATAAGAACTTTATTGATCCCGCTTCCTGCGTTGTTGTGCCAGGGTTGCAAGACAAAGAAGCATACAAAAGTAGAAAGTAATTTCCCCTCAAAATATAATAATATATATAAAAAATAACAGCGTATATAGTAAATACATGAGATACAGTTAGATTAGAAGAAATGTGTCACAGAAGAGTGACACATTTCAGAAAAATGCATTCTCTAATTTGAACATGGCATTTCTGTATTTACTTCTTCAGAAATGCTACCAAACCTTATGTTGGCAGGATTAGATTTGTAAGTTAATTGGACCTGAATCAATGAATATTATTTTTTTTCTTTGTAACAGTAAAGCACTGCCTTAATCTTCTCAGCAAGGTGTTTTGATGTGTGGCTCTCTGAATAAAACTATTGCTATTGCTTGTTATTGTTAAAATGACTTAATACTCAGCAGAACACACCTGCATTTTTGCACAGCTGTCTGAATTGCTGTGTGTTTAAGTGTATTTATAATCTGTTCTTTTAAGTCACATTTTACATTTTTTTAACTTCACATTAAACTAACATATTCATATTAAAAAAAACACAATAAAGATGCCATCTAACACAAAGGTGTCCACTGGTCTATTACTCTAGGTTAGTTTTTGCATTAATCCTTTTATGTCTGTGAGGGAAAAATTGTATTTTAATGGGCACTATATAATTGATGCTGATGTGAGTAACCACTTAAAAAGTGATGATACACCACCATCATCATAATTACCTTGGAATTCCACTGGGAAGTAAGGCCTGACTAAAAAGGAGACAACTCACTTTTAATGTGGCATCTCTTTTTTTTTATGTTTTCTTATTAATCTCACAACACTGTGGAAAATAAATGGCATTTCCTTGTAATATGTTCCAATAAACACAATGTTTAAAGCAGGCACCCTGGGGATGTTACTTTCTCCACTTTCACTAAGCCTCAAGATTAATTCAAGTCATGTTTTAGGGGTACACATGAAAAACAAAACACCTTGAAACAACACTTATATAATAATTGCTTCATTTAATGGAATACGTTAATTATAAGTAGGGTTTATTTTTTTCCCGAAATGGACACAAAAAATGGTACTTTAAACATTCAAGATGCAGGTTACCTAGGAAATGTACAATAGACAACTGCTAACAATGATAACAGGGTAAGTTTATTTTTATTGAAGTATTGTTTTTAGTATGTATATATAATTTGTAGAAATGGGTATTCGTTCCTGTTTCTTTTTCATCATCTTTCTCAGATTCACAACACTGTTCACAACAACAACATAAGCAGATGTTGGCCATGGAGTTGTTGCTCTCTTGGACAGTGATATATGTATATATGTATGTGTATGTGTATATATATATCTGAAGTACACTATATATACCGGAAGCACTGCCAAACAAAGACTCACAGTTCTGCCCACTTGAAGAGATACACATGAGAAGCAGAAGATAGGAGAATAAACAGGATGTTCTCCACTGAACCATCCAAAATGTACTCCCAGTGGCAGGAGAGTAGATCCACCTAGGGCTGAGACTGAACAGTACTGGAAAGAGAAGGAAGCACTGCATAACATCAATGCTCAATGGCTTGTGGATCTGAGCAGACCACAGTAATCTCCCAGAATAAGACCCCATAAACATCACAATTGCAGGCATTCAACAAAGACTGTAAGGTATGAAGAACTGAACAGCGCCCGGCCCGACATGATCTAAGCCTACTGGCTAAAGAAGCTTACTGCACTTTATGAGCACCAGAGTAACTGACCTAAAGAAGGACAGGCCTCATCATGAAGGATCCTCAGGAAAGTGCAATCCCCCCGACTATCGTGTTGCACCTCTGCACAACATGGAAGCTCCTGTCAGACATCATAGCAGCTAAGATAAGTAGGCATATGGATCCAGTGATAAGTGGGGCTCAGAAGGAAATTGGTAACAATACCCAGGGAACCAAGCACCAGCTACTGGCCGACAGAGCAGTCACTCGAGACTGCAAGACCAGGCAGACCAACCTGTGCACCACCTGGATTGACTACGAGAAAGCCTATGATTCAATTCCACACACATGGATTCTAGAATGCCTGAAAATGTACAACATCAACAGCACACTAAGAGCCTTCATAAAGAACTCGATGGGGCAGTGGAAGACAACTCTAGAGGTCAACTCAAAGACAACTGCACAAGTTACCATCAAGTGCAGCATATACCAAGGTGATGCGCTATGCTCTTCTGCATATGCCTGAACCCCCCAGCCAGATCATCACGAAGAGTGGTTCTGGATGCTGGTTCTGAAGAGGGGCAACCATCAACCACCTCCTCTGCATGGATGACATCAAGCTGTACACCAACAGCAAGTGAGACATTGACTCCCTGATCCAAATCACCAGGATCTACAGCAATGCCATCGGAACATCATTTGGACTAGCTAGGTGAGGTCAGATGGTAACACAGAGAGGGAAGATGATCAGAATTGAGGTCCCGAGGTCCTCCAAAAACTGTGTGCAAGTGTACCTAGAAGAATTGATGCTGTTTTGAGGACAAAGGGTGGTCACACCAAATATTGATTTGATCTCAGATTTCACATCTGTTCATTCACTGCATTTTGTTAACTGATGAATGAATGAATAAACTGTTTACACAACACAGATAGGAAACACAATGGTGTTTCCAATTGTTTTCTGTGAAAAGAAACAGCATGAAAGCCTGAGCAAAAGACTGACAGTTTGTAGAGAAAAATAGTCATGTTCTTCAGTGTACACAGGAGTACACACAATACTCACTGATAATTATTTTGTGAATTAGTTATTTTCACTAATGTTTTGTAAGACATTCTGTATGTTTGAGTAGGAGCTATGCGGGGAGAACCTATTTGGCAAAGATAATCTGATGTCATCCAGTTTACAGAGTCCCCTGACTATCTGATCAGCACATGAATCATTATCCAATTCAACAGTTGTCAGAAATGAAAGTACGTAAGAAAGAAAAAAACAGAATATGTTTACAAAAGGCATACAATGGAATAAAATGACTCACATGCTGTTTCAATTCGTGGCCTGTTATTTAAAGCCACAATGTGAAAATTTCCAACTTTGGTGGCTCTGGACACACCAAACCCCAGCCTTTTCTGAGGACTTGATCTTTAAAGATGCTGTAGTGGCTGTGGTTCTGAATGAAGGTCGGCATTAGACAGTCAGTGATTTGCTTATTTTTAACAGGGAAATTGCCCAGTGGGTTTGAACCTGAGTCTGTATATGGCTACTTTATATACAGTATTAAGATGGCAGAATTATCATGTGGGCATAGCCTTATTCTTAATAACATAACTACAATTATAATTTACTACCAGAACTGCTATTGTTATTTTACTGGACGTTTATTTTTCACAACAACTGTAATATATATGTTTCCCTAAAATATTTTGCTTCACTAGTGACTTGGCCTGTGCGTGGGTGAGGTTTCAGCAGCACATTAGCAACTGAATGATCATAATAGTATAGGAATACCACAGGCAGCAGTGTGTTTCTCTTGCTCTTCCATGACTCTGCATTGCTGTTTGTCACTTTGATCATGAATGTGACACTGCTCTCTATACAGTGTAGTTTAAAGTTGAATACTTATAATATACACTTTGGAGACCATGTGGAAAGACGAAACTGACAGTGGAGCAGGACTGACAGAAAAAGTACAAACCCATCTGCTCCCTCAGCACCATGGACAGCACCATGAAGTTATCAGTACACAGCTCAGTCAGACTACTGATATTTCAGGTTGGAGCCATGGACTCTAATTTTCACAAACCTCAGTCAGATAAAGGATCAGTGAGTCAGGCAGACTCGAACAACATATTCACCTAAACAACCAAATCAACCTCTGCCTCTTCACTACTACTACTGTGTTGTGTGTGTTATTAATGTATTAATAATATTACTCGTCACCAATAATTTAGTATTAGATCACTGTACTGTTAATGATTTTAAACATAACCAAATTTGGTGGAGATCAAATGCCATCTAACAGGAGAGTGGGAGAGGAACGTTTCCACTTGGTGTCATGGACAGCAGAATAGTACAAACTTCATATCAATAAGCATTCAGAGCTGGGAAGATACAGCAGAACATATCCATCATGGCTGCCAGCGACACAAAGCACTGAAATCAACTTGATCTGAACCTGTCAGGGTGACGAGTTGGGGCCACTCAAGAATTTAACTGACAGCGAAGCTCATCGGAGAGAACAAAATATAAACGTTGTTTGATTGGGGCCTACTTCACTTTTATCATTGACTTGGGTTGATAATGTAATCAATCAGTTGATGGAAGATTCAGGTTATCTTTGTTGAATTTTACAAGTCTTGCACACATGTGAATGTTCAAGCATGTGCACAAGTGCTTCTAAAGCATCTTATCTGTGAATTACTTCTTTAACTTTGAACTGCTGCAGTGTATTTCCAATGTGCCCAACAGTCTATTAGCACTCAGTTTCAATTACCGGCACTCTAATGGATGTTGACACTGAATCTACTCCACTTGCAAATGCAGGAAGCTCACTTCTTCAGATGAGGAGAGATGTCTTGTCAGCAGCTGCAGCAGATGCTTTTGAGATTCAGTGTGACAGCACCAAACCAGATGGTCTGTAGAGTCTGACCCACATCTCAGGAAGTAAGAGGAGAAGGTGAGAGGCTTGAAGTCGTGACAGAACTTGCAAAGAGCCATTTTGATTCAAAGCAAGTTGCACAGCAAGCTAACTTTGTTGCATTTCCAATCCCCTGCCTGGTACTGGAAGTGCAATTGGACATTTAGTCTTTGATTGAGGGATAGTATTGTCTTAACTCAGCCAATCTCTAGCTGAAGTTAAGTTGGAGAAGTTTTTTTTCAAGGTAGATTAAAAAAAAAACCTAGCTAACATAGAGCCCTGGGAACCTAAATCCGACTACAGTAATATCAAACTAAAGTTTATTGATATGCCTCTTTAGCCATGGCAACTATCTCTCTTAATGAACCCTTATCTACCTGAATCTCATTCTAACCATGAGCCTAAAACCAAGTCTAAAGCCTCAGTCAGCCTTTTGAAGAACTGAAAAAAATCACCGCATGTTCCAAGTCTAAAACTGGTCTGTATAAGAGTATGCACACACACCCACGCACACACACACACACACACTTTTCTTCACATCTTTCAATTTGTACCATAAGGGAAAATTTGGACAGCTCTGAAGTGGATTTGAAACCGTGATTTAATTTTAACGATACACATCAAGCTGTAGTACCAGGTTTACTTGGAGCAGTCAACCTTATCAAGAAATAGAATGGAAACCAAAACTGACCATAAATGGAGATTAAGGACATTTAAAGCAAGTACAGACACTAAAACATCTTAGTTTAGTTGGGTTTGTTGTGTGTCTAGAGTGGGTTCGCACTGTTCACTAAATATCATCAGGTAAAAGGCAACTGGGAATGACTTGCTGCTCTATCACATGGCTGCATCATTAGTCTAACCCTCATGTTTCCACTCACCCACAGACTGTTAAATTTATTTACAGAGCAGAAACCGACTGTCAGATATGTGACGTTTTGACTGAAAAATCTACAAAATAAGGGCACTATGATTAACTTAAAATACCCTGAGACCCGTCTTCACACACTGCATGCTCATGCTGTCACGCTCTGTTGACACAGGAACAGGATCATTGCTCATTTCTCATTTTGTTTGGATTCCATATTTATAGATCTGCTTCTGAGCAAACTGCTACAACTGGCTGAAGTCGTGCGGACTGCTAAAAATCCTTGGTGTTGAGTTATTATTTTGAGATTTCAAATTTGGATCAACTCAATCACTATAACTGACAGGGCATCGACTTCTACAGAATAATCAATACCCATGTTAAATGAGGGAACTGGGTTGATGGAGAGTATTAGAGATTTCACATACAGTTAAGTGTTTACATTTCACAAAATGTCATCTGCTTCTCTTTCTGCCTCTAATCATCTTGCACTGTGCGCTCAAGCTACGGGGTGCTGATGTTTTTGTGGAATCCTGTGTGTAGCTCTGTCGTGTCAGTCAGCCAATCACAAACTGTGATGAGGCTCTCTCCTCGTTCCTCATGATGTTCAGTGGAATGTAAACACTGTACTTTTTATATTATAGTTTTATATTTTACTTATTGCTCCGGGGACCTGAGTCCTAATTTCAACCACAAACATGTAAATGTGAGCTGGTATGACAATAAAAGTTCCTTGAATCCTTGTATCCTTGAATCCTTGTCCTTCATCCGATTGATATTAACATACCAGAGCTCCTCTTCTACGACTGCAACACTGTTCTTCATTTCTCATCTCCATTTCTCATTTCTTAGCTACATTCCTTTCACATTCAAATTATACTTGTAGGGCACTTTGCATACAACATGACATCCTGAGACGGTCATGTAAGAGGAAATCACAGTTTCTGTCCTGAAGGGAATAATCAACCAGATGTTGGATGATGTCTACTGTTATTGCTGCCTATTATGGCCATTCATTAACTGGCTGAGATAATAATTTAGATAAATACCAACAGGCAGAATAATTGCTACAATGATGATTTCAGGTCATTTTAAATACAGCTTATATTCATGACAGGCTGAAGCCACTGAGTGTAAAAATGAACATAGAAACACATAAAAACATAGAGAATGTAGCCTTAAAATCAGTCAGTCAGGAGTAATCGCATATGTAAAGAACACTAAGTGTTTAAATCTTTATGTATGAAAATAACTCAGGTGTAAACTTACAGATTGGCTGAACCTTAAAAGATTGGCTCGTGGAATCATTTCTTGATGGTAGTTTCTTTTTGGGGGTAAAATGTCTCTTAATACACCAATATTATCATGATGCTGATGTCTATTTTTGTGGTATTCTTTCCTCACTAGACGTTCTGATAACCCACACAAATATGAAGTAGATCTAAAATATGTATAAAGCTTGAGGTAAGTTAAAGTGAAAAACAGGGAACATATTATAAATGTTTCATGCACTCATACATGCTGTATGGGCTGTGGACAGTGCATTATCAACCTGTGACCTGAGTGTTTTCCTCATGTGAAAAATTAATGGAAAAGCAAGTCAGTCACATCCCAGTCAAGGACGTACAGTCCTGGATGCATATCAGTTCTGTATTTATTCCTGTATATGACATACAGTCATGGCAGTCTTTTCAGGCCTGACTTGGGAATATTTGTCAGTGAATTTAATTTGTGACTGCAGATTCCAGTCCCTGAATTACATGGTTTTCAATGGGTCTGTCTGACCTTTAATGAGCACAAAATGAGCTCCAACCCTCATTTACAGAGAGGATTTGAACCCATTGTTTGCATGGTCGGTCACTCAGAATTTTAAAACTTGCAGTTTTATCAAGTTTAGGCAAGTTTTATCCTTGTTTCTGCTTGGACCCTGAGGACTATTATGGCCTTCTCTTAGCTGTGCTGCACACTGACACATTACAGCCACACCATTTGGTTTCAAAAGTCTGCATGAGGCAATGGACATAAATAACAAGAAAAAGTTCCTCCCAAATTGCCAGAGTAGTGACCCTATGACATGATAGGTGCTTTTAATTAGTAGATTCAGTGGAAAAATCCGGCTGAGGTAAGTCGATTAGTTTCTCCTTCAAATGACTTTTAAGTTGCATTCAGACTAGCAGCTCAAATGCACTCAAGCAATATTGCTTTTATTATGCCTTGACAAGGAAAAGATCTTCAGCAAATCAGATTGAAGCCACATAGCTAGGTGCTTTGCAATCCAATTCAAATCAAATTTCCATTGCTCAGTCTGGGTGCTCAAATAGAATTTTAATCTTTCAGCACCTGTAAAATGGCACATAATGTTTTCAAATCCAGAGCACCGTTAACTAACAGTGACTGCAGCATGAAACATGGCTACGTACTGTACATCAAGCTCTGCCTTTGCTGAGTGGCTGGAAACATTTGGGGAAAAATGATCTAATTCAGAGTTATATGCTGGCCACACTGAATCTAAAGATTCTCCTCAGAGAAAGACACGCAACTCGAAGATCAGAAAGGCAGACAGTGTCTCCCTGTGATAGATCTGGCTGAGAGGAGTGAGCTAACAACACTAACATCTGCTCTTCACTTTGATGCTGAGTAACAATCTAAACTTGCAAGCTGACCTTGTTTCAGGGCAAGCATGAAAAGCTAAACAGGTGTGACATTATTTACTGTCTGCGTACTGCACTTATTTACGGCAGCAGCCTCTAGTTAAGTGGCACGATGAAATAAAACTTGAAATAAAATCAGACTTTGATAAAGGCTATTTGAAATAAGTCTCACTCAGAAACCATAAAGGAAAATGGGCTATAATAGAACATTAACAATAGAATATGAAAACATGTATGAGAAATGTACAGTATACTGTATTTTTAAAGATGAAAAAACTGTGCTGTTGCAGGAATGTACAAAATATTGACAAGGGAATGTGCAAAAGTTCACAGCATGCAGTACAGGAATATAGGTAATGTATGAAATGTGCAAGATTTTATTAAAGACAAATAAAATTGTCTAATGACATTATAAGACTATCCAACATAAAAAAAAAATATAAAAAATAATGATGAAATAACACATTATATTGAATTGAATTTTATTGTTGATTTATTTGACGCAATGATTATTATGACATCATGTTTTCTTTATTTAATACTGCAGTCTCCGAAGTATGTACCACACAGTCTCTGTATCGATACCACAGCAACAAGTACAGATAGATGATAAAACAGATGATAGAAAAGCTAATGCAGCATGTTGGGAGTAAAAGCTTTAATTCCAAATGTAATGCATTACAGGTTTACTGTAAAGATAAGATAAGATAAGATAGGCCTTTATTAGTCCCTAAGCACCCCCACTGTGAGACTAATTCTCATCATCACAGCAGCACAAGGATAGCAAAATAGAGGTGCAGGTAGGTCGAGTAAAAACACACAAAGTTGTTAGCGGTAAAAAGTTACTGTACTGCACTTCTAGATGGGGAATTATTGCACAGTGATTTACTGAATGAATCAAGACCCAGCAGACTTTTTGAGTTCCATACAGTTTGACTGAGGCTTTTATGAACCAGCCTTCATTGCTCTGTGTGACCCACTTCACATCACCAAAGTGAAGTTTTATGTTGACCAGGAGTGGGTTTAAAGTTCTTGTTGGGGTGGGATGACAAAAATGCCCTTGAGAAAGTTGCTGAGCAAGACATTATTGTGGTTGCTATAAAAGCTTTAAAGTTCATGAAAAAAATAAAATAAAATGAAAAGTCTTCCCTCGTATTTTCAAATGTCCTTCAGCGTCCTCTGTTCATACGATTAAAAAAAACAAAAAAACAAAAAAAACAAGGGAATAACTACATCATCACACCAGATTCTGACCTTCCCCAGAAAACCACACAGCATTTTCTCTCCCTCAGCAGTGGGTAAAGGTGTTGAAGGTGATGTTCTATTTTGAGCATATGGAGATTATTTGGGTTGCAGTTCCAATAAAAAAGGATTTTTCAGGATTTGGATACATTATCCACTGATTGTGTTGTGTGTATGAATGTGTGTGTGTGGGCCGATCCATTTCCTGTACCACTGAGTAATCTCCTCTATCCTAAACACAAGCTTTTACATAAAATTTTTCAAAATGAATTCCTTTATGCTTGTTTATGACATGTTAAATAAGCTCAAACCTACACATATTTTTAGATCACCTTTTGAAATAACTAATTCAGCAAAGATAGTAGCTGATTGGTTGGACTTAGACTGCAGAAACGGATCCAGATTTCAAGTCGGGGATATGAGAGACCGTGTTGATGTGTAAGAACATCTGGCGGTGCTGCTGTCAGCTTTAAGCTGTCTGACACGAGATGTTAGCATCCTGCCTACCACACGTTTGCTTGTTGACAGTAACAGTCCCTCATAATACATAATCATCCTGTAATCAAAAGCAATGTGCCATGTTCCTCGATAGATTAAGCAAAATATGGTTTGTGCTCATTTATTATGCTGCAAAAAGAAACTGCATAAATAGAAGCAAGAGCAACTTTGAATAACTTACAAGATACTTTTGATAATTGCATGCATGTGTATATGTGTGTCTGTGTGTGTCTGTGCATAAACTGCTATTGGTAGTAAACAGATTCTGATGCAGAACAGTTGGAGGGTGAATCTGTTTGGCATAACAAACCCTGCTGCATGCAGCATCTCAAAAGTCTTGTCCCAAGACACCTCAATATACAATAAAACAGGATCTTCTTGTTGTGAGTCAACAGTGCTAACTACTGCACCGCCTTTCCCAATACCGACTTTATTACTTCACCTTAGGTTATTGCATTCATTACATTTGACCTTGTCCCTTCAATACACATGGTTTTATACAGTTGTGTTGCTCAGTCAATCATCAGTTTGTGCATGTGCTCAAAGAGTACAGTATTCCACTTATAAACGAATCTAATCTAAGTGAGCCACTTGGATTAAATGCAATTTCATTTGGATTTTGGATGGAGATGTGTGTATATTACATGCTGTGGTGCTTTGTACGGATCTTGTGCTTTGGTTCTACAATGGCTCTGTGTCTCACTCTCTGTCTAGTACATCTAGACATCTGGGAGTTTGTCCGGAATATTTAATAGAAAATAAGAAATTGGGAAATTGATTTATGGCATAAACCGAGTTACTCTGTGTTGTCATTGTCTTCGTTGTCTAACACAGTAACTGTTGATGTCTGAAAGTCCATTGTGTTAAACAGCTTCGTCAAATAAGATAGGTGAATGTCCAACTGGGCTGAGTCAGCTTTTCCATTTGGCATCTATTTATTATTTGATCTTTTTTTAATTTTCTGAGTCAGTTCTGAGCAGGGATTAATCTTTCCAACGGTAGCAGAATCCCAGGGTTTCAGTCACTCATATGTTGCCTATAAGTCAACAGGTTCTGGGGAAGCCCAGGCTTGATGCTTGCTTGTTGTGTGAGCGGTTTTCGACATTACTTTGTTTTGCCCCTTTTAGATATGAAGTTGATGAATTGTTGCATGTAGGCTAAGTGGTTAGTTGTAGCATCAGCTGTAGCATTGGCTATACCATTAGCATCTGAGCTGAGCTTTCACATCTGCCAGTGACAAAACACAATATGTTTAATGTCAGACGCCACACAAATAACAAGCAAGCATCAACACTGCCTAACCCGAACTTTACTGATGTTCTGGAGCATGCTTGGCTCTAGGGGCCTTCAAGGAATCACACATGTATATATAGATTTTTCCCTGTTAATCTTTGACAACCATTGGACCTAATGTAAACAGTACTGATTTCATTATGTTTTGAAATTTGATGCACACAAATCTTTTTCTTTTCCAAGAAACAAGCCAGGCTCTGTAGTATAGCGAAACTACAAACTTTACATTTTTTTAATAAGGTTTGGTGCTCAGGATGACAAAGAGAACATACAGGACCACCTGGTATGACACTTCTATTGTGTAAAGGTCATTTGCCTGCAAAAAAAGTCAAACATCTTGCAGATCCCAGAAAATTAATTGGACTGTTCTTTAGAATGGGAACAATGAAACCCTTAAGCAAGTCTTGAAAACACATTCATGCGCAATTTTAAATGTCCTTTATTTCCCTTTGATTCACTGGCAACACACAACAAAATTCATCTCAGCTCTCCAATTGGCCACATATTCACATTTTATGCAGTAAATGTAGATAGGGTCAGCATTCATTATCTTTATGTAGTTCATTTGTTTAGCTCAAAACTGCACAACCAAATCCAAGAGAGTGAGTCAAAGATCGTCCTCTTCATCAATCATTTTTAGTGTAAAAGTTAACATTGGTTCAACACTTTTGTGCGATTGTGCACAGTTTTGCTTTTTCAAGTCTAACATGCTTTTGTTTTTTTTAATGTGCCCTCAGTTACAGTCTTTATTTCTGTCTGTGCTTTTCTTTCTCTTTTCTTAGCACCTTTTATTTTCAGTAAAGCCTGCTACAGTAATGTGGTCTAAATAGCTGACACAAAGAAGAAGACCAGCATGTTTTAAAGAATGGCTTTACAATAATGAAACAATCATTACATTGTTCAACTAAATGAAAAGCAATCAACAGGATTCTTACCTACCATGATCAAGTCAAAATGTTTCCTATAAAATATCCATATGGTCAGTAATTGGATTTCAAGGGAGGTGAAATTAATAAAGATACTTTCATCTATGTACAAATGGATGGAAATCTGTGTGTATGTAGCTGTGCACAGAAAGTAGTGTGTGTGATGAATAATTCTGCTCTGCCCATTTCTCTGTCTTGGTGTGTGATATCTGCAATGGTTAAGGAAAATTAAAATTCATGTAGAGACAGTAATATTATGCTGTAGAGCCAATTGGATTTGAAAGTCATTTGGGTGTGTTTATGACTGGAGGAGGGTGTCATTGTCTTGGATATGGAGAAAAAGTAATTTCTCAGTATCACATCCAATTTAGCAAATCTGCTTTGTTCAAATACCTCACCTCCATAGTTAGGCTTTAACCTTATCTCTCATTACTGCCTCAATCTGAGCTTTTTGTAACATGATAAAAGTTAAATATGTGCATATGGGGATAGTTAAATGGTTAAGGACTGGATTTGGTGTTTTGAAGAAAGAAGCTCAAAAGAACCAGCTTTAAAGGGAGACGGGAAGAAAGGCTTAAAGCTCTACACAAAATCCCGGTGCCTTCTTCATGTAAAGTGCACCTGTTTAAAGGCACAAAGAGCAGCAAGCTGATGATACAGTCATGCAGCAGTAACCATATAAATTATATGGCCAACAGTGTGTTGATTCCCTAAAGTTGTACCTGTGATTTTTAAAGATTTCATTCTAAATAGCTGTTACAACAGGACTTATTTTTCAGAAAAGACATTGGAACCTGACTGCAGGGATTTTCTCAGCCACCAGAGCATTAGGAAGGTCAGCCTGTGGGTGAGAGGGTCTGGTTCAAAGTCAGTGTTCCACTTCATCTCCAAGCATGTTGAATGGGATGGAGGTGAGGGATCTGTGCAGGTTAGTCAAGTTCTTCCATACCAAAGTGGGAAAATGATTTTTCTTTAAACGGTATATTATAGATATATCTGATACAAAACATATAGTTGCATGAACACTTAAATATGGAAGAATGTGACTCCTGGAGGTGAAGTGAAGCCATCAGTTCCAGAAATGAGGTATCACACTGTGGGAGTTACAAGGATGACAGAAACACCTCAGTCCACTCGAGGTTGTATTGTAGCATAACAGAGAGCACACAAGCCGGCAAACTGACTCGCAGAGTTAAAAGTTAGTTAGCAAACACAGATATGGCCTGACAGTACCCCTGGACTGGCAGACCAGGGTGATGGTCCCTCTTTTCAAGAAGGGGGACAGGTGAGTGTGCTCCAACTACAGGGAATCACACTCCTCAGCCTCCCTGGGAAAGTCCATTCCAGGGTTTTAGAGAGGAGAATTCAGCCGATAGTTGAACCTTGGATACAGGAGAAACAATGCGGTTGTCGCCCTGGTTGTGGAACACTGGACCAGCTCTATACCCTCCGCAGGGTGCTTGAGGGTTCATGGGAGTTTGTCCAACCGGTCCACATGTGTTTTGTGGACTCGGAGAAGGCATTTGACCGTATTCCCCGCAGCATTGCGTGGGAGTTGCTCTGGGAGTATGGGGTCCGGGGTCCTTTGCTAAGGGCTGTGTGGTCTCTGTACTTCCAGAGCAGGAGTCCGGTTTGCATCGCCGACAGTAGGTCAGACCTGTTCCCAGTGAATGTTGGACTCTGGCAGGGCTGCCCTTTCTCACCGGTCCTGTTCATCATTTTTGTGGACAGGATTTAAGTGTTCTGGTTATGCCCCACTGGGAGGAGGCCCCGAGGAAGACCCAGGACACGCAGGAGGGACTATGTCACATGACTGGCCTGGGAACACCTTGGGGTCCACCTGAAAGAGCTGGAGGAAGTGTCTGGGGAGAGGAAAGTCTGGGCATCCCTGCTGAAGCTGCTGCCCCCCGTGACCTCGCCCTGGATAAAGCGGAAGAAAATGGATGGATGGATGGATGGATGGATGGATGGATGGATGGATGGAGAACCTACTCCCTGAATATTCTGTACTTTGTTCATTGCACAAAAAAAAGAGTAAGGAGACAGGATAGCTTTGTTACTGCCTGAGCTTACCACATTTTTCCAGCCTGGGTGTAAGAACAGAGTCAATCAGTGGTGCAGTTCACATTGACACTCTTGTAATTTTCATTTCCATTTGCAGTAAAATATTCTCAGCTGTCAGAGAGAGCAGAGAGCAGCACTGCAGTGCTAACAGGATGAGGTGAACAAGCAGAGTTTAGTAAAGAAACCATCTGGCTTGATAATACTGACGACTTTGATATCAATCCATTAAAATATGTCCAGAGAGCTTTAGTTTTGGCCCCTTAACACAGATCAGTTTCTTATTATGGGCTGTTGTATTGCTTTTTTTTCTTAGCTGTATTGTTGTTGTAGTTATTTATAGCCTGTGCTATTTTTATTCTTATTATCCTAATCACCCAGTTGTAATATTAAATTGAGATTGCTGCTGCAGACAGATCAAAACACATGATTTCAGTTCGGCAAATGTGATTACAGTACATTGTTGAAATGGGTATTTGCGTTACTGTTCAATAACACTATAGTTGCAATGCTTACATGTATTTAAGAGTGACTGGATATGTGACAAATGCATTCCCTGATTTATAATTCTACTGTCTATAATTTCTTCAGATCCATAGAGTTTCTCCCAAATAAGTGTATGTAACAGTGAAGTGGCCATTGTGCAGTTAGGAATACTTTACAAACCTTCATCTTGATGTTGTGTAACTGCTGTTTCAATTTCAGCTCAGTCTCAGTCTCGCCTGCCTTTCCGAGTGTCTGAGAAAATCAGTTCTATAAAAAAAAAAGCATTTAGCCCATCTGTTGTTGTCCTTACATTAATTACAGAAATGATGGACATGTTGTTGATTGACATGTTGTACATATAAAGTAAAAGACAAACATCTAACAGGTCTGCGGTAATTTACACAGTTGCTCTCGCAATCAGATTCTGAGGCGTCATGCTTGGTTTTATTCACTGGTGTACCTCCAGTTTAGTGGAGGTAAACAGGACTGCAAGCTGGAGGTGAATGGAATTACGTTACGTGATGTATCAAAAATGATAATCCAAAAGCCCCCCTTTCACTGGTTAATTAGGGATGAATTCCTCATCTCTAATTTTCAAATGTCTTGAGCAGGAAAGGCTGAAATTTCATTCACTTCCTTTGCTGAACTCAGTTGGTTGCAGGCTTGTTTAAGAGTCTGTACATAAAATTTTACGTTACTTCTCTAAACAGATCAAACATATCAGTAACCAGACTCTATCAGCATACAACACACACTGTGCAAACGTCTGATCAGGGAGCAGAGGGTGATGTATGGTTATCTGCTAGTACTATCATATCTTTTCCCTCATGGCACATTAACTCATTTTTATGGTTTCTTATCCACAGTCACTGCCTTCTCTTTGTTATACTTCAGCTGTTAACCTAAATCTTTGTGGACACAGGTAGTTAATAGTGGCTGTCAATCTAGCAATCCAGCAGCTACATAGTTGCAGATATACACAGTAGTTCCTGGTGGCAAGGATTCACTGAGCTTATTTTTGTTATTTTCCCACGTAGCAGTAAAATATAGAAACTAAACAGATTGTTGAATAATGACTCTCAGTAAGAGGTGACGTGCCATAAGGCTGGTGGGAGAACAAACTGCTTTACAGGTAGACCCACTGAAAGGTCAGTCTTGCTCTACACAGTACATTACCCATGCATTGCGCTCTTTCTCCTACAAGTTCATAAATTAATTTTGGTTTGTTTACTTTAGTTTTACTTTTGTTTGCTGATACCAGGATAAAGTGGTTTTGCACTGTATGAACTGACCTTGGGAGTATTGAGTTCTGTGGTGCTGACATACTGTTAGACATTATTCAAACAAATTTTTATTTATTATTCCATAGTTTAGGACTAATACAGTTTTCTTGTTCAATCACTGACCCCTTTTACTTTGGCTGGCACATGTTTCACACTTTCTCCAGGGAACATGCTTTCTTCACTAGCCTCAGCTTTTTACTTTCTATAGCTTTCACTTTGATCAGTGCATGCTTGCCTGTTCAGACAATAACTTTATATATTTACTCAAATTATATTTTTCAAATAGCTTCTTTGGTGGTTTTTGCCCACTTGTTAAAGCAGGTTGTACACTTCGTTCTTTGGTGTCTCTGCACTCTGAAGATGCTGAAGATAATGCACTGCTGACATTCATACACTGGCTGAAACTACGGCACCAGACCAAGCTGTAGATATTACAGTTTTACACTGACTGGCAAAACTTAGCTTTGTATTTACATCCAGAGATGGGTGTGTGTTTTTGTGCATATATTGCATCAAACAATCTTCCAAAACCTTTGACAGGTTTCTCCAGTACTGCCTCCTCGCTGTGATGGATTCCCTTTACAAAAGACAGCCCTGTTGATGTCCATGGTTTAATTTTAGTTTTGTGATGCTCTAGTAATCCCCAAAGGAGAAATTCTGCTACAGTGCAGTGCCGCTGGGATTCTTTTTTTTTTTTCCAAGGACACTTCAGTAGGGTGAATGTTTACTGTCGTGGGGATTATTTGGGTGTCGACCTTCACACTGAAGGACAATCACTCTGCTCATGCTGCACTTCTTTCTTCCTAATGTAATTTTGTTTCTCATTTCACTGAGTAAGCAGCCTTTTTGGACAGCATGTTGTTGATAGATGGGATACTATTCATATAAACATTTCTGATTATCTCTTTATTCAACCCACTTTGCTGACTTCATAACATCACCACACATTCGGGCAGATTTCAGGGTTGTTCATCCAGAGAAAAGTGTCTAAATAGTTACTGTAGTAAAAGAATGTTTTACACACATTTTGATCAGTGCTTTGGCTGAGTGGTGAAAGAGATAGTTGCTCTCTTTTCCAGTATTTTTTCACACTTTCACACTAAATATCTGCTCCTCTAAACTGAGAAACAGCGGAATCCATAATTAAAAAATAACACATTTCTCAGGACTATACCTTTTTATAGAAATGTATTTTCTCCAAAATGTGGATTAATTGCTTCTGCCATGCAACATTTATAATGTTCCAGGAAAATTCTCAAGATGGCCATTTGCTATAGTGCTCTTTGTATACTCGACTGGGGATGCTCTTGTACTCATCTGTATGTTTTTTGCAACACTTTATTTTTTCCGGTGTGTGCTGCTGCTCATTATATATTCTGAGTCTTAAATTCATCGGTTCTCTGAAGCTTTTTGTCCCTGTGCTTTGCTCTCTTGGAGAGTGTCTTGTCTTGGTCTTTCACTGACTCTAACTTTCTTGTTTTGAGACTTAAACTTTTCAACTAGGTATGAAAGGATTTCACAAATTACAGTGCCAATATTTATCCATCTTAAAACTCACTGTCTGTCTAAATGGAAATAATAAGATTTTAGTTTGAACTTTATGTCTGTTTGGTCTTAGTTTTTAAGTTTAGTTTACCTGTTCCCGCACTGTCCAGCTGCCTCCTTAGTGACAAAGAAGTTTATTTTCTACATGAAGGTCAACAAGCCATTATGTCTAAAAATGGGAAATACATCATGTCACAGCAATCTATAACAAATGATTTTGACCATCAAGGTCCAGCTTTTTTAAAATATTGCAACCAATGTGAGCTTCCACTGGCTGCCCACATCAGTAGGATGAAGATGCATCAGTAGTTTGTTTCAGGATGAGGCAGCTAAAGGTACCGAGTTAATTTTAGGCCAGAATCACTCTAAAGGAAATGAACAAAGACTATTGGTCGGAAACTATTTGTGTCATGACAGACCTTTTTCATAGCAGACAATTTGACTGGTCAGAGCAGGAGAAGCAAGAGAAGGTGGATCTAAGTGCTCTTAGTGGACCACAGCCATCATTAATGTGCTTTTCCTGCTGTGAAATGTCAGCATGTCTGCAGTAGAAAAGGTCTGTTGTCTGCATTATAATTTAAATGGAACCTCATGATGGTTTGCACAATTATGGTTTATATTTAACTCACAGTTTGAGCTTTTATTCATTTCTCTAAACCCTAACTTTTCTTCCACAGTGGATAAAGCCATTTTTGTTATGTTTTCATTGCCTGTCTTTTATTTTGAGGGGAAAGGTTAACCTTATTGTTCAAAATACAGACTGAACACAGACTTGTAAAAAATGTCATTTTTGTTGTTGATTTATTCATGCTTTTTCTTATCTTTGTGTGCAGGTTATTGACTTGTTTGTTGTTCATCTCAGTCTTAAATCTGGCATAAACAGTTCATTTTCTGGCAAAAAAAGTAATTAAAATTGTTTATTAAAATTCTCCTATTTTCACCTCTGTGGTCACATTTTTTCATAACTCATTTTAATAATTTCCATCTGTGCCAATGAATGCTTTGTTATTGGATGCTCCAGCACATGGCTCATCCAAAGCTGGAGAGCAGCCAGCCTGTCTCAGGGTAAAATCACCACACACTGGATAGAAAATTGCCAGTGTACTATGCTGTTTCTGCATGGAGCTTTGGTCCATTTTGTACCCCTTGCTGCACCACAATCAGCAATGACAGAATCAGAGCTGGCATTTTGCATTCACCAATTCAAGGTAAATTTTATTTACAGTCTGTCCAGCATATGACAGCCTCTGACCCTTTAGGTCCAAGGACAGACACTGTCACTTGACAGCTGATAAAGAACATCTTCTTTACTTGAATAAAAACTATTGCCTTCTTTAGTGCCAAATGGTTATAATATGCCCAGAGTGATACGCTACGATGTACTGGCTGTGCCAAGTCATTACTGATCTATGCTGTGCTTTGTGAGAATCTAATTTGTTGCTGTTGTTTTGTGAGTCAGCCTTTATGGGAACATTATTGATGAGGCAGAGCAGGAGGATCCCTGAGGACAGCTGAGCACAGTGCTATTAGAGGTGCACTGCTGTTTGAACCTGCAAAAACACACAGGCTATTTTATAACTTCCATTACAACCACTACCATAGCTGATACTATGATTTTTATTTTTGTGAAATGGTTTCAAAGCAATATAAAGACAATAAGAAAAACTAATAATAGTCATTAAGATATCTATAATGTCACTACATTAATTATTTTCAGTGTTCGACCTTATCTTTTCTGTTTTTGCCATCATGAGGATCTACTGTCACTCCACAGAAGAGTTTCTTTTAATCCCTGCAGTTTTGCAGAAGCACATATCTCAAATATCTGTGCTCTCTCACTACCCAACACCCACACAGAGCTAAAGCAAGCTCCCAGTGAAGCCACATTGAAAAGCATTTAAGACAATAACAGTCACCATGCAATTGTCCCACGTCCTTAATTAGCTGTGATTAAACAATTACCATACCATGTCACTTCACTGCTATTGTTTCAGATTGAATTTAATCAATAATTCTGACTTAGCCAACATTGATGGATGTGGTGTAGAAAGAACTCCCCCACCTCAACCCTCCCATGTATCCCACATATAATTATGCTGATGTGAATTGGTTCCCTCCGACATCTGTGTTTGAGCACTTTGCTTGATAATGTTCTGATGCTAATTAAGCAAGCAAAGCCAACATGGCAATAGGCTTAATGAATATCTGGAAAATGCAATGTTGACAGGACCCGCTGCAATATGGGTTTTATCATGCAAAACCTTTGGACATCAGTGTTTCACTCTCTTTATCTACAGGCTCGCAAGATAGCCATTGCATGTTTTGGTGTGTCATCATTAGTCACAGCCAGCCATACAACATTGCCTGAAATAATCATTAGCAAATGCAATCAAAGCCTAAAGATTACCTGCTACCTGATTACCTGTTAAAGAGCACCTGTTCTACTATTACAGCATACGCTACTGCAGGCCTGCGTGTGGTTCGTCCAAATGGGTACAACCCTGGCAGAAGTATTTTATGAACTGTTCAGAGAACAGAGCCAAGGAAAGGACAGGACAGAAGAGACGACTTGACAAAAGATTACAGGACAAGCTGAGAGGGGGAGAAAGATCTAGGGTGGGGGTGTGGTGGGGATGATTTGGGCAAAAGCTGGAATAAAGGTTGCCATTCACACCTTCCGACAATTCGGAGTTACCAATCAACCTAACCTGCATATCTGTGGGAGGAAGCCTATACAGACATGGGGACAGCAGGCAAACGCCACACAACAAGGTCACAGGTATATTAATAAAGCAAAACAGAATAGCTAGCTTTTAGGGGGTCTTTGAACACACACATCTGGTTTCGTTTTCCATTTGTGATGAATGTGTTTGTGGTTTTGGCACTGCATTTCCCATCTTGTTTGGGGTGGTGCAAATATTAAATGTAATTTTTACATTGAGTCAGTGGGTTAGCTGTTTTTACACTAGGGTATATTTGCATAATGAATTGTAATGCTCTGTTCCTGTCTTTACAAATGATAATTACCTTTACATACTAAAAAATATGTATTGCCATGTGTATCCATCATGAGTCAACAGCATGCAGTGAAAAAGTTTGCGAACAATTTTGCTGTTTAATGCTTCAAGTGGAAACTAAAGGTTAAAAGGATGTTAAATACATGCATATGTAAACCCCCACACCTTCACCCACTTCAGGAGTGGGTGGTGAGCTGATTTGCTCCATGAAATTCCTGGGCCTAAAATAAACCCTGAACCAAACCCTGTGAGGAAATGAATCTCCTCTGTTACCAATGTGTCAATGTCACCGCCATATACACATTAAAGGAGGCTGCCCTACATAGTCAATCTCCATAAAGAACTGCTCACTAAGTGTGTGTATGTGCATGGACTTGGGTGCATGTGTGTATGTTTACTTGCATGCATGTCTGCACATTCGGAAAGTGACAGTGTGGTAATGAGGGGGGGGGGGGGTGTCAGAGTAAAATGCTGGCACTGATGTGCTGTCACTGTGTATCTTCTCAAGGTCTGATCAACCTCCTCAGCCTCATGTCTCTTCAGCTTCAACTGCCCAGAGCGTTAAGGACGCCACAATTGCATGTCACACAAAGGCACTTATTTATTTATTTGCACTGTTTGTGAAGCAGAAGTCCCATGGAGGTTGTTGATCTATACTTCTGGGGTGACCTCTCTAAGAAAGCAAGACAAGTTACAAATGAACAACTTGGACGATGTACAAAAGCCAATTACAATCAAAGTCACATGGGAGAGAAAAAGAGCTGAGTAAACATGTCATGTGGCACCTGTACCATTTCCCCTCCCTGCTCCACTGCATCTCCCTTTGTGACAGATTACAATCACATATGTTACCCCATATGGTTTAACTTTTTCTTACAAATTTAGAATAGGCCTAATGTGTATAATTTGTATGGTAAACAAAAATTCTTGACTTATGGCACCACTCAGAGGTGTGCATGAATGCATGCCTCACTTCTAACGAAAATGAATTTGGAGCAATTTTGTACAGGTTGATTTTAACACAGTATGTTGGTCCACACCGGTCTTGAAAAAGGATGCATGTCACCAGATGGTAAACTGCTCCCAGATTTGGACCAAATAACCAATATGAAAGCCATTCTTACATGTTTTTTTTTTTTTTTTTGATAATAGCACTTTATAACTCCTTTTTTGTTTTTTTGTGTTTTTTGTGGGCTCCCTTTAGTGATGCTGACCAGTCACATGTTCTCCATTGTTCCTGTTTAAAAGCAAGCAGGTGGAAATCTTATTTCTTGCCAATAAATGAGTGCCCTCTGTTGAGAAAGAGTCTACACAAGCATACTATGGATTGGAACCACAGTAAATACTCTAAGTATGAAAGCTAACCAGCAGAGCCGAGCACAGGAGGTTCTATCAAATTGTGTTCCCGATGAAACCAGTGTGAAATTAAACTCAGTTCAAAAATGTGACATTTTTGATTGTACCGACTGATGTTGACGTGAGTGTTTTAAGCTATGCAGAAAATCCATATGGTGTCTAAAATGTCCTGCAATAATAATAATAATATAAAAAAAACGCAGCTCAACAAAAAATTGGAACATAATGTACTTTTATTTTATTAAGTTCTAAATAGGAAAGGAAGGTCCAGTTTATAACTTAACACATAATCAGAGCTGTATTGAGTCTGCGGAGAGTCCAGGGTCACAAAGATCATTACTGAAGACTGAGGCCTGAGTCAAGCTCTGAAGGCCTGCTCATAACAATGACTTACCTTTTTTTAGGAGCATTTCTTTTTATGATTTGACCCTGCAGCCTCAAGTGGTTCAGCTGTTCTCTTACATCATCATTTAGAATTCTTGTTATTGTAAGTTTGTGCTGTCTGGTCTATCCATCATGCAATACTCCAGAGGACTGTGATGGAGAATGGATAGAAAGGCTCATCCAGCACAGCTACATCACCTCACAATGACATTACAACAATTTGTTCAGCTCTTCTGAGAAGTAACACAACAAAACAAAGTCAAATGAGTCAACAAACCAAATCTCTTGGGAGCATTCATAAACCAGGTGTGACTCTGACCAGTTTTGTGGCACAACCAACCAACCTTTCTTTTTCAGATGAAGGTCAGCTTATGGCAGTTTCATAAAGTTCTCACAGTTCATTGACTGTGAAGCTTTGCATCCAGTAAATTATCCAGTTCCTTGCATCCTGAATGTAAACAGTGCCATATTGCTGCATAAAAGAGTATCTTGTGATATTTATTCACCAAAAAAATGTAAAATGAAAGACTAAGGTTTAGTGTTTTCAAATGAAATCAGCACCATTTGTCATTTGTTCAAGCGCTCATAACCACTTAACGTTTAACGTCTAAAGGTTGATCTCTTGTGGTTATGTGAATAATGAGCTTCTGAAAGTAGTAAAGGTAAGTAAGGTGTAGCTGGGTGGTGTTAGCCATCCTAAGACTAAGAATGACAACAGGCCTGTCACCTTGAGCTCAGCAATTACAAAGTCATTTGAAAAGATGATTAAACTGGATGGAGCATCACCTTGAACCATTGCAGCTGACCAACATGGGGATTCAGGATACAAATATAACTCTGCATGACTTTATTTAGAAGTAACTAGTTAGCATGGCTGCTTCACAGCAGGAAGGTTACATGTTCGAATCCAGGTCTGGGCCCTTCTGCATGGAGTTTGCATGTTCTCCCTGTGCCTGCGTGGGTTTTTTCTGGGTACTCCGGCTTCCTCCCACAATCCCAAAAACATGCACATTAGGTTAATTGGCTTCAAACTAAGGTAAATCACAGAACTAATAGATATCACTGTACTTTCTTCCATCAGTAAACACCAGTTTCTTAAACCTATAATGTTTCCATGGCATTATTGAAGTACTTTTAGTTGCCTAAATGTAACCATTATTGGATGGCAGATCGGGAACTGCTCATGTGATTTATTATTGGAAGTAGCATATATTTTGTATTAGAGTGCATTAACAAATTACCTGTTTTGTCATTTATGTATGAGAACTTGTTTGATAAAAAGTAAACAAGGACAAAAACAGAACATGGCTCTGAACGGCATGCATCATTACCACAACAGCCCATTAATGTCCATTAATTAATTTGAGTTGTTGCTTGTACTGTGTGGAGCATCATTCAGGTTATTTCTGCAGGCAGGTAAAAAAAACAAAAAAAAAAAAGAAAGAATAAAGAAAATTAGAGAAATTAGTTTGTGGAGAAAAAAAACATCCACCCATACACCATATCTTATTTTGCCCTTCACTGTAAATGTGTCCATGATTATTAACTAAGAACAAAACTTTGTTTCTGCACCCTCTCTACAGTATATACAAAGAAAAAAGCCTTGTCCATCAGTATCCCTCTGTTTTCACAAGTGTACACAATGAATATTGTTTTAGACCCACGAGGAATGAGAAGTGATCCTTTAGATGAAGCTTCTAGCCAATGAAGTTGTAAAAACAGCTCGTTTGTTTGTATTCAACAGCAAAACACCTCAAAGTGTAACGAGAAAAGCTCTTGTCAGAGGAAGAGGAAACAGAGTCCTCTTTCCTTAGAAAAAAACAACTTGCTGTCTGAACTATTTCCAGACCCTCAGAGATGTGTTAAGTGCAATTTCAGAGTGGCAAAGGAAATTAATACTGTTAATGAGGCTGGTTACAGGAAGAGAACCTTTATAGTTATCCTCTTCTGAGTTGAAGGTGACCTCTCTAATCAAAGCCAACACTGCAGTACTCAGAGGATCGCCAGCCTGTTGGCTCTGGAAATTTAGCAAAGGAACACTCTCCAGAGGTTCAGGGCAGTGTAATAAACCAATCAAGGCAACATTCTGATAACAAATGGACTCTAGAATTAGCTCTCATGTCTGCATGTAAAACAAATGTGATTCAGAAATACATAACCTTGAAGTTCATTTTCAGAAAGAACCCATTATTAGCAATACTGTTTCAGGTAGATAGCTGAATTCAAAGAGGACACGATTACTGTTCCTACCATGAGTCTAAAGGCTTACACACTTCCAAATCCAAATCATAAAGAGCCAGAAATGCAGATCATCTCTGACATTTAGCTGGCATTTAACAAACTTTAGCCCAATTTTAGCTACTTTACCTTGAAAGGTTGGTAGTTTATGCTTAAGAAAGGGGAAGTCATTTTCCAGGTTGTGGATTAAAGGTTATTGCTCCATCAAGGCAGGATGCACAGTACTTGCCATTCTGTATTGGGATATGACAGATGGCAAGATATGCTCCAGTTCTATGGCCAAGAGTTTGCTTAACATTTACATTGAACAAATTGAGATTAGAGTGTAAGATGCAGTGCAAGAAGCATAGCAAGTCAGAGACAGAGATGGTTTTGGTGTAAAACCCAGACAGCACGCTAAAAAATGCTAGAAAATGTACCTCCCAAATGTCTGCCCTAATAAAAGCTGACACATTCAGTACATTTTGGATAAATGCATTGTTTATTGGTTACTGACACTAAACTACTGACTGTGTGCGTGAACCTAAGATGAAAAATGGTTCTGCACACTACTCATTTATCTATTAAATGGCGTACTCTGGAAGGGGAATTGCCTTGCTGTTCCTGTTTTGTGTATATTGATTTGTCTAACACACTTGATACAGTAAAATATGCACTTCTTTGAGACCGGCTGCTTTTGAGGCAAGTGCGTGTAATTGGATTCACAATCACAGCACCACACTAAGTGATCCAAGGTTTAATAGTAGCTCTGCTTTAAAGGCAGGGTTCAAATTCAAAAAAGATGCATGTTGTGTAAAAATATCTGGTAACATCACAAATGCATCAAAAACAGCAGTATGGCTTGAATGAAATATTGTTATATTGTGGTTTTGTGGTTATATTATTTTTCAATTAAATACATTTTGCGTAAGAACGCGTTGTACATAATATGTACTTAAGCTGAAAATTATATTTAATGGTACCACCATAAAAAAAGGTACACAAAATTCTGAGTAGTTGCTAGGGAACAAATGAGGATGTAACTTGTAGTTAACCACTGCCTAATGAGTAACTCTTAATTATCAAGTTTTATAGATCAGCTCATGATTAGCTACTATTTATTTATATTTCTATATTTTTTAATAGTTATACTATTAGATTAGTGGAAAAAGAGTGAGGAATGATTTGATAATTGATTAATCATTAATAAGCACTTTCTGAATGATTACTAATGAGGATTACATGGCAGATAACGATGAGTTGCTAGAATGTTAAGTCTGCTGCAGAGAGCAGTACTTAACCTTAAAACAAACATGTATAGTTACAAAGCCACATTTTCAAAGGTATTCAAAAGTATTAAACACAACACAGTGATGGAAATGCCATAATATTAGCAGATGGTTGCTTATAATACATTGTAGTTACCACTTACGAGACGTGAATGTGATTTAGATGCATGACCTGGACCAGATTGATGCTGCTTATTTTATCACTTTTAGAATTCAGCATAAGTTCATCATATGCTATGAAAATTAATTTAGTCTGCATTTATCTTGAGGCAAACTGCATGGGGAACCTCCTCCCAACAACAGCGTTAGAGGTCAAAGAACAATTCCTTTTCAGGACCTGCATGTTGTTATATGACGTGTGCGATGATTTGATATACAATACCTTATTGCCCCTGAAGGGGAAACTTATCATGGGCTCAAAGCACTATTGAGCTACCATGATTACAAAAAAACATTCAATCAATAGTGTAACCTCCCCTAAGATGGGAAACATGATCAACTCAAATAGGTTATATAGAGGGAATCAACAGAGAAGATTAGAAGATTAAAGTCAGGCAAATACACCTCACATTCTCTAAATATAATTTAAGAGAAAATTACATCCAACACATCCACACGAGTGTAGCCCTTGCTGTGTGGATGATTACACATTTTTCTTTTCACACATCTAGCCACAGCAACAACAATTATTTCAACTCATAAATGATCATTGCAAAAATCCAAAAACTTTGTCAAGAATTACACACGTATTACAAAAGCTACAGCTCCAGTTTGGTACACTGGGGTCAGCAGCATCATGAAAACTGACTAATTTCTAAAAACCAAAGTCCCTTGAAGTATACATGACACATTTCTCTTTAATATAGCAATGAAAAGAGACTCCTGAAAGAAGGTAACACGTGCCCTCATTTGGAACAGATGATTTAGCGATCCCATCTGTTTAGCCTGCTTGCCTTAATTGGTATGATTCAACACATTAAAATAACACCTAAGAACACTGACCTAGTCCCTAGGTGCAGTGTTATTCTGGGCTGGACCACACTTCAAGCACAAAGATGTGTTCGTATACAAGGTGCTGTATCTGACACAGATTCTTTAAAGCTAAAATGACATGACAGAACTGATATCAAAGTGGATACAAATGACATGCATACATGATATGCAGCGCCATAAGGGAATCATGTAGCTGTACACAGTGGAACAAGACTGAAAGGGTTTTGCGATACTAAAGTACAGCTGTGCAATGACCAAACAGGGCAAATGTTACTCTTGTGTGTGTGTGCCTTGTTTACTGTGCTAGAAATGGCATTAGAAAAACAGTAAATTCTTTATATACTTAAAAGTTTCACCGGAATTGCTCACCTCAACTTTAACCTTTGACACTGCTGGTCTGTCTGACCTTATCTGAATGTCAGTTTGAGAGGGGTCGGAAATTATCGAGAAAAGTCAAATATGCTTCATACAGTTTACCACATAAACTGTTTTGTCAAGCAAGTCAGTGTAGTAGCTTGATACTAGATATTAGACATTTCTAAAAGTAATTCTCTGTATTTTCATCTGAAATTTTAAGTATTTAAAGTTTTTTGTAAAAGAATTCTTTGTAGAGAAGAAGAAGAAGAAGAAGACAAAGTGTTCCAGTGCTTCATCTGCACGATTATGAAGCTGTGCCATCAGAACATCAGTCATCATCACGTAAGAGCCAATGGGGAACTTTCCATCATTTCATTAAAATGTCAACTTGTCAGTTAACTTCACATGACGGATGGCTGTATTGATGCCACTCTGCTCGATTTGCCGCAGTTGAATAGACAGGAGGACTCTTTGAAGCTCTAGCATCGTAAGACCTGAGGTGACAAGTAAATGACACTGGTTGGACAAGCCAGCCTTTGATGATTTGGCCGCAGGGGCTTATGTGTCAAAATTTCACTGTTGGCATGTACAGTGATTTTAAAGACCTGGGTCAGGATCTCACTGGACAAGGTCTACTTTAGTCTTTTGACAAAAAGTTAAGATGGCTGCTTGGAATGTCACTTTTGTCTCTTTTTGAGTTAAAGGAAAGAGGAAGTGTTCTTCAACGATTAGTACAGCAGTGGAAAACTTCAGACACCAAAGCGTTTTAAAACAGCAGCACCAAAAGATCTGAATACTCAGCAATTCCCCATTTTCAACAACCCTGAATTTATGACTGCTGTGGTTTATAAAAATGTAACTGTCCAGCATGGCCTTCACCTAGTGGTGTTTTGTGCTATGGTTAAAAGAAAAAAAAATCCTAAATCTTACAGACCATTTTTAGGGTCAGCAATCCAAACAGTCCTGTTTCTGGTGAGATAAACAGATCCGCATTTGACAAACATGAATCACAGGTTTCCACGAGAGAAATATTTGTGAACTTATTTTCACTCCCCGATCAATTGGGCATCCTTTCTGTTCTAATACAACTATAGCTGGTACACAAACTGCAAGCTTTCTGAGCATAGACAATAATTACACAAGCCTTTGGCTGCTTCCTGTGGAATGGCAACAGTTTTGTTTTCCATGACAACACAATTTGTTATCAGTGACATTTAGAGTGTGTACATGATTGTTGTACATGATGGACTGACGCAGACCAAAAAAATAAATAAAAGAAAAAAAAACACCTTGCCTCTTGATTAAATCAGTTAACAAGAAAATCTTTGCAGATGACAAGTCTTTATATTTTTGCATCTACAAGGTTGTTGTTATTAAGACATGAACATATTGTCTCATTCTATTAGAAAAAACTCACACAAAAAATAAATAAAATATAAAATCAGACTTCAAAAGTGGGCAACATTTTCTGTCATGACATCTGAGCTACCTCTATTTCAATTTCCAGACTGCTTTCATCTTTCGAAGAGGCTCCCTTTCTTCGTGACTCCCCTTTCCTAATTCTATCCCTCTCTCCCACCCTGCAATACTTTGAGCACAACATAGCTGTAACCCCTCAGTCCCTCAACAGGGCTTGTGCTGCTGTCATCCACTCTAAATGCCTTTCACCGGTAGTGAGGGGGCTCACTCTGATCCAAGTGCTGCCTGGATCATTAAGGGACCCTGTGGCTCAAGCTGCTGTCAGCGATCATTTCCAATTAGGTCTCCATTTTGCACCACACGTACCTTAGCACCCGTGGGGGACAGTGGTTCATACTGCAAAATCACTCAGGTGGGAAGAGAGACATTAGGATGAGCGTTCATATGGTAACCTCGTCGCCTTGAGAGAAATGGGACAAGTTTCTCAGGTAATGAACTCAGATTGACTAATTAAAATAAGCTTTTGGCATTGGAACTTGTGTTGATTTTGTGAGAGTGAAAGCTGGAACATTTGAGAGTGGGACTAAATGACTCATCAAGTCATTATCACCTCTTCAGGTGAATCCATTTTTAACATCTATTCACATAATCTGAAGAGTGTACTCATAAGTGATGCCCTTCCTGAAATTGGTTGCCAAGTGAGGAAAAATTACCCAGCAATCAATGTTGTGTAGGTACACTGTATGAGTATGCTATCACAGCAATAAGTGTGGAAAATTTCAATTACTTTTCCTTCTGTTTTGGGCCCATGTTGTTCTCTCTTACTGCAGTAAGTCACTGTTCTGCCCTTCATATAGCATTTCTAATTCTTTTTCTGTTCTGTTAACAATTGATTAATCTTGAATGATAGAACCAGTTTTCCTTCTAATGATGCATTACTGTGCAATTCAGCTCTCAATAGATTGTCGTTGTTGCTAGTTGACATTTCTGAATCAAATTGTAGTGATCAGATTATGTTCTGTTCCTTAGATGTGATATGAAAATTACACAACAAGCTTTTACAACTTTGTAAAATTGATCAGTGCTTGTGAGCCCTTAAGGGCATGGCACACCAATCAAACATTCTCCAGCAAACACAGATGGTTGTTTGGCGTGCCATGGCTGCCTCTCCTTGTTTGGATTTGTGTGGAGACATTTGGCAAGATTCGACATGTTCAATCCATGTCTGATGAAGATGGGTTTGTCTTGCTTTCAAATGGACAATTAGCCCATAATAAAAAGCCCATAACATCATTCATTGTTGTCTAAAACTCAACAGACATTGTCTTAGGCTAGACTCCCCATGTTTGGGGAAAAAAACGTAAAACTGGCCTCTTGCATGCCACTACGGTTGATAAAACATGATAAAATGTCAATGCTCTTCATCCTGCCTTTTAAAAGTTTAAGTGAGAGATGAGATGCATGGAGCTGCCTCATTCTGGACATAAACGTGCGGTGTAGTTGCTTAAACCCAACAGGTCAGTCTCAAACATAGTGCTGCTGCAAGCTGAGAGCACAGGTGGACCAGCAGAGCATATGGATTACTGACACGCTCCACAGAGGCTGGAGCCAGCAACAGGGCTTTCTTCAGACAGCAGACAGCATCTTTTGGGAAATCTCACTGAATGCATATGGCTCATGTGAGAGCACCCTGAGCATTGCAGAAAAATCCCACTGTGGGGCAGATGGGGAAACAGTCAGCCTCACTCCATGCAGAAGCTGTTTCATAAAAAAAGGGTGACTGAACAGTCACCCCTCACTAAAATCAACATGATGTTATAATAGAACTAGACCTGCTGCATATGACCCTGTATGCAGATATGGACCGGGCCAATGCAATTTGACTACTCTGCACCACAGACGAGAACAAAGCAATGTTCACTGTTGTGCAAGTCAGTAGTCAAGCCCAAAATCTAGACAATCACATGCACCACATGAAACTTGACTCCTCATGATAATGGAATTTTTTAAAGCCTGGGGGTGTGGACTACTTTGAGTCTGAAAATTCTCCAAGGCTGAAGAGGACAGCAAACTAAGAATCCTCACAGCCAACCGATGCAAGCCACAATCATTCATGTGTCTGTCCTCGCCAACACATCTTTGCCATTCAGCAATAGGATGAAGCATTGGAAAACATCTGGCACTGAATTTGTCCCCTGAAGACTGATGTGGCATGACTCCTCCTGAGCCAGCTTGCAACCCACCACTCTCATCACGCCTCCCCATCTCAACAGGAATGCATTCATCAGTTTGCGACATACTCAGGTCACAGGAGGACATGTACCCTGGCCAACTGTGCCGCCATGTCAAAACACAAAAAAAATCCTTTCTGCTGTTCACCCATTGGCTGAACAAAGTTATTCTAAAACCTTAGCAGGTTTAAGTGCTCTGATGTTAACTCAAATAATTTGAAATTATTGCTCTGTGCAGCAGCAACCCTGCAAATACCAGAGTGTTGTTTTAGTGTTAAGACACAGAAAAGAATATTTATCCTTTTTGAACTAACATTATTTATGATTTATGTGAGATATAAGTTACAAAGAAATTAAGATTTTATCATTCTTGTACTTTCTTCAAACAACTCTCAGGCTCTGTGGCTGATGGAGGACGCTGAGTGTGGTGTGCACACACTGCAGTGGTGTCCTGAGGTCTGAATTCTTTTGTTTAGTTTAGTATGTTTGGCAAGATTAGTCTGTAATTTATTGGTTTTTACTTGCAGTTGTGCATGACATGTAAATAGCACATGAAGCAGACCAATTGTGGTATTTGGTTCTGAATACTTTTTAATTTTTCTTTTTTCAGGGCATTTTTTAAAAAGTTAAACCTAACTGAAATTAAAGAAATGGATGTGGACTCTTAACGACCACACTCGCACAACTGTCACTGTGATTTCAGGACACATCCCAGCATCAGTTCACTTTAGTTTTAGAAAACACATGCAGCTAAATCGGGATTTTAACATAGCAATTAAAATGAATCTCTGAGGTAATCTGCTGCCATGAGTATTCTGTGAGATTAGAGTGGATTATATTGGATTATGTCCATTGACCTGATTTACTGACCAAGTACCTCTTGTTATCCAAATCAGACTCGAAAATCTGACCTTCAGTGGTTGGATCTAGAACGGCAGAAACTGTGACAAGCAGTGAGCTCAGTGCATGCACAGAAGATTACGTAGTGGAACGTTTTAGCAAATTCATTTCTGGCTGCCCTTTCAAATAAATAAATAGATAAATGGAAAAAAAAACCCTGTCTGAATCAAATATAATCAGTAAACATATAAATTGCCTCCACTGCCTACTGAGATTAATCAACTTCTATCTTCTCAGATCTGGGTCACATTGAACAGTGCCAAAAACAAGAGGACTGAGTCCTTTCCTGCTGCTCGGAGGCATAAATAGCACACAAGTATACTTTAAATTTGATCAGTAGAGTAATCTTTGCAATACAACTGTTAAAAAGTTATTTTCTTTTATAGCAAAACTGACCTTATGCTGTTGACCTTGTGTCAGGAATACTTCACCTAAAATATGCCTTTTGAGTGTCAACCTTTGACCAAAGTAGGTTTGAAACATTGCTTTATGACAGAAGTAGTCTTCTCCTAAAATGTCCTAAAGTGTGACATTTTGTGGACCTATACACCCCAATGTCATCCATATAGGGACTTTGTGACTTTACAATAATGTCGTGAGTCATGTTTCCTTTGTTTTGGGGGACATTTGATGAAACACCTGATGTTGCTGTTTTTCTTGGAAGGACATTCTCTCAGTTTCGATTCAGGAGGGTTACAAAGAATTCCAACAGAGGAGGCGCCACTCACTCCTGTCCCGTCCTGTCCTGCCTCTTCACACGTTCAGCAGATTACAAGCACTTACATACATATGCAGCTAAAGGTGCTTGCAATAGTAAAATAAAGTAAAGCAGCTGTTTCCATCTGTTGCTGCTGACATCAGCAAACGTAGCCACATATAATAAATATTATATTGACCACTAACATAAAAAGATCACATTTCTATGAACAAATCAATTATTGTTTTTCAGTCACAGTGCAGCAGCAGCAACATGATAGTTAATGTTCTAATTTGGACCTGATAAATCCTCCATCCTTTCCCTCCACTGGGGACAGAAATCCATTCACTCCTCACTCTGTTATGGCTGTACGGCCTCTAACACGCCTCATTTTAATTGCTCAGCAGCTTTATCATAATATTTAGAGGTTACAGTTAACAAGATGGCCAATTAATCCAAAATACTAATTAGGCAGTAATAAAGTGTCACAGCGACAGCAATAACTGCTGGCTGATCCACAAACAATGACAGGGCACTAAAACTGACATTGGCCCAAATGAACCCGCTGATTTAAATGGGTTGGAGACGACTTTGTAGGAAATAATACAGAGATCAGAATAATGTCAAGGACATTTTCATCAGTCAACATCCAGTTCAGCGCCTGACATTTCCTCTGCAGCTAATCAATTTTCTCCTCTCCACTGAGACACAGCAGCATTTATCTAAATGATTCCACCTTATACAAACATTTTTGAGTTTGCAAAGCTGAAATGAACTAAGCTGTACATGAATAATTCCAAGAATAGTTACGAATTTGTGGGCATCACTCAGAGTCTATGAGTCAGCAGAAAAAGTTACTATAAGCCAGAATGAATGTGTGTGTGTGTGTGTGTGTGTGTGTGTGTGTGTGTGTTTGTGCTCATGACAGCATGATGAGTAAGATTTGTTCCAAAACAGGCAGGAAATAGATGGCTATGGGCAATTAAATGCTGTCAAAATTGATTACAGTAACAACATTATATTGAATATGTATATGTTGAATATTTTAGCAGAGAGAAGCAAAACAATTCAATGCTCAGTTTAGTGTTGTCTCAGCCCCTTCAAAGATTTCCTAGAGATGTGAAGACAGGTGTATTGATAGCTTGAAAATGAACGCAAAATCAATAGTGAATCCGTACAACTAAGTGTTTCTCTTTATAGTGTTTGACAGGGGACACAGACACCAATAGCTTTTAATTTTGTTGATTTTACATGGCAGGATTGTTTTTTTATATCTGTCTATCTATGTATCTATCTATATATATACATATATATATATATATATATATATATATATATATATATATATATATATATATATATATATATATATATATATTCCCCGGTGTTCAGCAAGCAGTAAAACAGCAAAGTGATAAAAGACAGGATCATTTTTTTTATATACACTTAAAGGTCAATTCTGTTGTGTTCTCTTTGGATATTCTGAGCATGCACCTGTCCAGATGGTTGTAACACACTGAGAAAAAAGCTGTGAGCAGAAGAAACATACTGTGACTAAAGCTAGCACCAATATGTGAACAGACAGTCTCTGCTCTATTAACCCCAAGGCCCACAGATTTTTGATGGGACACTGAAGCTGTAGTAAAAGAACAGCAAGTTTGAGTTTTTCACTTTTCAGCAAAGTTTTCTGCCACAGAGAGAATGTGAGTAATAGGAAATTTGACCCTAAGTATTGGTATTTGACAACAAGACAGAAACAGAACAGTAAAACAAACAAACAAAAATGAGATTATAATAAGATAATAATAAAAAGATTATAATGTTGACTCTTTGTTATGACTGTGAAAAAGTTGTTGATTGAATTTACTTTCATTCATTGTATTTTTTTTTTCCTTTTCTTCCTAATCTGATACTGCCGTACGTACTGTCAGTTGTGACTGTTTACTGTAACGTTGGCTTAAAGAGAGCTGCAGACAGACATACTGTGTGCCTCCTCTGATACACACAGTGTTGTCAGCTGCTTCATTTCATCTGCCAGCAAGCAGCTTTTCTAGACTTCACAACAGCTACTGTAAGTAGCAGAAATAAGGATATAATCCCCTATAACACAAACTTTTGTATTTATTGTGATGATTGGCTAACCAGATCAGACTTACCAGATATTTGTCTGTGAAACCAGTACATAGCTAATTTTACTAGACACTTTGTCTGTAATGGTGTTGAGTTTTATCTTAAACAGTTTCTCTTTTTGTGTCAGCTTTTGTGTGTTCAAACTGTAAACTGAACAAAGTCAGTCATCTGACCATATTTGCAGAAAGTATATAAAAATAATGCAGCTAAGAACATAATCAAACTCTGACGTCATGCTTCAACACTGGCAAAAACTTGTGGCTCAAGGCACAGGTTTTCGTGTTGTCCAGCCACTTGGAATCAAGGATGATCTGGTTAGATTTTGGTGGTCACTGGGACCTCACAAAACATGTTTTTGGCCATAACTCAATGATTGATATGTTAATTAAGACAAGATTTTCCAAATGTCGAATAGAATAAAATGACGAATTGATGGAATTTTATATCCAAAAGTTCTGTGACATCATAATGCTTTCTGCAGATTGTGACCATATTTCACATCTGGTCAGCTACTGAACTGGTGACACTAATCTTGGTAGCCCATCTTGAAACTGCGTTGACTCTATAGATCCCCTGTGTTGCCAGGTTTCGGATGCGTGTGTGATACATCCATGTTGTAGAATTTATGGCTTCTCTGCAGCAACATCCATATTTGAGTCACTGTAGTCCATCACAAGCTCACTGGTTTTGCTGATATTGAGCTTCAGCTAACTGTCGCTCTCAGTCCTCTGTAATTCTCTGTAAAAACAATCTCTATGCGAAAACAGCATTTTTCTCCATTTCCTGCATTTTTTTTTGGAATGAATCCACTTGAATGATACAAGTCAGTAGTAAGTTTCTTTTAAGTCTGAACTACATATACAGTGATATCAATGTGTGGATGGATGTAAGCTGCAACTTGACTGGTTGGCCCTTGATTTCATACCCATGTTGTCATCTTTCTTTTAATACCACAAGCAAGTATTTTCTCTAGAAATTGGACTGTTTTTGCATAAATTAAGTGCATTTTGCAGTTTACCAATTCTGTATTCAAGCAGCCATTTCAGCTGGGATAACATCCTTATTATTAGAAGCAAGGCATCATTTGTTATCTTCACTGGAAAATGAATTGTTCTTGCTTATCATTTCAAGTCTCCAATGATAACTTTAAGAAAGTTCTAAGTGTTTTCAGATTAACCCAAAGACACCTAGTAGTAATTCAGACTCAAGTGTCACTGATGAAAAGGGGGACTGAGTGTGTGTTGGCGCTCATAATTTTAGCCTGTCATACTTTTTACTTTGCAAATTAAATATCCAATTTGACATCATGGAAAATTCAGCAAAGATCTACAATTAAAAAAAAACAATTTTCTATTGTAACACCATGATATGCAGCAAAATAAATCACATGGGCAGGTGCAAGGGGGTTGAATACTTACTGAAAGGTGATGTGACATTTAAAGATGGAAGCCTGACTTTTCAGTAATGGCACAGAATTTTTATCTCGCCATAACTGGCATGCAAATATTATCTTTAGAGCACAGCATGGAAGCAAAAAGGATGCAGTTCTTTTCAGTGAGATCAAGATTGAATTTTGATATTATACTGTAGTATGTTCCAATACACTGGGACCATTTTCTGCCACTAATTTCACCATTTGTTACAAAATGGATTGCACTGCACTCCCACCATTAAAAATAAGTAATTAAAGTCAGTTTTAATGGAAAGAGTCTAGTGCTCATCCATTCTGTGCTCCTACGCTATATGTGTCACTTAACCTCACTGCTGTTGGATGGTTTGATTTCTTTTCCTGTGTGGTATTTGTTAGAAGGATAGAGCGGGAGGGTAGAGATGGGAAAAGGGAGCGATGCATTATTCATGTAAATTAGATGCTGCTACTCTAGTGTAAATCAGCATCCTGCTGAAGGAAATGGAGAAAGACAGGAGATGGAAAGTGCAATGTCCACTCCTCCCACCGGGCCACAGCATCTGTCTCTGAACAGCCCACTGCCAGTTCACCAAACATGAAGCATGTGTGAGCCCTTATCTGTTCGCCCCTGATGGGCTGCCAAAATTCAGGACTAAGGGGACAGCAAGGCAACCGTGCATTGCTCCCCCCCTCAACCAGTCCCCCTCCTTCACCAAAGCTACTGGCCGACAACTGATATGAGCAACAATTTCCTGTCTGGATGCTGTCATTTTCACATACACACAGTACCAAAAAGCACGCACATACACTAACAGTAGCTGGGTACCTGGATAGGTATAAAACACAGGCTTGCACATTTGCACACACTCACGTTTTTATCTCCAACAGTCGTGCTGGTAGCTTGCCTGGCCTGCAGCAATCTCTTAGAGAAGAGACAGAGGATTTTCTGAGCTGAGCCACGTTCTACCAGCTCTAGTGGATAACTATGCAAACAAAGCTCCCTCCCACTGACATGCTCTCCATTTTCAACATGCACCTGAGTCCCTCATTTCTATCTGTAAAATACTCCCTGTTATTCCCTGCCTCCTTCTCTCACTCACCACTGCCACCATCACCACCTCATCAATTATCAAGATGCCACACACGGGGTCAGGATAGAATGGCTGTGATTGGGGGTTATGAGGTTGGCAGCTGTGGCTACGTGTAGGTAGCTATTGTGACTGGCCGCATGTTGCAAGGAGGAAGATACAGAGCCTGTTTGAACTCACCAGTGGCTCTTTGAGTTGTCAGGCAGCAGTTTATGTCGCTCTGTTCATCGCATGGTTGCCTTCACAGTTCAAGAAGTCACGGACAGTAGAAGTCACATGGGTGGGTCTCAGAGTAGTTCAGTAGGTAGTGAACTGCCCGGGGGAGTCAGGCATATTCTAGGGTGTCCCAATGCTAAAATCTTTCCAGGTCATTGTAAGTTCAGCTGCCACAGGCTCTTCGCACAGGCTGGAAACAGCATTGCTACACTTTTATTGTACTTAGTGTTGGAATAGTGCCAAGGATGACAGATCGAGATCTAAAAGTCTGAATAGGTTTTATGCTGTTTCAAGTCCAGATACACTATATTGCCAAACGTATACACTCACCCATTAATTGAATTCAGGTGTTAAATCACTTCTGTGGCCCCAGGTGTATAAAATCAGGCACCTAGTCATGTGGACTGCTTCTACAAACATTTGTGAAAGAATGGGCCGCTCTCAGGAGATCAGTGAATTCCAGCGTGGTATAGAATGCCACCTGTTCAGCAAGTCCAGTCGTGAAATTTCCTTGCTACAAAATATTCCACTGTCAACTGTCAGTGGTATCATAACACAGTAGAAGCGATTGGGAGCGACAGCAACTCAGCCACGAAGTTGTAGGTCACGTAAAATGACAGAGTGAGGTCAGCGGATGCTGAGGGGCATAGTGCACAGAGGTCTGCAACTTTCTGCAGAGTCACTTGCTACAGACCTTTAAACTTAATGTGACCTTCAGATTAGCTGAAGAACAGTGTGCAGAGAGCTTCATGGAATGGGTTTCCATGGCCAAGCAGCTGCATCCAAGCCATACATCACCAAGTGCAATGCAAAGCGTCAGATGCAGTGGTGTAAAGCACGCCACTGGACTCTAGAGCAGTGGAGACACGTTAACTGGAGTGACAAATCTTCTCCATCTGGCAATCTGATGGATGAGTCTGGATTTGGCAGTTGCCAGGAGAACGGTACTTGTCTGACTGCATTGTGCCAAGTGTGAAGTTTGGTGGAGGGGGGATTATGGTGTGGGCCTGTTTTTCAGGAGCTGGGCTTGGCCCCTTAGTTCCAGTGAATGGAACTCTGAATGCTTCAGCACACCAAGAGATTTTGGACAATTCCATGCTCCCAATTTTGTGGGAACAGTTTGAGGATGGCCCCTTCCTGTTCTAACATGAGTCTGCACCAGTGCACAAAGCAAGGTCCATAAAGACATGGATGAGCGAGTTTGGTGTGGAAGAACCTGACTGGTCTGCACACCTGACCTCAACCCTATAGAACACCTTTGGGATGAAATAGAGTGAAGACTGAGCCAAGCTGTCTTGTCCAACATCAGTGTCTGACCTCACAAATGCGCTTCTGGAAAAATGGTCAAAAATTCCCATAAACGCACTCCTAAACCTTGTGGAAAGCCTCCCCAGAAGAGTTGAAGCTGTTACAGCTGCAAAGGGTGGACTGATGTCATATTAAACCCTATGGATTAAGAATGGGATGTCACTAAAGTTCATATGCGTGTAAAGGCAGATGAGCGAATACTTTTGGCCATATAGTGTGTATCTGGGGACAGGCTGGATCTTAAAAGCATATAAAGCACGCACATGCCCAGGGGCTAACATGTGTTTCGAAATCTGATATAAAAACTAAAACAGGATTTCTTCCCCTATGTATTGTGTAGACTGCCTGTCACAGGAATTGCAACAACGCAAAGACCCATACAAAACGTGGGGGCAAAAATTCCTTTTCTTTACTAAAGCCAAATCTATAGACGTTCCTGAATTGTCTGAAGGAAATGTAAGCGCATGATCTTGAGGAAGACTTAGAGTTAAACACATTGGTCTTATGGCCTTTGAGGTAAACATACAAATTCACCATAACTGCAGAGAAAATCACTGCAGTTGTGTACCTTGTGTTTCGTCACACAAAAAAGAAATGTGTAGGCTGACTTGAGAGGTCCACCGTAAATCAATCGTTGACCCTGAAAATGATTCAGTGATGATATTGATGTCACTGGCCAGCTTAGTATGAAGAGAAGCATTTTGTCAATAACAATTATAATATAATGTAGTTGTATTTGTTGTTGTTCCTGTTCCGTTTGCAGGAACAACAACAAATACCACAAATATAACAACTGGCTTTTGAGTTTGTTCTAAACTTTATTCCAAAGAAGGCTTTAGCAGCATGTTGAGTTACTATAGCCACCATGTCTGCTTGTCCCTGTTGTTGATCTAACACCACCATTCACAGCGTCCCAATCACGTCGCAGGTCATTGACTTTCAGTGTCCCAACAGGCATGATTCTCTCAAACAGTAGCATTCAGCGTGAGGAAATGCTCAGTGTCAGTGGAGTAGAGGTAACAAAAATGGTGCACACGCTGTTGAGGACATGGAAGTGCAGTAAGAGTGCACGTGAAGCAGTCGAGGTGAAACAGTTGTCCCATTTTATGTTGGACAGCGAGGTGCTGCTGATCTTAGATTTAGGAATAGCTAGTGCTGGCAACAATGTTCATGTTGTTGAAGGAAGTAAAGACAGGAAACCCAATGACTAACTCTGGTTGTATGTGCAAGATAAAGAAATTTTTTCTTTACTTATTTTAACCATTAGCACGCACAGTTTGCTTATATTATAGCTTGACCTTGTACAATAAGGAATATCTTTATCACTTTGAAATATTCATTGAAGGGGACCCATAAGAATATACACATATACTCATGTTTCCAACTACTTTAAAGCTGCATCAACAGATTTTTGTCCCCTGACAAAAAGAGTTCAAAGTCACAGCAACACAACCCTGACTTATTACTACTACTTATTACTACTAATATTTATATATTAATATACTAATATTTAGTGTTGTACAAAGGCAACCCCTGAAAATCAACAGCCCCATCCTAATACTTTTGTTTGTATAGTTCATTTTAGCTCCATCTTGGTTCCAGTTTCTGAAGGGGGGGAAACAACAACAAAAAATGCAATATCTGATTGTGTTAGCGAGCTAGATACTTGACATTCCAAACAAGTCATTTGTTTACTTTATGGTGGACAGGAACATGACATACAGATACTGAATCAAAAACTACAGGACTGTACAGTACACTGTATTTCCGGAGCAAGGAAAGACAAAAAATATATACTAGTTTTTCCATTTTAATTCAAATGTGTAATTAAACTGTCTTTTTAATGGACAATAATGAAGTACAATTAATTCATGAACTGGTGGTATAATTACTGAAAAGTACACAAAAAAACACGGTTTCTAAGCCACGTATGAACATGATCAATGTGATTTTTTATTTAGTGTATTAATGTTAAAATTACCCTCTTTCATGCCACAGCTGTCTTTGTCAGTTATATCACAATGGTTTTTACTGTGCCTGAGCATATATGAGGTAAGAGGAAGATCAGTTTTATCAGTGTGGATTTAATAGCAATCTTGGAGCCCAAATACCAAAGACAATCTATTATCCCAATCTGTCAGCCAGCCTGCAGTTGGAATAACAACTCAACTTGTTAAAGTGTTAGATAGAGATGTAAAGTGACTGCGTATACACAACCGTGTGCCTGTTGAGTCTGATATCTCTGTGCATTCACAAGTGAATGCAGCTGCAAATAAATAGAAGAACACACACTGACACACACACACAAACAAATGTGCAGAAACTGTATCAATCACACCCACACAAATCAATTCACAAATCAACCAAGCTGGAAGATTGATGTGTCTGTCTTCATGAGTCACATCAACATGTTGTTGTGCTTGGTGTGTCTGGCTACATGTGTGTATTCCATTAACTGCTAACTTTGCAGTTGGTGTGCCAATCAGCCTGGGGCTCTGCAGCTACACTTAGACATCAGCATGGGGCTATGTGTAGATGGCTATTGACATGAGCCATTTCTGTAGATCTCTCCTGGGAAATAGGGAGCTCCTTTCGCATTAAAATGTTAGTCCAGGTTCTTGTTTTCAAAACCTTGTCCTTGCCTCTAACAATCTTGTGTCTGATGGAATTCTGTACTTTCACTGACTGAATGACATGGCAGCTTGCTTGTACAACTGATTTACCTCTCAGTCAACTTATCAACTTCTCAATATATAAGTTAACTTATATTATATATGATCCATCCATCCGTCCATTTTCTATACCGCTTATCCGTCAGGGTCGCGGGGGAGCTGCAGCCTATCCCAGCTGACTACGGGCGAGAGGCGGGGTTCACTCTGGACTGGTCGCCAGTCAATTGCAGGGTCAACACACAAAGACAAACAACCACACACTCTCACACTCACACCTAGGGGCAATTTAGAGTAGCCAATTAACCTAATGTGCATGTTTTTGGTATTGTGGGAGGAAGCCGGAGTACCAGGAGAAAACCCACGCAGGCACAGGGAGAACATGCAAACTCCACATAGAAGCACCACCGTGCCGCCCATTATATATTATCGTTATTATTATTATTATTATTTTACAAATTAACAAATATTCTATTATACACATCACAAAATCTGTTATACACACATTTAAGGTAATCAGTTAAATCTAATGGTAATCAGCGAGAACAGCAGACTGTCCTCACCAGAAAAATGGACAACTGTGCAAAATCTGGTCGCTTTCAGGCAAAGAGCAAATGGCTATTTGTGCACATCCCTCTGTGTCTCATTCAGATGGATAAGGTTTGCACAGGGCTTTAATGTGCCTTCAGTGCAAACACGTCGAAATCAGCATGAGACCATTGGTTCGAGTCACCTAATTTTTGCAGGTGCAGAATCAGTAAATCAATAGTAAATCGTGTAGATTTGAACTGCTGTGTTAAATCGAAGGTGCCTCATACTGTACATAGACCATAGTGAGAGGCGCAGGATTTGTCATGGAACAAGTCATTGGTGTTGCATGCAGTATAGTGAACTGCATTCTGATGTAGCAAGAGCAAGTACTTCAACCTGTACTATCAGCTGTATGTGATCTAAGTGAATCTTGGGCACAGATCCCGAGGGGACGGAGAGGACGTGCTCCCCTCCCCAACTTCTGAAAAACATCACTTTTACCCCCCCCCCCCTCACCGCAATGATAGATGGTGAAAATGTAAACTGTAAATCATAGAGAAGGAAAATAGTCTGAGAGACTGTGTAGCTAAAGTTTTTGCTGCTGTGAAAAAATATGATCCCACCATAAAATACCGGATTCTAAAACGGAGTTGGGTTTAACAGTCCGTCCACCAAAAAAGACCGCCGGGGGCAGATGGTGTTTTAATGTAAACAATTCACATAAATTGAGCAGACCTACCTTCTAATAATGAGCATGAGCAAACAGCATAAAGTAATGTAGGAAGTGGATCTAAAAACCCACCTGTGTTTCACTTCACCTGGCTCAAAGTGAAGTGAAAAACCAAATGCCTGCTTTCACAGTGATGCAATTACTTTACAAAAACGTGGCATTGGCCAGGCTACTGAAACAGTAGAAAAGTGACAGATGTCAGAAATACATCATGTAGAGATTCAGTAAGGTAGTATGTGTGTGTCAGGTCCATCCACTTTCATGCAGACAGACTGAAAGGACATAAAATTCACCCAATACCACAGTCCTGAGTTGTAATAAGATCTGTGCCCTTGAAGTGAATTACGAAAACCAATGGAGTCTAATATTTTTATGCATATTTTTTACACACCTCTGAGTGAATTACTGCACTCATACCCCTTATGAAAAGGACAGAAAAAAAGAGACAAGGTGTTCAAACTGTCATGAAACGTTTTCACAATTGTTGAGCTTATTCTTAACTAATGGCTTAGTTAGTTTTAGTAGTGATACATCACCTTTTTTGTAAAGTATTGTTGTTACATGTAGTTCATTTGATTTCATCACACTGACTGACAGGGAAACTTAAAGATTAAAGTGACATATTTTGTCATTGGAGGGAACTCACTCCAACGAAATTTGTTCTCTGCATTTAACCCACCCAAGTGACGTGCACACACACAGCAAACCCGGGGCAGTGGGCGACCGCGTGCAGCGCCCGGGGAGCAGTGGGGGTTAGGTACCTTGCTCAAGGGTACCTCAGCCATGGACACCGGGACGGGGAATCGAACCAGCGATCCACCGGTTACGGGTCCGACACCCTAACCGCTGATCCACGACTGCCCCTTGAACTGGAACTACAGTTTGTTTAATCCTGATTCTGTACTGAATACTGACACACATACATTTGAAATGTTCGTACACAACTAAGACTTTTTAAACTAAATATTTAAAATTCCTTTCTGTCATGCATAACAAGTTTATGAGTCACTTTAGAATGTGGGATAAAATAGAGCTCATGAGAGCACATTAAAATGATATATTGCTTCTTGTGTGTCACTCAACATTAATTTAGCAGGAAGTATTAAAATCCCAGAAGGTTGATATTGTCAAGGTAGCTTTAAGCTGTGATTGCAGGCAAGTTTTTATTTCTAGAAGGCATCTGAAGCATCACATGTAGTTATATAAACATCTCTTGTGCAAAGCTGATGAGGTCTCTGTGGCATCCATCCACTGCAGCGAACTGTCTGTCAACATAATTACTATTCAGATTAGTCGCTGAAAAACACAGCAGCTACAGTTTTGGCAGTGAACACTGAAATATTTTTTTTTCCTTGTAGTTATTATTAACAGTAAATCCAGTCAGTTATGTGACATAAACTGCTGCTTAATTCAGTGTCTGAGATATCAACAAAATGAATCCTGACTGTTAGCAAGTTTTTGCAGTGAATACTTTGTCCAGACATATTTATTGAGTTTAAAGTACTGAGCAGTGGTCATATGCTTTCCAGCCCCTAGTGACATTTGGTATTTGTAAATGTCAGAAGATGGTGTCTGCAACACATATTTTGATTCGAAACAAAAAAACCAAAAAGAAAACCCCAAAAAACCCCACCTGGACAGAATACAGGACTGAGTGGCTCTGCTGACATGGTTGCAGTTGAGATGGTCACAGTATGTGTGTAGCTGTCAGAGGTGATAATAACACCTCTAACAGGATTACCTTCCTCACTTTCCCGTGGGGAACTGACCCCGACCATGACGGCTATCTTTGATAAAATTCTGCCACAGCAGTTAAAGCTCAGGTGGGAATGTCAGTACCCTGAGAGTAAACACCAGTTACAAATTTGTAGTTTTACCACAAACACACTCACACACACATACACACACATGGCTCTGGATTGGAATCTGCTCGCTGTGAATGCAAATAACTGAATGCATTATTATGATGAATGCCACGTGCTTCTGCCACAAAGGGAAATGTTTCATGCTGAAGCCAATAGTGGCCTCGCAAAACAAGGCACCGTAATTTAGGGAAACACATGTAAACACATACAAAAACAAGCAAGTTAGAAAAACATCATCACAGGTTGAGAGAAATGTGAATTGATTCATGTCTTACTGAAATTGTGAAAATTTGCTTAAAATATGCTCCTTTGGACAGAAAACAGAACTTGTGTGACTCGTGATTCTTCTGACACTGTCTCAAATATTAACCATTATTTATGTGGGCTACTAGCTGGAATTTAAAGCCCTTGGGATTGATGGCGCTTGGCCACACTATATACAGAATAGAATTTCAGGACTTTCCAAAAGAAAATCTGTACTGCATGCTCATCTTGCAGGGTATCAAGGTCTGCCTTGCATTGTATGGTGTCCTCCTGAATCTTGTTATCATGCTAATTAAGCGGGACATAAAACCCTTGAAGGTTTGTTGAATAAAGAGCAGAAATTGCCAAGAAGTTGTCCTTTTGTCGTGTGTCTTGTGCTGGCACTCCAAGGCTTCTGTGCCTGTTTCCTTCAAGGACAACTTCCAAACTGTTGTCAGCCTAAGCTCCTGTTTTAATGAGATCAACTGCTTACCTCAGCAGTTGCCATGGCGATACAGTAAAAATAAAGTTTATACGAGAGCTGTTATGAGGTTTCAGTTAAACCAGTTAACCAGGCCTGGAATGTCACATTAAAATGGCCTCACCTCCCACTCCTATGCTCTTATACGCACCTATTTCTTTTCTGTGCTAATCACCAGAAATAAATCACTCCCACCCCCCCCCCCCTTTAGCTACAACGACTTATGGGACAGGTCATTTTGATTTGCAGTGGCTGTAAAACAAAGATGTGTGGAATGCAGGATAATCTGAATGACAAGAGTGGTTGGTGAAAAAATAAATGCGCATCAAAATGGGTTTTCTGTTCTTCAGTGCATGGAAGCACGTCAGATTCATCCTTTTTTTTGCCACTGTGGGATATTTGGAGGCGGAGGATCAACAGGACAATTCAGTGAAGCGCCAGTGTTTGGCACACTCGTAAAAAAACAGAGGCAAGGCTATTCATCTCTTTGTGTGGGAGTTGAGGGAGTACCAAACAGCACTCAAGGGAAGAATGGTTTCTGCTGCGTGCTCTTGAATCAAAACAACAGTCCAGATCTGCCTTCACTCTGCAGCTCTAAGCCAGCACAGAGGAGGAAGCGGCTCCAGTCAGCAGAGAATGGAAACTCCCACTGCTTCATAGTACACTCCCAAACTATTTCTTATCCTTGATCTGTAATTTACAATATATGTCAAAACTGTAGAACAATTTCAATTGAACTTGTCACACTGAAACAGAAGAAAAAAAGCAAATGGATCATTTGCTTGCACAACAAATTGATCCCCATAACTAAGAAAGCACGTAAGGAGGAAAGAAAAACAAACTTTCCACCTCCTCGATGGAATTTTCGCTCACTTGCACTTTGTATCTATTAAGAGACCAAGAGATTTATGAGTGGAATATTGAGTTTGTGCATGTACCAGTTCCTCTGGCCATTTTATATGTCCCACGTGAGAGCAGAGCAGGAAGCGGAGCACTTTGTCTTCGACATCCGCAAGTTGGTGAAATGTGTGCTTTTGTGGATTGGAGAAAAGAGCCCACACATGCAGCACACAGTTGAACACATGGGCATAATAGTGTTTCGTTCCATCTCCCTGAGGACACTTTAACGTGTTTTGCAGTGATTAAATTTAGGATGCTCATTTTTCAGTCTTTGGGAGTTCAGCGAGGTCAGAATTAAAAGACTGTGAAATTAAAAAGAAAATGATCGATTTTGATGGGACATTGCTGTAAGGGACCGTAGCTGCCCTTTTTATCAGAGGATAAAGTGTGATAATGCTATTCGAAGACCAATTTAAACCCTCTAAAGCATGTTTAGATGTAGCAGAGTCAAGCTAAAATATCATCAGGGAAAATTTAATGAGAGTCACAGGTGCTTTTCTTACATTTTAGTACTACAGCTAACACCCTGGCTCATTTTATTCTTTTTGTTATTCATATACAACTTGACAAATTATTAGAACAGACAGAAATGGAAATGAATTCAGATGTAAACAAGAGCTACAGGTGACTGATTACCATAATGATCAGTTTAATGATTATAAGGTACTATTTATCCTTTGGTTTTGATTAAGTGCACATCTGCTGATCTTGAGTGGGAGATTAGTGAAAAACAGATCACTTCAGAGGCATTGAAATTATGGTTAATCATGGTTCTTGATGATGATTGTGTGGCTCTTTATCCCACAGTTCATACATTTAATTCAATATTCAGTCAGTCTTTGCAAAAATGCAGACCTTTAGTGATCACAATCAGAAGCAGATGCAGTAAACCAAGTGATCTAAGTACTCCCAAATAATTTAATGAGATAACCAATGGTCTGCAAATTGACTTTATTGGGAAAGTAACCTTTCAAACACAAACATGCAGTTTGCTCACTATGCCTTTGTAAGCAGGTTAGGTTCCACAAAAGGTTTGTATAAAACAACAACAACAAAACCCGCAAAATTTCTCATGCATGGAAAGACATGCCTGAGTTGCCTGTGGTCCTATGGGCTCTCCTGTATGAATGCTGCTCTGACAGAGTGGATAGAGGAATGTGAGATATGTTTGAGTTCTTGTGGAGTTTCTCTATTCAGCTTTTCAAAGCAGTGCCCTAGACAGGGATTCTTTTTTCTATTATGACCCAAAATCCTTTCAAAATGAAAGAATGAGCAAAATCTCAGGTGGTTTTTGCTTGAGGACAGAAAGGGATTCCAAGTTGAGTGTTTGAGTGCTGAAGGTCCCTATTATTGAAATACATTTTAAATAATTAACGCACACATCTTTCTTTCTAATTACTGCATCTTTCTTCTAAATTCTCTCTCAGAAAAAATCTTATTTTCATAGTCAAAGTGTTCCAAAAAAATCCATCAATGGGGGACTTGATTTGAACACGTTCCATCACTAAAGCAAGATGTGGGAAAGTGTAGGAAGTTCCAAGACACATGGTGTACTAGAAACCAAGCTCTGACAAGTATACTGAGGTGAGCAACAACACTTCATTATTGCATAGATTGAATTTGTATAAAATTGTATAAAAAATGTATAAAATTGAATAAAATGAATTTGTTTTATGATGGGACACTACTGTTTGTCACCATGGTTATCATAATAAATTCATGGTTAAGGTTAAAGGATCTTGTGGTCATGCTTCAAAACAAAAGAAGTCTTGTGTTAAAGACCCCACATTCTCCTCTGTATGCTGATCTTTCTTCCTGTCATATTGTTCAAGGCTTTGTCAAAAGAACATTTGAGCCACTAGCTGAACTGCCTGATGCTGTCAGGGGACAATTTTGAGTGATTATGGGAATTTAATTGTGAGAAACAGGAAACATCTAGTAAAGTAAAGTGAAGTTATTGGATGAAGTTACAGGTAAAAATTATGGGTAGAAATTCTTTTTTTTTTTTTCTTTTTTTTCTCTCATTCATTCCACTCGTCATCACTGTACTTAGTCGCGCATTTGGGTTCTGGTCCATAGTTCAGTCGTGTCACTGGATTTGTTTCATTTGTCAACCCAGTCTCCTAGAAATCACATCAACTTAAAATTTGCAAAAGCGAACATACTCTGGAGACAATATAATGCAGTGGATTTTATCAACATAGTGAGAACACATTGTGACTTAATATAGCAGAAAGTTGCAGAATATTGATACTGAATGGAATGAAAATATTCTAAATAACTATGGTGTCTTACTTGAACTGGACAAACAGTCCTGACTGGGCTTTTCAGAAGGACAAATTTGCAAGGAATGTTATATTTTGGGTGAGAACGAATTTGGAATATATATTATGTGACTACAGCTGAAACAGTAAAGAAAACACTACATGCACCTTTTTCAGGCAGATTGACCAACTTGAACAGTGGTCTAAAATCATGGGCCCATTTTCTTGTCAGTTTTGTGACATTTCACTGTTACAGTCTTGACAACGAAAATCACCTTCAGCTTGCACCTTTCTAGACAGAACAGCTTGAACACTGGTCTGTACAGTAGGTCTGAACAATCTTTTTACTTGTCAAAGAGGAATGTCTTCTTTGATGACAAATGCGCAGTCCTTCCAAAATTGTTTGTAGTTTCAGTGGTTAACTACACAATAATGGTAATAAAATGTTTTTTAATTTAACTCAGAAAGTCTGCATGAACCATCCATGCATTGAGATGAATATTAACTGTTACAATAAAGCCTGTATAATTATATAAACATCACTGCATACAATGACAGGTACTTAGGTCTCTTGCTACTGTGTAAGAAAAAGTTTCCCATTTTCCCAATTTTTTCATTAACATTGAAAGAAAAATGGACGCCCTCTGTGTCTACTTGATGATGGTACTTGATTCATCAGTTTTTAATCAAGACTGATTGAGCCACTGAAGTAATTGACAATTAATTCACTGACTCAGTCACAACCCTCTCACCCCACCCCTTCTCACAGGCTGCTGTCCTTTCTCTCTTTCTCTGTTTGCTACTACATCAACACTGACCAGCATTGTGTGTCTCTTTATATCGAATAACAGTGTAAGGTAATGTGGGCAGATTGAACAAGAGTAAGTTTTCTCCCTCAGAAGAGGAGTCTTTTTGTCTTCTTTCTTAATCTTTCTCTGCAAGTCGTGCCCCAGCCTTCTTGGCTTACTTCATTAGTCATGCAGACGTACGGTGAAGGAGAATGGTGGAGCCTCTCATTGACTTTCTCTGCAGTCGAACACAGAGGTCATATGAGTATAGGGAAACCATTGAACCTGCTGTACCAACCTGTACTTGATTCTCGCTTGCTCTGCAGCGATAATATCCTGTCTATCGATGAGGTTTCAGGAAACTTGCTCGTAGCAACAAACTCTACAAGATACTCCACAGGGGACTATCCTTTGCTTGAAACATGTGTGTTATGTTTCTATCGGCACTTTTAAAGATTAAATCAACTTCCTAACAAAAAAGGTACTCTTTCTTTACTCCCTGTGCCAGGAAAGTTGAAGCTACCTGAGGGGGAGAAAACACTACCCACGCCCACCTTTCTACTATACCAAACTGCCTTTTATTTCTCTTGAACTATACCCTCCTCCATTGAGCATAAATCCTACTTTTACCCCAACTGAGCATAGAAACACATTAGGGACTTAAAATGCTGTAACACAAATCTAAACCCTTTGGTCATAGATATCATGCTTATCTTTTTTTTTTTGCCTTGGCACTGACTGAATTTACTGTAGTTGAGTTGAAAGTCACAAAGTTTTAAATATCCTTTGATTCAACTAAAAAGGCACAGTGTGAAATATTTTTTCAAGCATTTCAGTGTTATCTTTTAAAGCTTCAGGTGCTGAATTTTAATGAGTAATCCTATTACAACCACTAATAACAGATTGTGCAGTTAGAACTTTAAATACAGATGGTTCCTTTTTGCTTCTGTTTTAGATACTGTACATTGCATTTCTGCTCTAATTAGTGTAAAAGCCACCCTGAGTGGCCAGAGCACTGGAATGACACAAGTGACATTTTCAGTTCCGCTGCAGCCTGTCATTCCCTCTTAGGTGAAGAGGGTACAGAAGGTCAAACTGCCAGTACGGTTGGATTCAAAGTGTGTGGATTCAAAGGCAGTACGTGGCAACATGTGGGAGTTGCTTTAGATTAGATATGAAGATTTTGTACTTTTCCCTTGAGAAAGAATTAACTTGGTGATCACTCAAGCTTTTCTGCATCATTGGAAAGGCAATGCCTGGACTGAGATCAGACCTTGAAAGAAGCTGGCGCACAGGCAGCACCAGTCAGCTTCTTCAGTCAGCAGGATTGTCTTGAGGAATGTGTTCTCTTGGTTATTCTAAAGAAGAAAAGAAAAAAAGCAGATTACAGTCTTTACTACCAGAGACTGGGGCAACCCCCAAGACTTCCTAGACCTCGAGCAAGGACATGTCCCCTGTGCCAACATGGATATCCTATTTGTTGGTTGTCCTGTTTGGTGTTGGGTCAGTGGATCTGGGGTTGTTACACTGTTTTGGAAGAAACAACATATGCCTCTTGGCAGTGTTGTAGCGTGGTTGCTTCAGGGGCAGGATGTCCTGGGTTTCCAGCCAGTGTCTGCTGAACATTAACCTGTTGTGAAAGGATGACGCCTATTGTGTTAATACAGAAAAGGTGAACTGAAGGATGCCATTGCTGGGCATGTGACACATTCTCCTATTCAATAGAAATAGTGGAGCAACCTTGGAGAGGCGTCATCAGTGTTGCAATGGACACATGTCTCTTTCAGGACCATTACCTAATGACAAATAGTTCATTCCTGCCTGGTGTCACAATGCATCATACAGGTTCGAGTTTCAAAGGGAATACATTTTCCAAGCAAGAAAGGGAAGCACAATCATAAACTCAGTGGGTGTAAATGCCAGAAAATAAGATTAATAAATTGTCTGACTTTGAGACTAACGTTCATATCATATTCATATCATTGCCTTAATGATGGCCTCATGTGAATGGTTCCAACTGCAGATCACTATCTTGCCAATCTGACTTCTTTGGCAAACAAAGCAGTAGAATTGTGAACAGAGAGTAATTCTCTTTGCTTTCATCTCTGCTGTTGTGGGCAATGCCTATAACTGAAAATGTTAATTATTAACTGTTTTGGTCTCCAGGTGACAGCTCTTTATTTTGTTTTACAGCGATGTAGTCCTTTCCTCTGTCAGTTAGGGCTGAATAACCGGGGGTTAATTTAACATACTTTGGCAGCATAAGTTGGCAAACTGACTGTCTGAGACTGTAGATCTCATGGGTGGCAGCCCTCTCCTTTTGTTCTACACCTCAGTCGTGAACATTTTCTTTAGGCTGTTTCAGTATTTAACTGCTAAGCAGATAGACTGTGACTTTCTAATCTATTTTACTGTTGGCATCCTAAATGGCAGTGCTTTTCTGACCACACTGGCCAAACGCTGCTTCCCTCTTTACACAAGTTACTTTTTATACAAATTAGGCAGAAATAAACATTACAGGACTGCTGAAAAATATGCCAATTCACTGGATGAGGAAAATAATCACTGCAAGACAGGCACAGGCAGATTGCAAGAGCAAAAACCAAGTGAAGCATATTTTGTGGTTAAGAGTTTGTCAGTAACTTATTTTCTATTTTCATAGCACATAAGTCGTCTTTGTGTTATGTAAGTTGTTATTTTAAAATATTGATTTTCCCACAGTTATAAACAAGAGTTAGTAAGTAAGAGATAGTATGTCACCTAATATAAAGTTGCAAGGAGTTGGCTAACTCCATGAAGAATCAGTTAATGAAGAAAAAAAAGGAAGGATTTTGACAGTACTAAAAGGAGTAAATGGTTACAGCAGCACTCAAGGTGATTTTCTTGGTGTTGAGGCACATATTCAAGTTCAGAACTCATAGTGTCAACTCCGGATCTATTTCCTAGTCAGCACAGAGATTACATTGTGATGAAATTTGCTGTCTTGTTTCTCTACTTACAGAGGATGAAAAAAAATTCAATCTCAGAGTGGGATAAGAATGCCGCCATAAGTGAATCATGAAATTGAGTTGTCTCCCTGTTAAGATTAAATATAAAACTGATAAGATAGACATCTGTACTGGCAAACACAATGTACAATTGAATCTATTTCCTACCATCCAGGTTACATACTATTCAGTATTTATTTAGAGCAGACTAGCCAATTCTAAGACAAGAAACTTTGCAGCAGTATCATGAGCCAAGTATTTTCATTACAGCATCATTCAAAACCGACTACAGTAATAATCAGTGCTCGTCATTGGTCATCACACAAGAAATATGCAAATGATCCATCCATCCGTCCATTTTCTATACCGGCTTATCCATCAGGGTCATGGGGGGGCTGCAGCCTATCCCAGCTTAAAACAGGCGAGAGGTGGGGTACACCCTGGACTGGTCGCCAGTCAACCGCAGGACTGACACACAAAGACAGACAACCACACACACACTCACACCTAGGGGCAACGTAGAGTAGTCAATTAACCTAATGTGCAACCTAATGTGTTTTTGGTATTGTGGGAGGAAACCGGACTACCTGGAGAAAACCCACGCAGGCACAGGGAGAACATGCAAACTCCACACAGGGCCAAGAGAACATGCAAACTCCACACAGGGCCAAGAGAACATGCAAACTCCACACAGGGCCAAGACCGGGATTCGAACCTGGAACCCTCTTGCTTTGAGGCGACAGCGCTAACCGCTGCACCACCGTGCCACCCAGAAATATGCAAATGAACTTCATAACTTGAACTTCAAAGTCATTTGTAAATCACCTTGTTACATTATTTCTTCTCGCTGCTGCTTGACAGTTTGCGAAAGCTTTTGCTCTCTGTTTGCTCTCCATGAAGTACTTTGTGAGTAAGTATTTATTTACACATTTTTTAAATGTCATGTTTAATATCTTTGCCGCTTTAAAATAAAGAGCATAAATTATTATTATAAATTACTAGTATATGTCTAAATCTCAACATCGATATGCCAAGTGAACCTTCACCATCTGCAAATACATCACTCTGTTCTGGGAGAGAAAAATAAAGCAAGTGAGCAGCACTATAAGCTCCTAGTAACAAAATAAACATTTGATGTTGGTTGAGTGATTTTATGTGGTGTTTAATTAAGCATTTGGGTAATCCGAGTAAGGTGACTCCACCACCTCTACTCCCTCTGATTATCCACACCCAGGGTATGTGCAAGCTCACTGGACTGCATATCCCACTGAATGAGTCAGGGCTGCATAGAAAACTAAAAACTGCAGAGCACTGACAGGTTACACAATTTTGTTTGGAATAATTAACTAACTTAAATAAAATTAACTTTCAGTGGAATGGTTTCACATTTTGGGTACCCTTGTTCACTTTCTGGGAGAAGGCTTGATGAAAAGAATGAATCCACTTTCATATCTTAAATTAACATAAAGACTGGAAACAAAATTTGCTCACTAGCACCTCTAAAGCTCACAAATTAACAATATACTGTATATCTCTTTTATTTAATCCATAGACAAATCAAAATTTTAAAACTTCCTGGTCTTGGCCAACAAACCCACACGGAAAGAAAATATATGAACATATATGTTTTTTTATCTATGCCACATATATATCTGTGGAGATTCTCAGTCATCCAGGTCATATTCACTCAAAGAGTTAAAGCAAGGCGTCTGGACTTGCCACATATATTTTCCAACATGTGTGCACATATTCGAAATTGGCCCCCTACATATATGTTTTTCAACTAACATATATGTAACATATCTTTCAACTGTAAATATATGTGTGCATATATGGATATATATGCACACATATATTTACATATATGCTATACATATATATGTAGGACTGTATAGTGAAAAAGGTGTAAACAGCATGATACAACAACAATGCCGCTCTGCTGTTGCATCGTGTACATGTCATCTATCCATCCAGTCTGATAAGCTGGAAGACTAAGTTTCCATTTTCAGGGTATTGAATAAGATACAGACATTAGGTTGTTTGATTATTTAATCTTATTCCACTTCCTGTTACAGATATGAGATGTGGTTGAAAATGTAGTAATTGTACCTTTAAATCTGTTATGTTATGCACAGTGTTTTCAAGGTCTAGAATGAACGTCCTTACTGAACAAATGCTTTTAATCACACGCTGGTGGGAATATATGACAACACTACGATCTTAGGTTGCATAAAATACTCTAAAGTCCACTTACTGTAATTAACTCACTTTGTTAGGCTGTGATGCAGCAAAATTCCAGCAAAAAAGAGGAAAAACTTTTATGAATGTAAACAGTGGCCAATTGCATGGAGACACCAGGACCAGCCGAGGTTCTTGGCTCTTCTTTCCACGTTGGAAATGAGAAAAATCTCACCACATTGTTTTTTTTATGGAAGCGATCATGTGAACGATTGTGGCAGTTAACGACACAGCACGTTTGCACCATGTTTTATCTGTTGTTGACTTTAACTTAACAACAGAACACAAGAGCAACTTTTCAGTTGCCCGCAAAGCCCACAATGCACTGCGCTTTTCCCACTCCGCTACGTCACACTTTCGAGCCCTACAGCCTTCTAAAGTTTGGCTCAAAAGCTATTGTCTTCTGCAAACCTCAATCTGCATTGGATTAAAATAAGTACAATCATAAATACATTTTGTGTGAAAACATATCCACATTACATCATTTGGAAATAAAGTGAAATATAGGCATTATGTATGGCACATATGCAAAAAGTCAGACATATATGAGCTGTATATGAGGCATTATGTATGACATATATGCACCTGACTGTGGCATATATGTGGATATATATACGTCATATGACACATATATTTCCTATATATCCACATACATGCACATATATGACCCTAAATATGGCATACATGCAACATATATTCTGCATATATTTGGATATATGTTCATATATTTCTCTTCCGTGTGGGAATAGTCCTCTCTGCAGTGGCAAGTTGTCATTTTTACAATTTGATTTTTGCACAGTGAAACAAACAAGATATAACGAGATGCTTAATGGACACAGATAGGAGAGTGGTATTGTTCTTCTCATTTCACTCTGCTAGAGAGCAAAAAAAAAAAGTGTATTTTTCAAAGTGTCAAGCTTTTCATTTAAGAGGTGTAAAAACTTAATTAAATTAAAAATATAATTTGATATCATGATCATGATGACAAGTTTGACATGTTTAGGTATTTGGTGGACATCAACAGACACAACTTATTCCCGGTTTTGTGTTTATTCCGCTAAAATGACCAAATATCTTTGGAGCACGATATCTTCACGTCTTTGAGTTTTCATCTCGAGTTGCTGATTGAGGATAATCATAACGTGAATCAAATTTAATTCTGTATGCTAAGTATTTAACTCTAAGAAAACCAACACAGATATACATTTTAATCTCACAGTGTAGGCTGATGGTCATAAAATATTTGCATGTCCTTTCAGTAACTTCAATATTTTCATTTACCTTATTTCACTTAGTCTCACCTACAGTGTGTGACAGATGTAAGAATGCATTACGAACAGGATTCAGTAAGTATGAGCAGCGCTTTCATAAGATCCACTGATGACTATTCATCATCTATTCACATAAATGGATCTTTCCAGTCAAGCATAATCAAGGACACAGCTGCAGCAATTCTTTTTATGTGCTTAATAGAAAATAAAATCCTTTGTTATTCAGTTTTATACTCACTAAAGGTCTTGATGATTGTAGGCATGACAATAACGGTCCATTGTCTTGGCTAAGATGAATGATGAATGATGCATGTTATGCAAAACCATGCCAGAGAAGCATCTCTCCCCTGGATGAAAGCTCAGTTGTTCTCACCTCACAATCAGTTTCAATAAATCTTGAAAGTATTGTCCATGAAAACCAAATTCAGTCCCTGGAACTCTGGGGGGACATTCACTAGAGATGAGGTTTGGCATTTCAACGCTCTGAAGTTTCCCAGTTCTGTTCAGTCTTTACTTTTATTCGTTAACTTATATATGAAGTGGAGAGAAGCTGTCCACTGTTGCACGCTGTTTGTTACGAAACAGCACTATTTTAGGAGTCACTCTCTCCACTTCTGTTGCTGTGCCTTTCATATGAATATAAGTGGAGGGAGAAACCCCAAATAGACCGAACTGTTCAAAGTGTATCTGTCAAACTGAGGAACATGGCAATCAAAATTCAGAAGTTTGACTTAAATTTTAGGAAAATGTTGTCACTTGTATTACAAACAACATTTGTATTGTATTGGACTGTAAACCAGTGCAGTGGTCAGTCACTGTGATGACAACGTCCAGCCTCAAAAAGCAAATGCTGGCAGTGTCCCGGTACAACAACAACAAACAAGATATTTTTTGACAAATAGTTTTGCTCAAACAGTAGTAAAAATATTTAAAAAGTATATTATGTTGTTATCACTGGTTGTGTCTTGTTCTCTGTTGTTATATAGACTTCTCTTATATCACTAAATAATAACATGCCATGGGAGCCTTCACTGACAGATTTCACTATCAAATACGTCGGTCCTTTCTGAAAAACAACCAACTGAACAGGACATTTTAAGCTCCTAGTAGCAAAATAAACACTTACTCTCAAATGAGTGATTTTATGTTGTGTTTAGTTTAGCATTTTGCTAATCCCAGTAAGGTGACTACCAGCTTAGAATGGACTGTCATTTGCAATGTGATTATCCAGTCCCAGTGTAAGTACAAGCTCATTGGACTACTGGATGTGTCAAGGCTACAGAGAAAACTAATACTTTATTTCCACACAGTTTTGCTTTGTGTCCATTGTGCTTTTTATGTGTCTGTAAAACTGGATGGAAATAAATGGCACCGCAGACAAGGGAGAGAAGCAAATCCTTTTTTGGCATCTCGAGTACATCAAGACAAGCACAGCACCAATAATGCATGGTGACAAATAAGTGAGGAGGTAGGCCTGCCAAATGTTTTGCTAGATTTGTGGAGTATATTTTTGGAAGAAGTATGAACCACTACGCATGCACACAAAAAAAGAATGTTACTAATGTTAGTACTAAATATGCAGATTATTTTATTTTAATCTTTTTCAAGCAACTGAATTGAATGAAACTGCCAAATAACATGTGAGGATGTAGGAAAAATTCCACTTACAGTTTCCAAAAGTTCAAGGTGACATCATCCAAAATGTTCCAAATTCTCACCTTTTAAAAGCTGAAAAAAGTCAATCTTTCAACCATATATACTGTGTTTGAAAGATGACTCAAACAATAAAATTGATTGTATTGGTAAAATAAAATATTGTATTGGTCTTTGATCTCCACTGTGGTATCCTGTGCCCACAGCTAATCATTTTGTGTGTGTGTGTGTGTGTTTGCTGGACATATATTTTTGGCCTAAACTGGCCCAGAGCCAGCCTGAGCTGAGCTTTTCTCCCATTTTTCTTTTTTAGCAACTGACAGAGCAACGTGACAAATGAGACAATTACCTGCAGTCAAGAATTTCTCATCTCTGCTCTCCTTTATGTGACGCTGCTCCTTCTGCCCCTGACTCACCGCAATGTCTGCCCGAGGCACATAAAATACCGCCCCATGATGTCGGGCTTCCACTTTTGGCTCTTTCTCCAGCCCTCCTCTGATGATCTTGACCCAGACATGGGAAGTGAGGCACTTTCTGCTCTTCCACTGATGCCACATTTTTTTCCAGAAGAACTCTTTGGTGGTCATTAGACAGCGACAGATGTCACTGGCCTCTAGTGACGTGCACAGACTCCTTAAGGACCGAGGACGAGAGGGAAAAAGGAGCTCCTTTACTTAGCGTATGGTTGGGGTAAGAGTTTTGGTTCCCAAAGATGCATCTGGTGGACCAGTGAGACATTTGCTCTACTAGAGGCATGTGGGGGATGAGAAGGGCACTTTATGATATTAAGAAACAAAACATGGAAGTCTGATTGGGCTAATACATATGAGATTAATTTATAGTACTGACATTATTATTGATTTCCATTCAAGGTCCTAGGTTTGTATCCTCTGGCTGTTTCATATATGTGCAGACTTCTTCCAGCAGTCTGATGGAGACAGTCTGCCAATGAACCCAACAACACCAGTCATTTAGCAAATGTCAAATAACAACGCATGTTTTTGTTCAGCTGACAAAGACCTCTAGTGCCTGTAGAAATTATGACTCTTATCCAGTGGAAGTAAAGTGCAATGTTGTTAAAGAGCCACAAGGCAGCAAAGGTTAGGGGGCTAAATGGATCAACAAAATGCAGACTTCGATACAGGAGATCAATGTTTGCATCCTGTCTAGACAAAAATAATTTCTTGTTACTATGACCACGACTACTCCCTCACTGTAGCCGATACTATCTTACTAACAAAGGTTCCTTTACCCAAACCAGGATCCTTCTCTGATCAGACCATTTCTGTGCCTAAACCTAAACACAGCAGTGCCAGATCAGACTCTTATTAATACAACAGTGATTTGTTTAACGAAATTCACAGGGGACTTATTGGTCCTGTGATTTGCAGGTTATGTGAACTGCTGTCCAGTGTGAGGGGTATACCCTTGTGGGGTATTGAAAAGTAAGGTTTGTTTTTGGCTTTGAGGTCTGAATACACACTTTGAGTCTTAACTTAATGACTGTTTGAACGCCTTAAATGTTATTTATCACACAATTTACAGAGGTTCTTCAAATACTGCGTTATATACTTATACTTATACTTATTATACTTATACTTATTACCAAACTTCAGCCTCTTTGGCCTTTTAAGTAACCACTCATTACTTTGTCAAATAGACTGCATAATTTTGTTGGTAGTTTAATATAGACACTCAATTCATTGCGCTATTCATGACAGTACATCCAATACTCTTTTTCATGGTATTGAATGCTGCATGTAAAAAGATTAACCCCTTGACCTTATATAGCTCTGAATTCCAATCTTTTTCTGATTTTCGTAAGATTCCAATATCTTCGCCAGTTTCTTTCAGGTTCTCTGAGCAGCAACAGGTCACATATGTACTGGCTTTCAAGGATCATCACACTGAAGTGGTGCTTTACGGAGTACATCATCCTGTCTCTCGAAATTAATACTAGCATGCCGGTGTTAGTAGGGTTAAAGTGAGTCAAAGCGGGTCATGAATGAATGGAAAGCAGAGTGGAAAAGAGTGCTGGGAGAGAGGGAGAGGATGAATTGCCTAGACAAAAGCCATGATTCTTCTTAAACTGAAGCAGACCCGCTTGAAATGAAAGAGAGAAAAAGAAGGAGAAAAAAATGAATGCTGGTAAGAATGAGAGGTGATGTAGCCTAGAGGGTTTAGTAATTAAACAGAAATGTGGGCGACTGAGTAAGATTTGTGAGAAAAAAAGAAAAATGTGATCCTGGTTTAATGTTTCACAGCAGAGGCAGGGAAACTTTTAACCCATCAAGTCAAAAGGCTGTTTTCACTCCATTTCTTTTTTATATAAATGGATTACATACTGTATCCGATGTTAATTTATTCCCCATTTCATATAATTAACAGATCTTTTTTTTGAAATTGGTTAATTGTTTCATGGACATTCAGGCAAGTGTACTTGACCAGGCCCAGGGATGATGATGAGAAACCTGTTTTAACCTGCCATGATGAAGACAAAAGAAGAAAGAAAACAACCTAAAAATATACCCACATCAGCATGTTGGAGGTCTGTGTATTAGTCATGGAGATGGCTTACTGATTGAAGTTCTCAGATGATTATTGTAATTGCCTTGCTCTGACTTTGGCAGAGTTAATTTGCCAGATAATTTAAAGAGAGCAGAGTGAATTGCACATTCTGTCTGAGGTCAGCAGTTCACTGGGTTAATGATGGTGGTAACTGTGACCTTGTGAGGCTAACAAATTGAGAGCACAAGATATTTAAACTGCAAGGAGAGCATTTGTACTTTATGCCTCTGAAAATGTTTGCACTATACACCATATCTCTCTTCAGGGCTTTTGTATATGTGTACTTCTACTACTGCCTATACTCCATGAAACTAAGTGCCGACATGAACCTATTATATCACCCAAAATTAGAAAAAGTAGAGCTGAATAAGTTATACTTTCCCTTATTCAGGTACATAAGCTTTGGTCAAATGAGGTGGTCATCTGTCCACACAGGAAGTGAAGAATCGGTGTGGATTTTAAATTACCTCTCGTGGCTGTGATATTGCTCTTTTGTCATCCCTGTCTATTCTGTCTGTTGTCCTCTCTCTAACTTGATTTAAATGGTTCTAATTCATGTCTAAAACCTATATCTGATTGCCATTTACTACACAGTCATTAAATTTGACAACAATGATATGTAACGGCAGAACTGACTCTTTCAGGCCGAGATACTAAGTGAAAGAAATCTGAGGCTAATCTTTGATTCTGAATTTTTTTTCTCAATTTGTAATTCTTTACAAACCATATAATTGCCATTTTAGAAACTTGTTCACTTTTGTCATTTTTAAGTAATAAATTCTCTGTGGTCACCCTGAGAAAGAGAAAGCAGCAGTCTGATTTTTTCACAGAGACATGTTCCTCTTATCTTTATACATTAGAGTTGAAGCTTCTCAGGATTCCTATGAAACAGGATTAATTTTAAATTATTAATGTTCCCTTTTAAGGCTAACATAGATCTGGCTCCTGAGTAGGTATGTAATATTTTAACCCTTGTTTCGCCAGCCAGCAGCCCCTGATCCTGGGATTGGAATCTTTTTCTGGCTTCCCAGGATAGAGGCTGGACTGAAGGAAACATGTCTCTCCATTCAGACAGTTATGTTGTGATAGATGATGTTTAGAGATTTTATGGTGCACTTTGCTTTCAACAGCACTAAAACAAGTTAAAAAGTTAAATTTAGGTTAACAGAAAATAATCCTTTTTTTGTGGTTATTTATTCATTGCGTCATAAATTAAGATGTTGTTGTTTTGTCTGGATCAACGGAGGCTCATCTTATCTTATTTTATATTAAAACTATCAGGTTTTCATGGTATCCAATTCTTTTTTGGGAATGGTTTGAGAGAAACCATCTGAAAGGAGAAAATGCAACTGACTGAAAATATGCCCTGCAAATTACATGAAATATTGAAAATTTGGGACTGCACATTTCAAAAACTAAAAGAGTGGTTTGTTATACATAATGCATCCCCATGAAAAATCATCCATCACACAGTTCATGCAGTCGTTCAGTGTGCAGTTTCATTGCAGAATGTATCAACTAAAAAATCCATTACAATTTAATAAATGGCCTATTGTAACCTTGAGCAACTCTCTGATAAAAAACTGTAGACATAACATAATAAAAAGGTACTCTGGTCTCATTTGAGCGAGTGCACTCAGACCTCTAGTGAGGGTGTATATTTAAATTGAAATTTGCTGGTGTGGGAGATTGGGGCACAATGCATATTCAGATGCTAATTCCAAGCATTTGTCTGTGAAGCAGTGGCCCATATAATTTGACTTTGTGTGGGACTGTCCTGAGTTCCAGCTCGAGCTGAGGAGACGGAAATTAAATGTTTATGAGATAATGTGAGAGAAATACAGAAAGGGAATACAGTTAACAGAAAAAAAACACTTCTTTTGCAGTTTCCTCTAAGTCACTCACTACACGTACAAATGCAACAACGAAAAAACTCAACCACTCAACGTCTTGCATTCAAAATCCCATTTACGTATATAAATATTATCAGCAAAAAGCACTTTTAGTGTTAAAAAAATGCAGTCCCTGTGAGTGATGAGTCATTATACATGAAATTACAGACTGTTGAATTCTGATGCAACAATGCACAGCTAAATCATTTAATGCAGGGGTCAAGATCCACCAAAGGGAAACAAGATAATGAGGCATCATGAGATGATTATTGGGAGAGTTCCGATACCCAGTCTGTATTAATTATTGTTGACTTTTCCCTAACCTTTGATTTTTTATGCTAAATATTGCAAACACATCTGCAGTATATCTTAAGCTTGAATCTTCACTCTCTTAAAGCACTCTCTGATGTGCTTTAAGCTATTTTGGTTTGCGGGTATGATGATGTCAAGTTCAAACTTTACCCACCAGTGATTAACAGAACGTGTAATTATGCATGCACAGTAATTAAACATGAAATATGTACATATGAAAGCATGTGTAGCCCTTGTTTGTGTGCTGTTCTGAGCACGTTTAGGTGCATCTATGTGTGTCTTGGTGCATCAGTGGTGGAGCTGCCTGATAAATAGGCCTCCAGATGTGTGTGAAGCCTATCTCTGGCAGTGAGGAATATTGGCTCTCCCTGCTACTTTATCATGGAGAGGCAGCTCTGACAGAAACCCTGACACAGAAACCTCTTCTAGAAGGGAAATGTGGACAGCTTGGGCATAATTAGAATTAATGCAGAGATGTGGAAGAAGGAAATGAGCCATCACAATACAGATCAGCTCTTCATTTCAATTTTATGCTTCACTCGTTGAATTTCATGGGTAATAATGGATAGGCAAGGCTGCCCATCACTAGTGCTTGTGATGACAGCTATGTATGCACTGTTTCTTTATGCTCCTGTAGGCAGAACAATGAGGGAAGAAGGGTGTCGAGGGAAAAAGCATGTATGAAAGCCAAACAGATATGTGTGTATAGCAGGGAGGGAATGTTGAATGGAGTTCTTTATTGTTGCTTTATAACCCTTGGTATAACAATAATCCTTAGAAATGTTTCAAACCATTTTTGTACCATTTTTGGGAACTCTGAGCCTCAGCATCTCCAGTTTAAGGTCAAGTTGTTGCTTGTTATTCCATATCTCTTTACCCCTCCATCATATCTTTCAACTGCTTGTCAGTGAAAATCAATTTAAGCAAGTGTAGTATGTGATAGTGTTATAATTGACATGCACCTCTCTGTATTCATTCTTCATTATTCGTTCACTGACATGTCTGAATAATGTTTAGTGTTGTGTCATCTCCATCACATTATTAGGTTTGATATTTTCATCCCCATCTGGGTCATGATCTCAACGAACTGCTCATTGTGGTGCTCGCGCAAAATACTGTGAGCAATATAAAGAGGCTTCAGAGGGGTTCATGAGGTACAGCGGGCCATTCACTGATGTGTGAGTGTCTGCATCTCTTCCACCCATTCGCACACACTTTGGAAAGAAGTGTTACGTAAATTAGGTATTTTCCATTTGAAGAACTGATCAATGTAGCACAAGGTAATGGGTAGTAATTAAAGAAGCAAACTCTAGCCACTCTTGCATGAAGTGCACATTCAGACCTTTCCTACTTGTGTACACTAAAAAAAAAAGAAAAAAGTGTTCCTCTTTCCCAAAACATTTAACAACATTCCAGCGATTTAAAGAAACAAACGAATAAAATCCATAAATAAAAGTTACTTCTCATCAGTCTGCTGAGACAAAGTTCAGGACAAAATCCTTCACATAGTATTTTTAAACGATTTTAAATGGTGCAGCATACCAATGCTATTAAAGATAATTGCGAGGGTAGTCCCTGTTGGGTACTTTCCCTCTCTGCTTACAATGATTGTGGGTTTTGACAACCACAGTTCATTAGTGGGTATTAGGACAAAGCTCACACCAGAGACCACATTGTCAAAGCTGTGTAATATCTTCCTCATTAAGGAAGGTATCAAATGTACTGGCACACCACCCATGGGTCTTCATTTCATTACACCCTTGTTATACTCTCTGCTGTGAAAATTCTGATGAATGCATATGTATAATACACCTGTATTGACATCCACTTGACAGAAGAGATTATTCTCCAAAGCTTCAATACCTATGCTGAGGCTAACACGTTCTAATGGTGGCAGACACAATAATGAATATGTAGCTTCCCATTAAAGAAGAATAAATTACGATAAAGTTAAGATTTTATCCCCGCATTTATATGGAATTCCTCTGTAATGATGTCTAATTACTATTTTATCATTATCAGTGAAAATGTAACACCACTGTACTGTGAGTAAATATTTGAAATGTTGATGCTATATGAGTGGCTGTGGCTCAAGAGGCAGAGGTCGTCCACTTATCAGAAGGTTGGTGGTTCAAACCCTGGGCTTTCCAGTCTACATGTTGAAGTGTCCTTGGGCAAGATGCTGAACCCCAAAATGTTCCTGATGAGCATCTTATTTTGGGACATTGGACGTTTCTGTTTCTGAAGAAAGATAGTTGAAATATTTTACAACAGGAGAATTTAGATATCCAGGATACCAAACAGCCAGGCTTGACCCAGTCTAGTCAGAGCATCCTGACCATATCAGTGGACAGACTGAATCTGTAAGTAACCTAAAACCATACATTTAGGCTACTAACCACTGCTTTTAGTTGAAACTGTCACAATCAGGCCATTCAACGTTATGTGAAAAAGCCCTTAGAATCACTTAATGCTATGCATACAAACAGTCAGGAATTTATTCATACTGCTGTATTAACTGAATGGCATTCAGTTGATGTGTAATTATTGGTCTAAAGTTAAAAATAAATTTTGCAAGCTGACATGTGTAATACGAAATTGGTCATTTAAACAACTTTTATGAATGTACTGTATGGCCAAACATTTTGCCTCTCTTAACACACAGTACAAAACATTGTACCATTACAGGTGGTTTCATTTTGTTAATCTGATTGATTAAAGCCTCCCTCTATCTCTGTGAGTATGTAGTACTGACTGTGCTGTAGCTAATATTATATTAATTATGGCTGCATACTATTTAGCTGTCCCAGTTCCAGGGCTTTGGTATTGCCCACGCTGGCTCTTTGTCATTACTCAATGGTACACCTGGACAAAACGGATCCATCACGGACATTATTAGTTACACCTGTGCTTTTCCTGGTATAGCAAGACGTCTGCAGTGAGACATCACCCCATTTCACTGGTAGCCAGTAAGCCCCAGAATACAAAAATTTTAAGACTTATTTATAAATCTCTAGATGGAACCATTCTAAATATATAACTGATGGTCCTGTGCAGCATAACCCTGCAAGACCTGTGATCACTTGGCAGTGGTCTGCTAGTTGTGCCAAGGGCAAAAACTAAAGAAAAAGACGTAGCTTTTAGTCGTTACACAAGACAGCGCTGGAACTGACCTCAGAAATCCCCAACTGTTGTTGTCTAAAATCCAGACTGAAAACCTTATTGTTCAACTATTTTACTTTTCAATCTATTAATTCCATTCAATTTATTTATATAGCGCCAAATCACAACAAGAGTAGTCTCGTGACACTTTTCAATTAAAGCTGGTCTAGATCATATTCTTCATCTCCATTCCTATTTTATTTTATTTTTGTATAGATTTCTAACTTTCATCTCTTTCATCCACTGTTTTTATCGTGTTGTTCTTTCAGCTTTGAAGTTAGCTGTTTTGACTTGAATCTGATGTTGTTTCTGTGTATTAACTTCTCTGTACAGCAACTTGAATTTACAAAACCTGTTTTATAAATAAAACTGCCTTACCTCAGCTAAACCTTTTATATTTATTACACATCACATTTAATTTTTGCTAATCAACTTCATGCCAGTATATCACTTGCTCATACACCCAGGTTTATCACCCCCTCACTTTATTTTGAAAGGACGGAAAGTGGTGGGGCCTTTCAATACAATTACAAGAAATTCTGAGCTCACTAGAAATTGTTTCATATGCACACCCTCACAGATGGGTAGCGAATATCCCGCTGTGCGTGTGTGTGTGTGTGTGTGTGTGTGTGTGTGAAGGTGGTGGTGTGAAAAATTTCAGTGTCTATGTGGATGTCTTCAGTGTGTGTGTGTGCACATGCACATTTTAATGCATACGTCCATGTAAATTAAATGATTTCACCCTAATCAGCCTCCCATAAAACAAACAATAAAATATAAAAGTGATGGCGCACTAGAAAGCTACTAAATAACTGTATAAACATATTGGTAGCGCAATTTTCAGCACTCATACCTCAGGCAAGTAATGTACCATCCGGCAAAACAAATGCAAAACAAAATTGACATGAATAATAAAAAGAGGCTTCAGGTAGCTGTCAAGCAAACAGTGAGCTCAATATGGCTCGTGTAGATGGCTGCATTGATTAAAATGGAAGTGTAAATGTAATGTATTGTTGTTGTTTATAACACTCCTCTTAAAACATCATGAAGTGCTTTTAAAGAAAAGAGGAACCCTGCGTGTTATTTTGAAGCCCAGCTCCAGTGTCTTTGTGCCTGTGTGCTCTCCCCTGTCACTTTCCCTCCCGCTGCTGCTTCACACACAGCCCCCTTACAGCCTGCTTTAAACTCAACACATGAATGCCTGATTCACCTAGAGCTGTTCCACTGCCGATGGTACAAATCCTCCGCATCCATCTTCCACGGGTTGCAAGCTCTAGGCTTCCAACTCTGCTGGCCTGCCTCTCTTTGGAGAGTTAGGAGCGATTTTTCATTGACATGCTTCATCTACCGCATCCTCCCATAGAACTGTGAGCTCATAATCCATGATTTGCTGAACCTCTGACCATAAGTCTACCTTTAAACTGTATTGTTTCGCTTTTCTTTTGTTTCAACATTAAAAGCACCCCGTGCAGAATTTTAATATACTTTCCCCTTAGGTGTCTATTTGCTGAGTGAATCCAGCTTTGCCCAAATACATCCTGTTTGTGTACCTTTGTGAGGTGGTCATCTACAGTACAGTAGTACAGTTCTCATCGCTTCTATAGCCAGAGAGAATGTGTGAAGTTGGTGAGATCAGTTTGAGTGTACTGACACAGTTGGAAAATGGAAGCAGAGAGAAATACTCCACTCAGAGTCAGTAAGTTAAAGCAGTATGTCATAGTGCTACTGTATTATTTTAATAAAGCAAAACAATGAGTACATCCTGTATAATGCACCTAACTTTTTCCATTTTCTGAACACTGAATCATTTTTTTAAACACATCTTTTTCAAGGCTTTCTTCAAACCTTTGCAAAAAATATTTTATTAACATTATTTGGTACACACATATTTCTGTGAAAGGGTTCCTACATGACGCTTTTAAAAAATAAATTCATTCATTCATTCATTTATCGTTCTTTCACAGTTTCACTCGACATTTAAGAGAGGTGAGAGTTAGGCACCAGACATTTTGGTCAAGGGAAGACTACAGCCCCTCTCTTCATTTGACCTCTCACAAGCCCTTAATGGAGGTTGGCCAAGTGTTAATCCCATGTTAAGCCTCCTGTCGAAACAGAGTGAGAGGGAGCTAGAGTAGATCTGGTCAAATAACTGGGACAGCACTCTGTTGATGGTGCTGCACATATGCAACATTCATGGTGTAAATAATATACATGATATACTCTGTATTTTTTGAAGATTGAGGTTTTTCTTTTAAATATATAAACCAGTGCATGAAATGGGGCAGTACTCAACAGTCCTGGGTACAGGCAACTGTGATTTTTGTCCACATGAACACACTTGCTTCTTATGGGGTACTGCCAGTTCTTTGTGAGTCTAGATACCAACCCACAAACACTTAAAACAACCACTTACCTAACCTGGCGAGGCAGCTGGCATGTCAGGTTATAGCGTAACTGCATCTCTGTGCAAGCAATCCCATGAGACTAAGAAAGCAGTGCTGCAGCAAGCTGCTGCGTTTGACGAGTTGGTTGTGGGATTGGACAAATTCTTTCCTGGAAAAAGGGACACATCATTAGAAAACACTGGCATCAAATGCTGTGTAAATGTAAAAATGTGTATGCAAAATTGTTAAACATGAATACAGAAGGAGATTCAAACGCCATTGATAATTCTTTAGTCATTTCTTTTGTGCAATTTAAAGCTTGAAAAGAAAAGCTTGAGGTGTAAGCGGAGGTCAAATGTTCACTCAGCCATCGGTCACTTTACTGTCTTTACCAGTTTTAGCCTCTTTTTCAGTGCCTGCCAGTTTTAAAGAGCACTACATTGTTTAGCTCTGCTCTTGGCTCTGTTGGCTGTTACTGAGTCCCAGGCTCAAGACAGTCAATGTCCATCAGTTATGGACCTCCCTGTCCCAGGATCAGAAGCTTGCCTGGTGTCTTTTAAATCACTTCCTAAATCAGATTCAGAATCGTCTTTATTGCCATGTAAGTGAAGAGGTTTCACATTACTAGGAAGTTGTCTTGGTGATTGGTGCATACATAGAACGTAAGAACAAGTTACATATAATAATAGAATAAAATAAAATAGAATAAGGTAAAACAAAATAAAATAAGATAAATAAAATAAATATGGTTCTGGAGGTAGTACAAAAGTGAGGTAGTACAGAGTGGAAGTAGTGCAAGTAGGTGAGGTAAACATTGGTCAGCAGGTGGATCATGACATGAGCATAGATCAGTGCCTGTACTGAAGTAGCTAAAATAAAAAGATGTAGCTGAAAGATGTCTTTTCATTAAAGCCTTGTATTAATGCTAGCACACTGACTTATTAACATCCCTTATCTGTTTTATCATTAATATGGTTTTATTCTTTGCATTTCATTTGTCTCCATATGTCCTTTATTTCCTTTTTCACTAGAAACATCTGGTGGGCCAAATCAAACCTTATGACAGGCCAATTTTGTCCTACGGGCCTCACTCTGGGCAGCCATGATGTTAAAAGAATAAAAACATGTTGCCCAACAACCAACCATCTTTAAAATAACCTTTAATGTTTTAAATAAATTACTGTAACCAACCTTTGAACTTTCTTAAATTAATCCTGTTATGACCAGCCCTGGTTAATATACGATCTCCAACAATATTACATGATAGTATAGTATGGTATATTATACCTAACTAGACTAGTATACACTAATAAAAGTAATTAGTCTTATACATTAAATGTTCAATCTTAAGCGCACACAGACATACTCACACGCCACTTATTGATACACGCGATTGCAGACCACCACTTGCAAGCAGTGAAGCCAGCAGATCTTTTAGTATTCCAAGCATGCGGGTGGTGACTGGTCTTATTAACAATGAAGCCCACAGGGCTTACGATAGCAGGTTTTCTCCACCAGTCCTTTATCACCTGTTGAGAGCTACTGAGCGTGGGAGCCGTGAAATAAACAGAGGTATATGCCTACCTGCTGCTTAGCCCCGGTGGCCATCATCTCGCTGACAGAATAAGATATCACAGCAGCCATCTCAGAGCAGAGCAGAGCAGAGGAGGGTGGGGGGGTGCAGGACCTTCAGAAACTACCATAAAACCATATGATCTCAAAAAACGATTTTGAAGTGTTCCACAGTATATTTTCAAGTGATCAATCATACAACTGTGAAGAACATACTTTCTGTGCTCAGAGGATAAAAAAATGTGGAACGTTATGCTGCACCTCAGACCTTGGCCCTGCTGTGATGACCTACAGTACTCAGTCTTCACTCCACACCAATGTAAAAAGTAATAAAAAAAAAATACCCTTCCTCTGCCTTTGGCATATCTGTCTTTATTTTTACCCTAATGCATCTGTCATACAAGGAGCAAATACACTGAGATTCATATTGGATCTATGCTCACTGTTATTTTAAATTTACTTAAAGAAGCAAAGAGCACAAGTAGTAAGAGTGTGCTTAATTTACTGTAAACAAAGTTAGTGTTAAGACACATATACAATCATCACGTGTGGAAAGAGCTTAGCTTAATATAACACGGGACAAACACAAAAATGATAAAAGCACAGATAAAACAGAAAAGAAAAAAATTGGAAAAATAATCTTAATTGGGATAATTTTAGCTATGAGTAGCTGCAGTAATTATGAACAAAGGGCTGCCATGAGCCTGCCTCTTCAGCAGACAGTTTCACTCTGCTGATTATGCAGTATAGTGAAGTCAGAGTGAAAGCTGCACACTGTATGTCAAAGCAGGTGACTGTTTCTTGTTAAGTCAGAGCAGTGACTGTGTAATTAGACATCATCTACAGTATCAACTCAAACTGCTGAAACTCCTATGTTGGGAGGAACATTGCTGAAAAACAAATGAAATCTCCACATTACATTACAGTGCCAGGCTGACACTTATTTGTGTAACCAAATGCCCCAGGACCTTCACTAAGTCTTTGAAGCATTCAGCAGCTCCAGAAATGAAACAGAACTGGGATATTGTGTCAAATGCACTCCGTCAGTATAAAGTAATTGGAGACCTGTTTATATCTTCAACCTCCCATCTAATTTTTGGCATTAACCATGCCAGGAATTTGATAACAAAGCTCTGGGGTTTATCTCCAGTGTTGACTGCTCAAGAAGTTGAGTGAAACTTCGTACTGAAGACTTTGACAACGATGCAATTAAAATGTGACACAAGTGTGTTTACGAGTGTACTTAACCAGCTTTCAGAGTTCAGAGTACTGCTGGGTTTCCACCTTGCCAATCTTGATTTTATGTTTGTGATCTGGGGGCTGATTTTGACCTGCAGTGACAGGTGACTGCAATTAACCACCTGGTGAGACAGAAAACCAGCACTGCTCTGAACCCTGAGGACTAGATTTGAGGAGCACTGCTCTACAACATGTGCACACTGCACTTGTTTTGAACAGGGTTGAAATAGGGATAATACAAGTACTAAATAGTAGATGCAACACAAATTTGCAATACATTGATCTCATTTTTGTGATACCATGGTTATAAAAATGTGAATATTTTTATGTGCAGTTTTCCAAGGCCAGTATAATATGTAATCCCAACATGTATTTGTATGACCATATATTGTAAATATATATAATATTTTAATAAATAGATGAGAAATAATGTGTGTGTGTATCCCCTACAGGTTATGACTGATGGCGCTAACGGGAACTGAGAGTGCACACTGCCTTCACTGGTGTCACTTGACATTTGACATGCTGAAGAGTACAAGCTTGAAAATGAAATCAGGGAGTGTGGAATGAGAAAGAAGTTGCAATGATTCACTAGATCAGACACAGACTCAGTGATGATGCAGGTAAAAGGATATTTACTGTAAAGGGGGTGCTAGGAATGGAGAAGGTGAGACTGATGAGGCAGATTGCAGAGGTTGGTGATGAATGACTGGGGAGATATGGCACAAGCTGGCTGGGAGCTGCTGGTAGTTGGAAGTTGAGGAGCAGGCATGAACAATCCCAGAGCATGAGGAAAACTGAGCGGAGAAGACACAACACTAAGCAAAACTTGCTGAACTGCTGCAACGTTAACACAAAAAAACCTGAACGTCTACTGCCACAGTAGCTGAACAAACAATCTTGTGACAAGAGAGTGAAGAGCTTGGGCAGATATACTGCACAGTGATGAGCTTGATGCATGGCAGGTGTGCGTAATCAGCAGGTAATCAGGAGCCAGGAGACACAGGGAAGGTTGCTTCATGCCCACATCACACAAACACAAACAGAGAGACAGACAGCAGAGTACAGCGGATGCGCGAACAAAAAATGGGAAAACACAAGAGAAAAAGCACAGTCATGGCTGCCACTGTGACAGAAGTGAGGTTACCAGACCTGAAACCTGAGTCAAATGCAATGAAAAAATGGTCCTTTTCAAGTATCTAGTTTGTAAGACAGTTGATTGTTGAGTCTCAGTTCCAGATCATCAAATACGCTTTGGGTTGGTAAAGTATTTTAATATCTGGAAGACCCAAAGCGTTGATATTTCAAAGATCTGGGAATGAGACTCAACAATCAACTTCGACTTCGAAATTACAACTTTAATTAAAGAGCTACAAATTTGCAAATGTTATCAGCTTCCACATCTGTGTTTTGAATTCTGAAAGGGGAGCTGACCTTTATTTTACATTTGAATCACAGAGACTGCCTTCAGATTTTAACAGTTTGTATTGTTGTGCATGCAGAGCCTAATATTTTCTATTAGAATTATAATAATAATTTATCATAATTTATGCATGGCATCTTCTGAAAACATAATTACAGTATAACCATGCTACCACTGCCATTACCATTTTTAGCAGTAATAAAATAGCTTTCACTGGATAGGGACTATGTCACTCAGCTGGCCTGGGAACGCCTTGGGGTCCACCCGGAAGAGCTGGAGGAAGTGTCTGGGGAGAGGGAAGTCTGGGTATCCCTGCTCAAGCTGCTGCCCCCGCGACCCGGTCCCGGATAAAGCGGAAGAAGATGGATGGATGGATGGATGGATAGCATCTGTTATGTCCAGGTTTGGTACTGCTGGAACAAATGGGAACCTTAAATGAGAAACATTTATTGAAAAGGTCATACAATAAGAGTTCTGCACTATGCCTTTGCTGTTTAGCTTTACTTTAAAATCATTGAATCACATTTGTGTGAGTTGTCCAGTGCAAACACGTGAAGTTCAGTCAAATGAAAACATTGCAGTGCTGCTCAAAGGCACATCCATTAAGCTCACAAATTTGTTAATCACCAATTGGCACCAATTGGTCAATCTTAGGGTGGCCTCATCCAAAATAATGAACTCCACTGTCAGTGAGTTAGCAGTTGTTGCCCAGGTTGTGTTGGGGTATATATTAGTTGGAATAGGGACATTTCTATAGATGGTCTAAATTTATTTTATAGGTTCAGTATTGAATATTGCAGCTCCTTCCCATATGGCAATGATCTATCACAAAACACCCCCTGCTATAATACGGAAAATAGTAGCTAGTCGCAGCCTGTCTATACATACAGTAAATACACTCACATACACATATCATCTTCCATTATTAGAGCTTGCTGTACAAAGATTTTTTTTGTGCACCTTGCTAGTTTGAAAGAAAAAGAAAACACTCTTTCCATTATTGTTTTACCACACCTATATTACTTCACTCTCAGCTGACGTGAAAACACATTTTGGAAGAACTCCATTAAACTCCCTCTCATTAATTACCATTTCAGTGGAGTGGGTTCAAGAGTTGAGTTCATTTCTGCTTAAGAGGATTTTAAAGTACACTATAATTAAAATGCACTCTGCCTCATTCTTTATAAATGGATCGAATGGTGTGCATACAAAGCGGCCAGATGTGTAGCATACTATATTTCTGTAGCAAAGAGGAAGCCTTATAAACACTCCACATGCTCTTGAGAATATGGGGCCTTTAATAGGACACAGTGCACAGTGCAACACACCCGTATTCACCCAGCATATAATGTTTCCTAATTTGTATTCTCCCGAGACCTTTTGCAGAGAATGACAGTCCTTAGTGTAGCTCACAGTATTTAAGAAAGGCAGATATGGGAACAATTCATGTGGTTGCACTTCAATGAAATGGAAATGTGTTCACAAATTCCAGATATGGTAAATGCAAAATGACTGATGGGAATTGTATTATTGGTCCAAGTGAAATTGGCTGGAAGAGCAAGACAAAAATAAAAGCTAATGTACTTGTACAGTGAACCAATTACAAAAGCAAGTTAAGTCCCAACAGGTTACATCAACACTAAAGGTTCTGAAGTAGAATAATTCACAAGTAAGCTCATTCTGGTTTTTACTAAGTTTGGTGGTGTTGCTGCATATACAATAGCTGCTGAACACTGCTGCAGCAACTTAGCAGACAGAAAGCTTCTTTGATTGATGTGTGATACCTACTGTCGCCATTCTGTCTGCATGAACATGCACATGTTGTCTCTCTGAAGCAGGACATTTTCTGCTTGAAATCTTCCATATAAATCCTTTAAACATGCAGTATTACTCATATTCACACTTAATTACACATATTCCTGAAGTATAAAAGGGTTGCATGAAGACAGTACTTAAAAACCCACTGAGGATCAGCACCAGTAAGCAAGTGCTGGTTCATGATAACTGTGGGAAGCCTCAGCCCATGAGCTACAGTTTACTGTTCGCTACACGCAAAGCAGAGTAGTTACCGATGTTGCTGGCAAGAGTTAGCAGACACACGAAAAATAACAAAACAAAAAAAGTTGAATTGACCAGAAATATATAAGTATGAAATGTAAAATATTCTGTGTATTTTAGGCATCTTTATCTATTTTGATAGTGTACACATGTACTCAAACATTTTCAAGAAAGAAATACTGAGACGAGAGAAAAGGGTTCTAGATTCCATCATTAATCCAGACTGAATCTACTGTAATCCTCTCTCTCTGTTATCACGTTTCGTGGCTCAGTGTGTCTTCACAGATCGTATGAAAGTGCCTCGAAGGACAAGAACCCATTGGCCCACATAGACACACAATAGAAAAAAGAATGAATTAAACAATTCCATCACACATCTAATTAATCTTTACCATGCACTGCTTGGTTTATGTACACAGCGGCTCATCACACACATCACAAGGCAAAAGCACTGCACTCATTATAACCATTAACAATGCAGGGCTGTGTTATTTTTGATTTGATATGCCTGAATCAATTATGGCAAAGTAATTTCATTCACTGTAACAATTCACTGAGCTCAGTAGCTTGAGTATATTTCTGTTTTCTTGACCCGCTTGTTGGCCGTTTTCAACATGACGTGAAGTTATCAATATTCAAATAAACAATAAATAACAAAATTATTCTATAGTGGCAGTGGAAAGATTGTGATTTCTGATAAGCCTAAAAGCTGAAAATCTTTGTATCATCTTCTACACTCTATGTTAATTTCATTTTTGAGATATAAGTATTTATTCATTCAGTTTATGTAGTTTTTATGTGTAACACAGGAAACCTAACATAGGTTTTCTACTTTTTTTGTTATATATAATGTGTGTGTGTGTGTGTGTGTGTGCGTGAAATGTCAGTATGTTTGTTTTCTCAAATCTGAGCTTCTCTTCCTAACACAGTTTGTACATATACTATACATCTTGCCTTGGTACCTTTTAAAAATAATGCATTACAGCAAAAACTGGCGTGACCTAAAATCCTGCTCATGTCGCATAAGAACAAAACACCTCAGTGGATCTTTAAAAATGCTTTAATGCAGTATTCCACTCATCTCCTTCATGTCCAGTTAATTTATGTCAGGAAAAAATAATCCAGTACATTACACTGGAATTAATGTGTTATGACTGCATTATGACACTAGAATTGCTTGAAATTGTAATTGTAATGAATTAGAGAACAAGCACAAATGGCAATATGTTAGAATATATTAGTATTGGCTTTGGTGAACAACAAAAAAAGAAAAAACAGAATTCAGAATTCAGAAAATTCAGAAAAGATTCAGAAAAAAACAAAGATATGAAGATCAAATTTATCCAAACTTTATTCAAACAAAGCACATTTTTGAAGTTTTAAGAAAAGGCTGAAGGATATTTTTTCCTACAACTGCAATGTCAGATTAATTTATACCACTAGTATTTGGAATTGTACCGACTTCTAGTAAAACATGAGAGCAGCTGCCTCCTGAGCTGTTTGGGCTCAGGAGGTAGAGCAGGTTGTCCACTTATGAGAACATTAATGGTTCAATCCCAAACCCTCCGGTCTGCATGTTGAAGTGTCCTTGAGCAAGACACTGAAATGCTCCCAGTGCTGTGCCATCAGTGAGTGAAAGGGTGAAAGCGCTTTGAGTTGTCAGTATGACTAGAAAAGCACTACAAAATTCCAGTCAAGGCAGAGCTACCACTAAGCTTAAAGGGTACCAGTTCAAGAATAAGGACTGAATAGTGAAATAATACTTCATGTTTCAATCTGGGTGTTTTTTGAGTATTTGTGAGCATTTGGAAAAGACAGATAAGACTGCACTCTGGTATGTTTGTGCATGTTTGTGTGGGGGTGTGGATGGAGAAACAGGACTAAAGGAAAATGGGTGCAGGGTCTCACTGAAAGGCACAAGCAGTATAATAGCTTGATGGTACCTAGGAAGCATTTAATGGCAGCTATACACAAAGACCCCAATTTGCTGTGTGTTTCGAGGAAAAGCTCTTCTCTGACCTTTTGTTCTCTCTTTACATGGGTCACAGAAAACATTTGCTGTTAGCAGCACACAAAAAACATGAAATTGGGTTGCATGAAGCACAGCAGCAGAGAGACAAAATAAAAGAATAAACATAAAGACAGAAAGACTGTATATGCATTTCTAGTTATTGTATGGGGCAGTTAAAACCATTTTCTTCTCCATCATGAGCTTAATCGTAACAGCTTTGGCTGTAATTAAGTTCAAATGTGTGATTTTAGGTCTGGTCTATAAAAGCTACTGAACATTTTAGAAACGGTGTGAAGGGCTCAAAGATTTGGCACATGTTCTGCTGATGTTTCCACTATTGGGGCAGTAAAAACCTGAGAGGAAAATGCAGCTATATGACAGCTGTATTAATCTTTATAGTTTTCTCAGCTGACAGGATGACAGGTTCTCTTTTGATAAAAATGAATATGCATATTATGGTCTCAGCCTTCGTCCACAGACATTCATACAGGCACAATGGCACAGACTCCATGGGAAACAGTAGACCTGCAAATCTGGACAGGATCAGAGTACAATTTCTCAAGGTTACATGTGGGAATATAACCTTCAAGGCTTTAGAGCATTTAAAGGTATTTTTCCAAAATAGGGTACTGTACCTCCTCTCTGACGAGAGGTACATGCAACTTTAAACTGTTGTATTTTATATGTATTTTAAGCATGCAAAAGCTTTGGTTCTGTCCAGTCTGTCCTGCAGGCTGCTGCTGCTTCAGATTCTTTCCTTTGAGTTTATTAAACACCTGCAGCATCACACACACAGCAGATGAAACAGTGAGTTCATCTTTAAATGAAAAAAGTGATGTGCACATTTATCCATGAATAGCAGCTGTAGATTTGGTCAGGTCAGTGTTCTGTGCTCTTCAGGATGCATCCTGAGCTGCATTAGACCTATTTGTATTTTAAGTACGGTAACTCACTATTAAGTGCTAACTGTTGCATATGATACGGTCATTAATAGCCACATATTGCTAATGCTGATCTTGTGTGCTGTGAAGTGTGTCTGTGTGTGATGTGTGGGCTTATGAAATTTTGTTGGTTTTGTATGGCAGGAGGGGTGGCAGTCATAACCATCTTCTGCTGAAGTGCACACACAGCTTGAGTGATTTGCAAGGAGGATTTTCCTTAATAAATTAGTTGTTTGTCCCTGTGAAAACTCACTACTCTCACTCCCCCTGTTCTGTTTGCTCTTTGCATTGGCTCCAACACTACCTACATTTGGTGTAAATAAAAATAAAGAAGGGTCATTCATTTTCTCCAATCACTTGTGGAGGCTTAAGGAAATGTATTTGTAGCTTCAGGGAGGGTCATGATTTAAAAAAAGAAACAAAAACACAAAACAGAGAAGCTTAACTCCTCAATGTTAACCTGCAGAATTGAGTCCTTCAGTATAGAACTGGAAGCTATTCATCATTAACAGCCTTGTACACTACTGCTAAATTTCATATATAATTTGATATCTGAACAAATTTACTTTACTTTATTATTAATTGCTTAGAGATACAGTGTTCTGACTTTCAGTACAGTCAAGGCAACTATATTCGACACAACTCTTAACCTAAATTTCTGCTTGCACACATTTAATCTGTATTAACATTCGCCTTTCCCTTACCTGATGCCAGTCACACACAATTGTCAAAACAAAGGTTTAAAGGGGCCATCTTATTGATGCAGTCCGTTGCATCCAGTCTGCAGTTATTCTGCTTCCAGGCATTTTCTGTCAATTCAGGCAGTTGCACCAGTGAGGCTGTTCATCAACTGGGAGCCCAGGAGAAGCTTCATTGACACTCAACACATCAAACATGCCTGTAAGGCATTTCTTCACCTACTCCAAGAGCTGGTCCTTGTGCTGATAGGAAAGGCACTAGCCTCAACCTGGGAAGAGAGGAGAAAGCTTCACTTTTGAAGAGTAGAAATTTCACATTTTTCATTAAGCGTTCAGCAGGAATAAAAGGCTATGGAAAACGCATTCTTCTTACAAACTGCTCCCTTTAAGTCAACTACCTGAATGATTATGTGAGATGACTGGCCTGACTGTGTGGATTAAGTTTTAGTCATCTGTTAGTGTACTCACACACTTGTGATGCAGATGTATGTTTTCACAAGGTAGCAACAGTTAAGTTTAGCTAAAGCTTGAGAGCTTGAGAAAAATGATTTTAACAAATCAAAAATCTGAAGTTGATTTCTTTATTAATATGATTTTTTTTGTTTCACCCAAAGCTCTGATTCTTGCATGTGAATTTCTTCATCAAAACTTTTGGCTCCTACTTAGATTTTTCTATACAAGCAAATCTGTTGTGAAAGGCAGATTAAATGACCAGTGAGAAAGACGGTGTACCAAATGGATCAAAGCAGCTCTCTCAAGAGAGCATCTGCTGTGAGAGGGCAGCAAATTGTGCCTACAGAAAATGTATGCACTGAAAGTGATGCAAATTTAATGTGACCACTTCTCCTGCATGCATATGGAGTGCCTACACCAAGACTGGACACTGGCCACGGGGAAAACCTATATGCATATTAAATGTGTAACACAAATATTTCATTTCTGCCCATCATTTCTACAGATAAATTAATCATATGTTATGCACAAGCTGTGGCTGTGTGAGGACCCAAATATCCTACTCAGACTGTCTGAAAAGATACCATGAGGACATCTGCATTAATCGAGGGCGTAACAAAAATCTAAAACTCCCCCTGTAGTGAATAATTGTCCAGCATTTAAAGCTTAACTGTGCAATGTATCAGCATTTTGTTTGCCCTTGAGTTTGACTGTGAAAAAAAAATGGCATTAGCAATGAGTATAAGCTGGAAAATAAGGAATCTCACACCTTCTCAGCACCACAAGAACAACTGCAAATACAGTTTCAGCATTGAAGTTTTGTTCTTACTACTGCAAAGAATAAAAAGAAAAAATGATTTCTCACATGGAGGCACTGAACTATCATACAGATAAATCACATTCACTATAATATTTCAAATATTTCTATTCAATATAAGCCTTGAAGAACACATTTGTAATTTTAAAGCAGGCTACTTGCTTTAACCTTTGTCAAATTCATTTGAAGCAGTGGAAGCAATGTGACACAATCCATTATAAAGTCAATTAAAACCAAGCTCATGTGTGAAATTCCCTTTGTGAAGTAAAAGTCTCCACTGTGGTATTTTTTCTGCTCTTTAGGAAGGCACAGACACTTTGTCTTGCCTCTACGACTACTCTTGCCCAAATTTCCAAATAAATGAAAGTTACCAGATGGATGATTTGTCTGAGTTAAAAGTTTTCGAAAGATTATGCATTTGTTGCCTTCACAAAATATTTGATAACTACTTTAACTACTACAGTTGAGTCTTTTCAGGCACCAAGTGAAACAATACCTGGTACAACTCTGATAAACTGAAAAACAGGCATAGTAATTGCACTGCTCTGAAGGTCCTCATGAAAATTCAATATCAATGTATTTTCACTCTGTCACAGTATTTCTCTAGAGCACCTGTCAAAAATTGCTTTGCAGCATTGGCAATGCAACTCAATATCAACTCAAATCTCCTCTGACTCCCTCTTAATCCATTGCTATTACCACTTTGCACCACTTTAAGTCCCTCTGGATTGATTCACATTTCAAAGACCTGCATTCACTGTTGTGAAATGATGCTTGAGGAAGGAAGACAAAGGTGGAAGAAAAACTAAAATCTAAAAAGATTCAAACACTGACAGGTGACAAAGGCCACACCATGTACATCTTTTGTAGATTAATGCTTTAATTATAATTAGAGCAATGAAATATGTGTTTTAATAGACATAGACATTAGTCTACAATTAGTTAGTAGACATAGACATTAGACTTGTGAGGTTTTTGAATGTTGGTCATTGACTTGCAGCCTCGATTCCAAAAAGTTGGGAAGCTATGTTAAACCTACATAAAACACAATTTAGTTACTTTAAAAGAAAACTGCATTTACTGACAATTTTGCAAATTGTTCCCAAGCTTATATAGCATATACAATCACAAAGTGCTGAATCTCCCCCATGACTGCCTGTGAACACCAGAGCTAGAATGCTCCAACAGGTCTTTTTTTAAAGGCGTCCACAACAACATCTTTTGTTGCATCGGTGCCAACAAAAATCAAAGAAGCTGATGAGGTGAAACATTCAATATATTGTCTTTGTACTGCTTTCAGTTGAGTATGTCAGAAACTATTAACAAATTATCACAGTGTTATCTCTCTTTAAGCCAGCATCCCAACATTTTTGGAATTATGGTTGCACAGTAAGGTATTTTCAGCCATGTAATATGACATTACACTGATTCCTTGGCTCACACCTTTGATACACATGGTTTCATATAGCTCATGACCTAACTTCCCCTAGAAAAGTTATTTAAGACATGGACTGTCACATTTTGCCTCCGTCCCTCCTGCCAACCACATTTTCACGTCCTCACACACATTCATCGCTATCCACCAGGTGCCCTCTGACTGTCCTAGTCACTTTACTCCCACATGCAGCCACTCCCTCCTGCCTGGCAATAACTCTTTTTCCCTCCAGTCCCGGTCACCTGACCTTCGCTGCTCACCTGTTTCCTCTTTCCCTCGTCAGCCCTGCAGGACTGAACCAGATCTTTTCCACTCACTCTTTGCCAGCTCATTAAATGTCCCTCTTTGGTTTTGTGCGTTGGCTTTCATTTGACTAATGTACCATGTTGACTGATCTTCTGCCTAGCTCTTGGACTTAATTCTTTGCTGTTATTTTTCCAGTGTGTTTTCTTGTATTGTCTTCAACTCTCTTAGGAAAACAAACCGAATCCGTCCGTCTGCTCTTGTCTACATTAGGGTCATATCTCTGTTGCTTGTATTCAGTGGCTGTGGCATGGTTTTCACCAAGGGATGAACACAAATTGTTCATGATACGCCTCAGCAGTTGCTGGTCCAGTTAGAAAGACATGAACCATTGCCAGATTCCAAACTGAAAACAGTGCCAACTGTGCTAAATGCAATGCCTGCCCAAGCTAGTGCTGCCAGGGATTTAAGGTCCTAAACACTTAAAATCCACCCGCACAGGTGTTTTCACTTATTTTGGCTGATTAGGCCTCCTGCCAGACCTGGATGGCCATTTATAAACTGTGCTTGATAAAACCTCCCTCACTCAATAATAAAGGTGGATATCTTCCACCTTTAAGATTCTTAATATTTACAGATGTTTTAAATAGTACAGTGCACTTCAGTAAAGCCTTGTATAAAACTGGTATTGCTGCTGACAAAACATGTATGAAAAATTCAACAACTTGATTTAACTTTGACTGCATATCTTCTTTTTACTATAAAGCACATTCAGTGGTTATGGGGGGAAAGTGATGGGATTTAAGTCATCAATACAGCTAAAAGGACATACAAAAAGGATCTGCAGTAGTTCAGATGTGAAAGCCTCTGTCACACCTCAGTTCCTTGATGCCTGTGTTCAGGAGAGGACAACATCATGTACAAACACTGAGCTCATTCACGTGTGTGAAGATGGCAATCTTATAGGCTCACTGCACGTCACACTGCATGAAATTGGTCTAACAGAATTTTGGTAAGAGTCTGTGTCAGAATGACCAATAAAATTTGGCGGTACATCAGACTGTGCAATAATAGTCTGATGAATCAGTGTAAATAGAAAATACATGCAAGCAGAGACAATAGTTTTCATCACCTACACAAAGGAAAATTCAAAAAGTCAAAATGTCATAGCAGTGGTACCGCTTTCAGTGTGATATCTCCTTGTTTATTTGTATTGGCATTTACAATGTTGCATTGGCCATTGGATTCTGCATCATTTCCTGTTCCAGTTTGGTGGTTTTGTTGATGGGGACAGTTGTCACGGTTGTCAACTTCCATCTGGGACAGCTGAAAAGTGCACTGTAGAGAGGCCTTTAGTCTGCCACTCACAGGCATAATTTAGATAGAAATGCAGAGCCGAAATAAGTCTACATTACAACCCAGATTCCAAATGCAGCAACGCTCCATCAAACAAAATAGAATGTGATACATTCATCTGTTTTGACATATACTTAACTAGTATTTAACGTCTTCAACTCAAGTGGTTTTTATAAATGTGCTTATTTTGAATTTGTCGCCAACAAATTTTTAATATTCTGGGGCAGCAATTCAGTCTAAAAAGCTGCTGATCAGAGTTTTATTCTCACTGATGGCATATTGTTATAATAGCAGCTTTATCATGAACAGACAGAGCACAAAAATAAAAATGAATAACACCCAACAATTCTGGTCTGAAATACAAGGAAATATGAACATTATTAAGGTACGATCAATTTGTTTGCAACATGGGTTGTCATCAGCCTGTCTGGAGTCCACCTGTTGTCATTTCAGTTGACTGAGTATTATTCAGAACAGACCAGAGAAGGGAAGAGCAGCTGGGCCTAACATTTGTTTGTCTGTATGTCTTGAGACTTGCCATACTACAACTTGAGCCAGTGAGATTATTCTTAAGACCCTGCAGATTTAGCAACTAATGCTATATTAACAAAAGGTTACCTTGAGCTCTACAGAAAAGTGAACAGTGGTTCTATAAATACAAATTATTAAGAAACTGGAGAAAACATTTAAAGCTTGGTGCTAAATGTAAAGGATTTGAAAAGCAGACGAACACCAAGAAAAACAAAAAGCTGCATATTGTTGCCTGATTTACTGTACGATTGTGTTGATTTGGCTGGTTGGTTTAGAATTTAAGCACAGATGGTAAGCTTTCTTTTGTAATCCTTGGACTTAATTACAAATGCAAAATACACTTCTGCCATGTTGGCCCCATAATTTTCTCTCTGTAGACTAATATTCCCCAAAAAAGCAGTTTTCTGTATTTCAGAGCTCACTCCCTTTTTGAACAGTTTTACCAATTGTACCATTTGCTGCTTCTCAGGACCAATGAGAAGTTGTCAGTGAGAGCTCACTGTTCACGCAACATAATGCTGTTTGTTCAAGCTTGTGTGCTCTTCTCTTTGTTTATGAGCTTCATATTAGTTCTAAAGGGCATCACTTTATGTGCTGTGACTAAAGATGGGCAATAAGATGACTTCACAAATCAAAAATAGGCTGAATCAACATTTTCACTGCAAAAAATATTGGAATTTATTTTGTGTGTTGTGTTACTGTAAAATGTGTTACTTTTATTTCCAATCAATGCATTAACTTTTGTTTCATAAGTCTCCATGTAAGCAAGCATTATCCACAGTCTCTGCTCCATAGAGCCGTGGCAGCTGTGCAGCAGCAAATAGACATGACATCATGTAAGATTATATCGTGATTTTTCAGTGAAAAACACTGGAACACCATCAGCACACACATGTTATCCTACAGCATCCATGTGTACTGCTCGTTCTGTGCAATGGAAATGCTAAAGGCTGTGGACCAAATAAGATTCTGTCTTCACAAGTTTCAATAACAGATCACAAGTAAGAGCTCTTGAAAGCGTCTGGCTGTGAGACCAATCAGACTTGGTATCAACCTTTAGTTAACCCAGGCACTGTGGTATGTAATGGAAGTACACCCGTCTCACTCAGTCTCCCACTGTGTTCCTCACCAAACCGTGCATCTTACAAAACAGAAAGTATGCACCTACACTGCACATCAAAAGGTATTTATATCCTGTCTGCTTTGTTGGCTTGAAAAATGGAGCCACATACTGGAGCCAGAGCATAGTGTTAGCTGAGACTGTGCACAACACCATCAGGTAGTTCAATGTGAGCAGTGATGGCTGGTATAAATGGGCTAGTGTGGCTAAGCCCTCGTTACGTTACGGATTAAAGATGAGAAAGTTACTATCTAAATAACACACAAAAGATTGTTATACGTTTAAGGTTTAGTTTTAGTGAAATCTAAAGTGGCAGCAGCACCAAATAGTTAAAAGAATAACACGAGTTATCTCTAAATGGGCTAATTTTATGCAGCGCAAGTGCATCAAATGTGCTTTTACTTGTTTTCTGGGTGTAAATGATTGACAGGTATCTTGTTTTGCCCTGTTCATTTACTGACCATTTGGGCTGACTTCATGTAACCCAGAGGCCGATCGGTTCTGACCAATCAGCAGCTAGCTGGCCCCAGTTGAATGACTGACAGGTGTCATTTCATGCCCCATGATTTACTTGTCATTTGGGCTAATTTCATTTCGAAAAACATTGCTGTAACTAGAAGAATTAGAAGAAGAAGAAGAACAGAAGACGAAAAATGTTGGGCGCTAACATGAATGAGATGGATCATCTTCTTAATAATCCATTTTCTTCAATGTCCTATGAAGAAAAAAATTGTCAAAACGGTGCGTGTGTGTGTGTACGTGAGCATGTGCGCAAGTATATAAATATGCATATATAAATATAATATAAATATATATTTTTGGAGAATGAGAACGTTACTTTAACTTGCAATTCTTTGGGTATAATTTATTTGTTAGCCCACCCAATCGATTTCAGCACCAGCTGCCACTGAATATGAGGACTCTCATTTTGAATTCAAGAATAAATAATGAAATTACTTATATTTCAAAAAATAATCAACTGTTAAGCACAGCTGTAGTCCACTGACTTGAGTGAAGCTAGTGGGCCCAGTGTATTGAGACAGTCACGTGTTCATCCATAGCTCTTAATTATGCAGTCTCCAGATTATCTGACCTATATGTTTACCATTTTTTAAAAATATTCCACAGTAAAGATAAGGGTTAAAAAAGCTTAGGAATACAACTCCAAAGTTCGATGGCATAAATAATAATCAGTTTGCACAAACTCAGTTTTATCTTTAATCTATCTTAAGAAAATCTAAGAATCCCATCAGTAAAAGCAGTTGGTGCATGTGGCAAACTCAAATAACTGAGGCTTCCTCAGGACTAAGTTTTGTTTGTGAAAGAGCAGCTTGAGTCACTGAGATAATTAAATGTGAGGGTTGTAAATTAGCCTTTTTAAAGCTCAATACAAAAAATCCTTACTGCAAGCTGTAATGGTCACTACAGATTTTGGTAGCACACAAAGTCAAGTGGAATCGAGTATAATAACAACGTCTAGTCGTGTCAGATCCCAGACCTTGGTATTATGCATGCTGACTAACTGGCAATGCTTCCTGAAATGGTCAATGAAGCAGAGCCATCATTAGTGTTATTAGTTCCAGCTGTGCTTTCCCTGCTATGACAGGGAGGTGGGGAAGATTCTTTTTCCTCTTGTGTGCTTCCCTGTCTGTTTCAGACAAATGCTAGCAGAATATTAATCTGGTTTAATTATGAACAATTTGAGGTCTTTTTTTTTATATATATATATATATATATATTTGACAGTTCCATGAAGAATATCCATGTTGTCTTTGCAGCTACTTGTCAGCTGCAATTTGACAAAGTGAGCAAAAGACTGAACAAGAAAATGTGTTATTGTTTGCCTGCTACATGACTGAGATGGCAAAAGAATCTTTTTTTTTCTTTCACTTCAGTTATTTTGTAAACAGCGCCTGAGTCAGCTAACAATTCCATAGTTACATTAAAAGTCAATGAAACATGTGAAATGCAAACATATCTTAAATGCATATGCTTCCTTAACCATTTAGCCACACATTCTCTAAACAGTTTGTTCTTTCTGGTGTATCATAATCAGTTTGTTCAGCAAGGCAGAGTCTGTTGTTGGCTGTAAACTTGTCACCCTGGAGGAGGTGGTAGAGGAGAGGATGCTGGCAAAACTGCTGGCAATCATGGACAATCCCTCTCACCCCCTCCACAAAACACTGGACGAGCTAAAGAGCAGCTTCAGCAGCAGACTCGTTCAACCCCGCTGCTCTAAGGAACGATACAGGAAATCGTTCTTACCTGCTGCCATCAGACCTTATAACTCAACTACGTCTGTCAGAGCCGCGATTACACACCTGGACTAAATCTACCGTGAGAGGTAGATTTAGTCCAGGTGTGTAATCGTTTGTAATCTTTTGCACTCTGAAAAAATGGTATATTCTGTTTTACTATTATTTATTTTCACACAAGTGCCCTTTAGTGTATTGTATTCTATTTTTATACCCAGTATCAGTACAGTATAGTATCTATCTATCTATCTATCTATCTATCTATCTATCTATCTATCTATCTATCTATCGCAGTACAGCTCCTTTAGTTTTTTCGTTTTCAAATAACGTAATGTGAACCAAAGTAATTTTTATGATAATGTGGGATAATGGCCTTTCTGATATTATTTTTTCTGGATTGACAGCCTGACCATCTGTTGTTCTTTAGGCTACCTGACAAGAGCTTCCACTGGCCAAAACATTTATTGTTTCTTTTGCTCCTGCCTTGCACTGACCACACAAGAGTCCATATGACTCCAGTGCAATAATGATCGCAAACTGGTTAATATTTGTCAGAATGATTTACACAATGAATAAAAGATGAATGAAACCAAGTGATCAACTTTAAAGTAGGGCTTTTGAATATTTTATATTCACCATTACGTAACTGTCAGGACTTGAACTGGTCTGTGGTCCCGAAAAACCCATCATCATCATTACCCCAGTCTGCCGTGGTGAAGAACAACAATACCACCTCGTGTGATCAAAGGATCTAAGAACAATTTTGGACCTCTGTTTAATCAGGATTATCTGATATGCCTCTGATCTGTTCAGAGCGTCTCAGTGATACAACACCAGCTATAAGCTTGAGGTCTCCTGAATCTGAATTCATGCGAGCTCAATCTCAGCTCCCTCTGACTCACCTCAGTAATTGGTTTCCCTGTGATCTACAGTGGCTGTTAAGCTATTCATAAAGGGGAGTCAGGACCGCCGCAGGGAGACCTGACTGAGCAGCAAACCACAGTGTACAGCCCAGCAGTATGATGCGCTCACTTAGAAATAATACAGAGTGGGAACTCTGCTCCTTTAATTGCTGCTCATGATTTAAACTGAAAACTATTAAATTCATCAGACACTGAGCTAACCACTGTCAGAGAGAGAGATATTCCCAGAAAACCTGATCTCAGCACAAGCCAGCCAGTTGTATGCTGAAGTGTAAGCAGCTCAGTTTAACTTTATTTGTACCTCCATAGTATGATTAAGTATTTCACTTGATGCAGTAGAATAATAGTCACCCATTAGTTTTTGCTAAGAATATGCAGTGTATGCAGAAAATAAAGCAAGCATAAGCTGAAATTGTCCAGAAATGGGGAAGGTTGTGGTGCTCATCACCACTTAGATTCATCATCACATCGTTTTTTCTTTATTATCAACTGTCTGAGATCTTTTGTGGTTGGCATTCTCTTCTCAAATACATTTTTGTCATTTGCAGTACATTAATTAAAAAATTCCTCTCAACCAGCAAGCCTTAATCCGGTCAGTGTTCGATGGGGGTGGGGTGTACTCTGCAGCAGTCCACACCTGTGGGCAATCAGACAAGGACTATTGTTTGGTCTTGTGCAGCTGGAATTACCATTATTCTGATGTGAAGACAATGTAAAGTATACCATGACAGATGGTGTGCAGTGGTTTACTTTATTTAAATCTGGTTGTTATTGTTGGAGATATGCAGAATGAATTGAAGTGTTGCATGAAATACTTACTCCATATAAAAACTACATTCACATTTTCTGTTTGTCTCTCCAATAGAACTAGGATGATATAAAAATAGCTCAAAAGAACTGTGTGCACTGACTGCAAGTTTATCAACAACAAATTTAATAACAAAATATTTGTTATTAAATATTTGAGTATTCTTTTTTTATAAAAAAAAAAAAGAGAGCCAGTTTCTGATGCATTTATATCTAATAAACATTTTTTATCTTTGGATTATGAAAGGGCCTGGTCGCCTTGGACATTCAGATTGTCTTTTGTCAGATTTGAAGAATGCATTTTTTAAAAAAATGAATGCAACACTGCCCAAATTATGAATGTTAATCAATATAAAATGAAATGATTATATGTATCTGCAAATTACAAAATGTAAATGCAGCTGTGAAACACTGGCTGGAAATGTATATATTATATCCATCCTCCTCAAATAAAGCATGACTAACATTTCTGTTGTTAGATTTTCATCTGGTTTAATTATTCATAAAGTCAATAGTGTCATGAAGCATGAGACAGAATATGTTTGCTTTTATATTATTTAACTACACCTATGATCTCTCCCAGAGTATTATTAAGGCAGATCTAACTCGCACCACCCACGTCCTTAAAACTTCTGTGCATTTGTAGCACTTTCTTCTTCTAATATTTAAACAGTAATTAATTTTTTTTCTCAACAGCAATGCCTAATATGTGGCTGAAGACAAGTTGTGCTTGAGTTTGATACATTGTGACAAAGTAAAACATGTCCTGGACCGTATCTTATTTTGAGGAACAGGATTCAGCTGACGGCACTATCTGATGACTGAAATATCTCTGCAACACAAATTACTGTCTGTAACTCAGCGTGTTTCAAGCCAGTGATCACTTACTTCATTTTCATTTGGAAGGCTTTTGCTCAGATTTACTGTTGCACATACATATCAAATGAGCACATTATGCTCTTAGCATCCTGGAAATATCATTACTATCTTCAGGCAATAATTTCATCATAGGATGAAAGCAATCTTTTGCGGTCACTGTTTTTCTCACAACCAGTTATAGAAGAACAAAATGTAAACTATCACAAACTCACAAGAACCTTTTTTACTTTATTTGTGTTTCCACTCTTTTTTGTCCATACACTGATTTTCTCCATCTCTCTCCTTGGTGAGCCCCTAAATTCGCGGAGCTCATGGGTTGTCACATCATCCCCTTTAAGACTGGGACTTGAACAAAGCACAATGAGTGAACAGTCAGAGTTGCAGCGCAGTAATGAGAGGGGGATGTCAGAAGAGAGAGAGGCTAGTCCTGATGTGCTGTCATAGAGGATATTCTCAAGGCCTGATCAGCCTCCTCTGCAGGCTAGACGCTCATACAGAAACACAAAGGGAGACACACAGATATATACACACACACACTCTCTCTCTGAACCCGAATAACATCCATGAGGCACACTGGGCTGTGTGCAAAACAAGGGCACGCATACTATTTCTGAATGGGTAGCAAGTTAACTTGAGCTGTGAGGATCCCGAGGGCATCGCATGTCACTGCAGTCCATCATCCCTCACTTGCTGCTGCTGCTGACAAGGTCACAGTCTGCAAAGCATCTTCTTAGCTTGTGCTGCATGCACTTTTCTCTGAAACACGCTGTCTCACCCAATTAACCATTTAAAACAATATTTGACTGACAACTTGAAATGATAAACATTGCTGAAATTTCCTCAAACAATAATGTCAAATCCAAATTTAAGGTGACATCTCAGGAGAAACACTGGGGGTTTAGAAGTTTGAAAGTTGGGGAAATAGTTCTAGTATGGATGTTGATGGAGTTCCAGTTAGATAATAAGTTATCTGTATCTTACCAAAAGGATTTCAAATTACCATGCATTCAAATCACATAAATATTAAAAGAAATTCCAACCAATAGTTGATCTTTAAATTAAGAGAGGGAACTCTTAATGCTTCAGCATACCAAGACATTTTGGACAATGCTATGCTTCCAACTTTGTGGCAACAGTTTGTTGAAGGCCCTTTTCTATTCCAGCATGACTGTGCCCCAGTGCACAAAGCAAAGCTCCATAAAGACATGGTTGGATGAGTTTGATGTGGAAGAACTTGACTGGCCCACACAGAGCCCTGACCTCAACCCCATCCAACACCTTTGGGATGAACTGGAACGGAGATTGTGAGCCAGGCCTTTAGGTCCAACATCAGTGTGTGACCTCACAAATGCTCTACTGCATGAATGGGCACAAATTCCCACAGAAACACTCCAACATGTTGTAGAAAGCCTTTGCAGAAGAGTGGAAGCTGTTAGAGCTGCAAAGCTTGCTATGTATTTAGGATGCAAGGCTTTTTAAGTGCCTGTTGGTGTTATGGCTTGGCGGCCCAATTCTTTTGTCTATATTGTGTAGGTCTACATAAACGCATACTTTCCTTTTTATAAAAAATATTGTGTCCGCTTGTCCTGTTGTTTTGTGACCGGCATGTAGGCCACTCTGTGACTAGATAAATTATATGCTTTGTTAACAGCAGATCAGCCCCACAGATGAGTGCAATGTGTGCTGGCTCACACACACAGGTATTTCTGACTGATATGATTCATATCCCAGTGTGTTGTGTTTACAGGCAGCTCTGTTGAATAACATCTCTCAGCATTTTCATGGCACATAATAGACATATAGTCAGTAATTAGAGGTCGCCTTTTCTATAAATTTGAATAACAACCTATATTTTAAAAATAAATACTTGAATCAAAGTTATGTTGTGTATGCCAGCAGGTTGCATGGATTGTTTTGACACCTGCATAAAATCAGAACAGAGAGCCAGATTTCCTTCCAGTGTGATCAGGCAGATCTGACACATTTATGCCATTCATTAACATGCATTTTTCTTTATCTGGATCACATATCTGGAAATAGATTGCATTTAATAACAGGCATACATATCATGTCACTTGCATAGTCTGGTGCAGTTTGTTTGTGGTGTGAAACCAGAGCAGAACAACTACAGCAGATGTGTGATTTTACGAATTTAAAAGTTTACCTATTGTTAGTTCCATTTGCTGATAATGAGAACAAGGAAAGAAACAATGTCAATATATATCAAAACTGGTTCTTCTCCTCCCTCTCTGATAGGAGTTCTGCAGTTACTGCTGGAATCTGTGCCTCCTCATTTGAAACACTGTGTTATGGTGTGCCCCAAGGATCAGGCTTTGGTCCTATTCAGTTTGCCTTATGCACCTCTTTGGAAGGCTGATAAGATACATTATTGGTACTTCCTACAACTGCTAAGCAAATGATATTTAGCTGTACATCTAATTTAAATCATGACCAAATTGCCTGGACTCCTTTTCTTATCTTTTCTGTGTGTCATCATGGACAAAGGCTGTTCGTCCATAGTTCGAGGGTCTGCAAGATCCTGTGATCAGGGTTGGTTGGCTCAAAACTAAACGTGTACTGTGCTTTTGAGATTGTGGCTCTTAACTTTGGACCTAAAAATTCAACTTCTCCAACTTATTTTTTTCCCATATGTTCTGATCTGATAATACTGACAACTGAGGTACTTACTGTTACTCAAGTAAACTGCATGCCATATCTCCAGCACAAATATCTTCATAATATATTTGTTTGTTTTCTGCATGAATGGTTATGCAAACCAAATTTATCTTGTAGCTTCCGTCAACACAGCTTCTCTGTGTTAAACTCCTATTAGGTTCACATATTGTTAAAGTGACCAAGTGTATCAGTTACGGCCTTAGATGCTAAATGGCTTCCAACTGCTCAAGCTTCAGGTTCCACATCTCTCCTTCATCATTTAGTCCAGTTCACATGTGGAATAACAGCCATTCAATTTATTGCCATCCATCCTCTCTGTCAGCCGCTTATCCATTTCACATCCAATTATAGCTGGGGCCCGTCCCAGCACATGTTTATGTATGGACATTTCTGCTTATCTAATCACATCTATATGTGATATCTCATTACATAGAGAGTTAAAATATTCGCATATGAACAGGGTATACTGTGCTGTGGCAGCTGCTATATTCCCTTGTCAGGACACCACAGAAATTCTCCACAGAAAAAAACAGGAATAATTTATTTATTTCCTTTTCCTTATCACTGAAAGCCAGAAATGGAGAGGAGACCTTATTCTCAAGTAAAGATCAATATCAACAGGTTTGCCCAGTAGGAACTGTGGGCCCAGTTGCTTTTTCAAGGCTCTCTGTATTCCAACAGTGGAGATGCCCTGAAGCCTTCAGTGACCTCAGAGTCCATATCTGACAGTACAGCTTTCAGAGATGCCTGAGATGGTAGTCATGATGAAGAGTAGGAGGGAGAGGGCAACTATGAGGAATTGGCACCATATTTAAGTTTTTTTCACCCACAGTGAGTAGAAACAACTCCCACACACACTCCTCTCCCTTGCTGCACTAAAAGCTCGAAACTTGAGGTCACATTTCACTCAAAATAGCAGGCAGATGTGGTGTGTTTTCAGCTGAATTTTTTAAAAAATAAAGCTGAGTCATTTAAGTGTCATTTTGTGAAATGCACGTACATTCTCAAGTTGAAGTGACTTTAAGAAAACTTTCAGTGTTGAGAGAGTGTGAAGGTCCCTTCAGTGGTGACAACATTATCCAAGAGCTGAATAAGAATTGTAGCTTTTGGTTATACTTCTTGCATGTAGTTTTACAAATATTCTTCTGTTTTAACAAAAGCGTTGACTTGTGTCAACAGCCTGATTGTGGTTCATTTTTGCTGTCGTTTCATTTCAGAGCAGTTCAATTTTCACTCAGTGTTGCATTTCGTGATTTGAGCAAGTGATTAGAATTGAAATGATTTTTGTCAACTGTGCAAAGCAATCATTGCTCTAACCTAAATGTACTCAATGCACTGGATCCAGTGATCGTTGGCCCAGGGCGGCGGTTCAGTTAGCTTTGTGGAGATATTTTTTGTCTCTTGACTAATAATCACAGTTCTGTTTTTGTGATCTAACTCTTATTCTCTTCTATGCGCATGTGTACTTATGCAGTTAACGCGCAAAATGTTAGTTCCATTTATTATGGATTTACTTGTGGTACAATTCCTATTTGAGCAAAGTTATATATGAATTTCTTAGATTTTAAACTTATCCCAAAATCTGGTTGTGTTGCAATGGGACCTAATTATCATATCAAATTAAATTTAATCAAATGAAAGAGTTTGGTTTAGACCTGTTTAATTAGAAAGTGTCATGAGAACTGTTGTTGTGATTTGGCGCTGAACTGAATTGAATTTCTTATCTGCGAACATGGCAATAACATTATTTATTTGCTCAGTATGAAGTCCATTCTGATTGCCTGCTGATTCTGTGACTGTGTCCTCTCTTCACTCTAAGAATTTGACTATACTAACAAAAGGTTTCTTGCAGATAATGATGCTGTATTACAGAGCCAATCTACAGACACTGACCTATCTTTAAACCATCTCAAAAACTTTTTAAATCATCTGGTAATAAGGTCAAAAATTACTTTAAGATGTGAGAGCTCATGTTTGTCTGTGTGTCTCCATGCTGCTCAGGCTGCTGTCAGGATTCTCCTGTTAAAATGATACATGACAGTCTTGGAGAGGCGAGGATGAGTTATTTCAGTAAATATTAAATTAGAAAAATTCCTACACTCCACAAAAGTCAAATAGAAAATTCTTGGCCTGATTGCATGAAAGCTAAGCAGTCACTTCTTTGGCTCTTCTTAAGAAAGGACCGGATGTCCTAATTGGGTTGAGTGATAAAATTACATCTCACAGATTAGCACAACTATGTTTCAGATTAAAAATAAAAGTTGACTGATATCAGCCATATCCAACAGAAGAGCTTTGTTTATTTTCAGTCTGCAATGTTTGAAACATTTAACTATAAATACTACCCTCCTTAATCACAGTTCATTTTTCACTGTTGCTATAGCAAGTTTGGAGTATTCAGACCTCATGCCGCAGCAGTGCAGGGCTGTCAGGTCAGGTATCCTCACGTCTCGTTCTTTTGCACTTCAACATAGCCTGCTTTCTTGCAGGAGAAGAAAAAACAGCTTTGTGTACAGATTATTTGAGTGCAAGAAAAATAATGGTCAGAGCAATTCAGCACCGCCTTCACAGCGGTAAGGACGTGCTCCGTCAACACCTAAAATACCCAGGTATGATTGTGAGGGCTGCTGTTTGTGCACAGTGGGGTGTTTTAATGTCTCTCAGCTCATAATTTTAGTTTTACAGACTGCAGCTGTTTTGGTTCACACTCTTGCACTCTTCAGTCCTGTGTCCCGATAGCAGAAGAGCTCTGATAAGCTAACTGTATGCTGATACATCCACCTGCATCCACCTGTAAACATTTTATGATATCCTGGTGTACACTGTAGGGCTGATAGCATCACAGCACTCTTTCATGTACTATACTTTGCTGACTTTGCTCTGCTAATCACACTGCTGTGTCACTTTGCTTGGTGCTGTTGCACTTGCATTAGTTCAGTTGTTGGTATTATGTGTGCACTGCTATTGCCCCAGCTGTTCTTGTATTTAATTGTTCTTTAGTATCCATCTTATCCTATTGTTTTCTAAGTTCTTAATTTATCTGTAGGCAATTTTTTTTCTGTCCTTGTGCTGCTGAATCACCTGAAGTTCCCCTTGTGGGATCGATGCAGGATTATCTTATCTTAAAAAGCCAGATACTGACCTGAGGAGAAACAAAACTAAAAAGAGAGTGAATATTCAACGTACATTCTTCAGGTAGCCACAAACACGACCTTGTTTAAATCTTAATGTTGCTTGGTGTCTGATATGTAAATACGCGTGTGTATGCTTTTTCAGCTTGCCAAAAGTCTGTTAACGCTGCTTTAAAAACTGTTTAATTGATTATCATTAGTGATTTTTTGAATTAGTTATTTTTTCAAGTCTTCCAGATATATATAGTACTACATACTGTATATAACGTGTACATAAGCTCTGTATAAAACATGTCAGCCTTTGATGGGACAAAATGTTCTTTTTATCGGTTGACAACATAACATATTTTGTCTTCAAAATGAATATGTCTTTGCCTGTTCAGCTGCTCCACTCCCAGCTGTGGTTTGGTGGAGGTGATGCCCCATTGTTCAGAGACTCCTGTGAAAAATAAATCTTCTAAATATGCCAGTTCCCTCAGGTAGGTGCTTTTCAGCTACAGCGTTTAGTAGAAAAGAAGATTTGTTTTTTCAGTCAGTATTCTCACCAACATACGTGTGCTCACATTGGCTCACAACAGAAGGGATATGACACTGTATCCTGCTGAATGATTAATTTTCATGTTGAGCCAGACTATGATAGGGAATGCCTGATAATGCAGTTTAACTCAAATCCTTCTTTTCCCAATCTCTTCTCTAGGCCACTACACTCAAACCTCTCGACACTCAAATGTTATTTGTTTCTATTTTTATCGAGATCATTTTTCCACTATGCTGCAGCTGCTGAGAGGAAGATCAATGTGGCAGTGAATGATGAGTTAGAAGATATCATAGAAGAACAAAAGGGAGGACAATATAGGAATGGAGGAAAACAAGCCACCAGCCAGCAGTCAACCAGGACTGAGTTAAGACCCTGAAAAGCAGGATGGCTACACTCCTGTTTTGATTGCGGTTGAATGCTTTTCTTCATCACTGATCTCAAACAAAATGGCAAGATGACCTGTTCTGACATTTCACTTGTCATCTTCATTGGATCAATACTGAAAATTCTTCTAACAAATTTCAAAACAAAAAAGTGAAAAGAAAAATGAAGGTCTCGCACTGTTTCATTTTGGGCTGCTGTCTGAAGAGCCTCAACAAAATGACAGCTGTACGCAGTCTTGATAGCAGATCAAGTATTAAGTATTGATCTTCAGGCTCCAAATAGCACAAAGTTATCACTTTCTTAGTGAGATGCTGTCTTGAAAGTTGGTGTCTTTGTTGCATATTGGACGAGACACGAGCTCTCCTCGACAGTATCTGGTAGAAGTTAATAACAGATGATCCATCTCCACTCCAGCTTTGAGTCTGCAGTCTGCAGTGTGTATTCACATACATCCATCTCCAAATCCTTGACCTCAGTGGATTTTTGCTTCTGTGGCATTTCAGCAGCAATACAAAAGCAGCTGCAGAAATGAACACACTGTCACTGCCAAGATGATTTGTTATCTCTACCTAAATATGAATCTACTAAACAAAATATACATAAATCAGAAATACCTTTTATTAGCCTTTTCTTCTCTTGTGTGGTTGTTATACATAATAAACAGAATGTATTTATGTAGCTTCAGAATTTTATGTAGCTTCAGTGTCAGTTTTCTAGTTTCCCAAGTTGCAGACCAGATGTGGTGAAATTATTATTTTATTTTTATTTTTTTTCCAAAGTTGTGAATGTATAAACTGGCCCTGAAGGTGCCGTGTGGCAGGCACAAAGCAGCAGGGACTGAGAGCAGGTGGAAAAATTAAAGTGACACTGTGTGTGTGAGTATGTGTGTGTGTGTGTGTGTGTGTGTGTCTTCGGGTGGGTGTTGATAAAGCTGCAGTGCAGAGACTCAAAAATGGCTAAGAAAAAGCTGAGACAAGATTTTTACCCATCAAAGTGAGCGGACATATGCTGAGGATCAACAACTGCCAGGAGGAAGAAAAACAAGCAAGCAAACAAACAAAAATGTAGTAAATCTTCATCATTAAGTCAACTATGCTAATTAGAACACTCATCAGCTCAATCACCAGAGATCCAGATAAGAATGTGTTCACCCTGGGCAAACAAACATGGCTGACAGATTACAACCCCTGAAACATGTACGACTCCACTTCACAGAAAAGTAACCTTTAGCAAGTTACAGAAGCACTTTGTCTTTGAATTAACTTGTATACAAAGTAAATCTACAGCGTTACAGAGTTTGGTTGTGTACACACAATAATTCAGTTTCATTTTATTTATATAGCGCCTTTTACAATCAAAACTGTCTCTAGGTGCTTGCAATAAATGATCATTTAAAACACAGTCCTCCATATGTGATCACACAGCATACACATTCACGAGGAGGAGCTCCACTTTTTCTTTTGAGTCGACACACAAGAATATAGCTGACCAGGCAGCAGCTCAGTGTCGATTTTTATATCGACCCTCACTTTAGTGTTTGAATAACTGTGTGAACCACAGCAATAGTTAGGGAAAATTAATTTCTAGCGTACAATTCTGAAGGAACTTTGAAGCCTGGGGTCAATAAGCCAATAAGCCAGGAGCAGTTACAAGCAACTTGTAATTCTGACTTGTCGATATCAGACAGTATTTCTCACAATGCTATGGACACGTTAAACAAAATTGGCAGAATATCTGTGACACAAAGCCTCTTCTACACAGCCTGTTGAAGGTTGTGCTGTTTTCCCGCTTCACCCCTCTGTAGAAAAGGTACAAAGAAAGAAAGGGAGGGCATTGCTGCTCCACCTCTAAGCCACAGCGGAGGCAGCAGCATACTCGACGTCTGTGTGGCAGGATGGGTCACGAGTGTGACATGTTGGTGACTGAATGTATGCGATCCACCATCAGGGGATTAAAAAGGCAGCTCGCAGTAGTTAGCTATTCAGTGCAGAAGAATAACCTAACTGATAAAAATATCTGCAAATTCAGGAGACAATGTGAGGTCTGGGCTGTCCTTGCCCTACAAGAAGAGGATAAGCACAATATATAACTGAGATGGTAAATGATTGTTATGTCGTTGTTATTGTTTACAAAGAGCTGACTGACACATATGTAAAATTATCATACTAAAGGCCTTCTCTTGTGTTTCACGTCACCCCTCTTTTGCAAGAGGAATGCCAGCGTGTCTGCATAAAATCTCACACTGTGGTGGCATTTTACTGCCTTTGTTATGTCCAGTGTAAAAAACAAAACAAAACAAAAGGCAGCTTAGAGGAGGGTCTTCGTGGTGGAGCGTCCTCGTGGTGATATTTTGCAACAGTGTTGACAAAAGTTTCATAAAGGTTTTGCCAACCTGGTGAAAGGCTGAGTGAGATTAAACTGAGAGAAGAACAAGTGAATTTATTTGATTCAATTTAAGGGAAGCCATAACATGTTTTTCTTTAAATGTAAGTAAGGAACTGGAACTGCATTCAAGTGTGTTATGGCCCATTTCTAACTGTGTATGTAATGCATAATAAAACACATCCAGAGATGTAAAGCTCTCCATAAAAATAAACTAACCAAACATGCAAAGCAATATTATCTTCATGTGATCTATTTTTATCAAGCTGTGCCTTAACATTTGGGCATTTGTGCAAACATCCTTTTATTTCACAATCCAAATGCTTTATGGGGCAGGAATTCAAACAGAGAGCCTCCTTTTATCGCTGACTACCCTAAACACACATGGATTATTCATATAAAGGGATGCCCAAGGATCTCTTTTCACCATTACAGAGTTTGAAATACCTCCTTTCATTCAGTGCAAGGCTCCAATGAGGCATGAAAGATGGGACAGCCGCACTGAAAACCCTGACACTGAACCAAGTGGAAAGGAAGCACAAAGGCCCTATAGGCTGCGTCTTGTGTATGGGTGCTCCCTACACATGTAAATGATATACTTAAAAGTGGCCACCCCAGCACATCCTCACATTCGTGTTGCTGCTGCAGAGCTGAATGGATTTCCCAGAGGTATGAGGGGTTAAAGACAGCAAATGGTGTGAGAATGATGGGAGGGGGTTGTTGGGTGAAAGGGGACCCTGCTCTGGGCAAGGATAGGGTAAAACACTGTCTGCGTCTTGGGTTTATGTCTCTCTGCAATCCCTCCCTCCTCTTAACCCCCCGCCTACCGACCTCGTTCCTTTTCACCCTGGTTCCAGCTTTTCAATGAAAGGGGTTTTGGGGGTTGGGCTAACACAAATTTATGTGAAACCAAGAAGAACACAAAACTGGTGGCAGCTATCAGACACCTGAATTGATCCTCTCAACCCCCAGCTTCAGCTGATACAAATCGCACCATCCTCAGTCAGGTAACTGCCAGCCAATCCAGCCAAAGCTGGAAATCAGCTTGATCAGGACTGTGTCTTTTGTATTGGTTCAAATAAGTCAGACATGTGGTGCTTTTATGAGTGTGCTGGCTGTGTGTGTGTTCCTGTTTGTATACGGAAAGTAGAAGTAAAATAATTTTGCTGTTCAAAAGCAAATCCATGATTGACAGTCGTCCTTATTTATGCCTTTATCCCTAAGTTAACTTGATGGTGCTAACAGAAGCTGACAGTGAAGTTGACAAGCTCACAATGACAGAATGACAAATGCAAGTTAGACCTCACAGGGAAGAATTTAACAGTGGTTTTCCAAGTTTAAAAAATGCCTTTTTTGAAGAATTCTACAAACTAAGTCACTTCCCTGATATGAGCCCTTATCCGCTTTTCTCCATCTTCTCTCAGCTTCCTGTTGTGTAATCCCATTCTTGGGTTACAAACTAGATCTAAAACAGACCAGCCCCTGTAACTGAGGTAATGTCTGTGCTTTTGCTTTTGCTTGTTTAGCTTTTACTTGTTGAAAACTCCACACAAATCATAATAAGCAAAGATATGCTATCCATTTTGAACCCTTTATTGAACATGTGCATTAAATGTTCTGTGGACAAGTTGTCTCATTGTATTAACGTCCTCGATCTTGTGAAAGAATGTCTTGTGGCATATCTGGGTCACATAGTGGCCAGCACAAAACATTCTTAACAAGATGTAGCTGCAGTGGATTTGAGCTGAAGGGGGAAAAAACACCTAAAGCAGCAAAAGTTGTATTATTACTGCAAAAAGGTTTACAGGAAAAGTTGGGAGTTCACATTCAGATTCATATGAGAACAGACTGTTTTAGAAACAGTTAAAAGTTATGAACGAGGGGTAGAGGCAGGGCAGCCATCCCCGTCTGGGTTTAAATTAATCATGTTTAAGTGACAGACTTGTAGTCTGAACACTCTGAAGCCTTTCTCAGCTCTGTCTTCCATTTATGGACACTGTGAATGAGAAGGTCTATTACTGCTCAGACAAATATACAGGAGTTTGTAAATAACTTCAGTTTGTACAAATGTGTTTCCGAGATGATTTCATAATCGTGTAAGATACGTTATGTCCGCACACAAGGACATCAATCTTCGGAGTGCGCCTGGTCCAGTGGTTGATGGTACTTATGTACCATCAACCACTGGACCACAGTATGTATTTTAATTGTTCTATTCAATTCAAGACAGTGAAGTCCTTAACTTAGAAATTTAAAAAGGTAATAATATGAGTATCCCACATGTGTTTCCCACCACACAAAATAAATGTATTCAGGAAGCATTTAGCTGGAATCCAAGTAGACTTGAATAATCTAAATCAAGCTAACTGAAAGTTCAAACATCTAAAACAAACCTGGGGATACACATTGCGATAGTCAAGTTATTTTGTGCATTTTTTCGGCTTCCATTGATTCTCACTGTAATTATTTTAAACAGGCGTGATAATTCTGACTGGAATTCATATGTGATCATATGTGTGAGCTGGCGAACAAAAAATAAAAGCACTAAACAACATTAACCAAATGGCTAATCTGAGAATAAGAGAACGAGGTCTAGTGCTCAGTTCAGGCAGAACACACAAGTTGTCCAATCATGTCCAGTCATTTGCACTGACCTGATATTTATTATTGTCACTCTATGGATGCTCATGTTAACACCATTTGCTTCTGTGACTCCCTTAACCATTCGTTTATGTTTTATGTATTTCATATTGTTGATTTAACTGAGATTAATGTTCATATACACATGTCTTCATTTCAGCAGAGAATTTCTGCCTTATCCAACTCTATAGTCATCAAATGGTTAATCCCATGACATAACTGTCTTTCATTTCCTTTTAGAGTCTAAAATCTATGTTGTCGTCATCCACCGTCTCAACCAAACTGAGAATTTTATGTCTGCTTTTTTGTTTTTGCCAGAGATTGCAGTTTAAATTAACAAGGCAACACTCTTTGGTCATGAATGTCTGTTTCTGATTACAGAAACATGCAGCAATTCTTCCAGGATTTTAGAGGCGTAATGACATTATTTGAAGTCTGAGAGCCCCACAGCGGATGAAATTAATGACAATCTGGCACAGTACTCAATATGATTAAACTGGGTCTTAAAGCTTTTAGTGCATATACAGTAAAAAAAAACAATAAAAGGACCAACCTCAGAGTGTTTCTGGATTATCATCCAACAATAGCATTGTCTCAGTTAGCTTACAACAGCAAGAAGAGTAGACCATTTATCGACATTTCAGAGATTCATCCAATGTACAAATTTCAAAAATAAAGCATGATTTAAAAAAACAAAAACCAAAAACAAACTTGAACATCTGACTACTTATCTTCCACCCCTGCTGTTTTCTTAGCAGTCACATCAACTGAGGCCAAGCATAAAGCTATTTTAACTGTTTTACATTGAACAGTAGAGTGTTATTTCCCATATTGAAATACTGATTTTTAGCATTGATTACCATAGCAACAAACAAAAATTTGGGTCAATAGCATGAGATGATTTTACAGACAGTTGTTTTGAAACAACAGGGTCTTCATCAGCAGGCAGGTTTTGATTGTGTTTTGCAGACACGTAAAATATACATTACATTCTTCAGAGCCTTTATCTGGGCTTCCTGTGAGCAGAGACCAAAGTATGCATGATAAATTTCTTTATGCTGCAGTTGTGGAGTGTCTTTATATACAATTTCCTTCAGATATAAAAGCTGGAATTATTGCTGAGAAAATTAAATATAACAACCCGTTTTGAAGAAAATTACAAAGCCAGTAATGATGTGTCGTAGTGCTCTTATTATCCAGTTTTGTTCTTAAACCCCCATTTGCTTGAATGGCCAATCAAATTAGAGAAATTCAGTATTACTACAGCAACCATTTAGAGAAAAAGAGAGAAAAAAAATTCTACCAAAATTACATGAAAAATCTTATAGCACTGCCACCCCGGCTTTCATGCAATCTATTTTGCTTGTACTCATTTCATTTGCACAGAATGAAGCCAGTAAAAAATAAAATAAAATAATACTAATATTTCACGATAATGCACATCCACCACTTGCAAACAGGCTTTCAGGGACTCAGATTTCGGTCCACTGCATTAGGCAGGTCAATAAGAACAGAGCCCTTTAATTTCTCTTATCTCCATAATTACACATAATCTCTTAGTCTGTCAGTATATAAGATAAAAATAACAGGGTTTGATGGGTATCCTGCAGGGAGAGAATGATTGAACTGGAAGGATTTTCATTCCCTTTTAGTTCTTTTAGATAAGGCACGGCTCTCTAATCTGGCATTTAGGACGTCTGTCACATGTAAATGACTCATCCAACAAGCACATTACATGCCAGTCAGAGGAGCAGCACGATTCTTAGAGGTACTGGGACAAAGACTTAAATTATATCAGAAAGGTTCTGTGCTTTAATCTGTTGTAGGGATGTTGCAGTGTATTGGTGTTGATGTGATAGTAAGATAGATAGTAAAAATTAGATATTGATATCATGTTAATAATACACACATGATAATATCATGTCAGTAAACCAACACAGATGTTTATCAGTTCATATGGTTGCCTTTTCACTATTCATTAAGAATAATTGTTCTTTTGCATGCCTTTGCACAGACTCTCTCTGCACTCTCTCCCTTCTCTTGTATTCTGATTTGCCTTAAAAGAGACAAAACACACATGAAACAAATTAAAGATGAACATGACTGATAGCATTTGTGAATGCTTTTAGACACAATAATCATGCGGCAAAAATCTGAAATGACAGCCCTAATGTGTTGAACGAGGACTGCAAACTTTCCATAACACAACAACAGCAGTGCTGAAGCTCACGCTGCTCCCGACACTGTGTGTGAAAGAACACTTCAATCCACACAAATTATGACATTATCCGTCCTCACCATATTTTCCTGCAGTTTGGTTAAAAAAACAAGAAAGAGAGAAAGAACAGACATTTTGTATTGGTTCAGTTCTAGCCCAGTTTACTGTTGGCTCCTGCTGAGCGAGCCATCCAGCCAACAACTTAGTCCACCAGCCAGCCAACTATCCTGTGTTCAGTGCACCGAATGATTAAGGGCACGGGATAAGGATAGAGATGTGCCAGACTCATCTGAAGTTCCTGTTAATCTGCTGTTGGCAGTGGAGTTTGTACTGCATTAGCATTATGACAGTGTATATCAGCTGATTACAGGAGGTGGGGGGCTCCACATCTGTAGCAGTTGGTGGGACTGGTGTAGGATGCAGTGGGGCTAAAACGAGACTAATTCCAACTTTAGGATTGGCCTGAATACAAGGCAGTAGACTGTAGAGGATTTTTAAATGAGGTAACTGAGTTGTAATGAAAATATTCAAAATTTGGGACTTCCATAATGAATTTCGGACAAAGAGAGTTTTCAGTGACAGTACTGATTTGTACCAGTTTCTTTATGTTTTCACTGGAGGCACAGTGGGTACACCTCTAAGCCTGGCCAACCCTCAACCTGAATCAAACCAAGTCG